>NC_081377.1:26977469-27305719 GCF_030684315.1 Stegostoma tigrinum | reverse complement strand
AGCACCGACTGTGACCACAAAGTCCTCAAAGCAGTAAACTTCCAGGCGTACAGTTTGACCTCTTTGTCTCCAAGGATTAAGCCACCGATTGTCATCTGACAGCATCTCCATGCCCACCAGAGCTCAACAGGCATGGGCTTCGCCAGAATGGCCAATTTTGTAGAGCTTTAACAACGTCACTCAGACACAGTCATCCTGGCTTGGTTCAACCAGCTTTACCTTTTTCAAACCCTCTTTCATAACCCTGGACACTGTGCACAGGTCACCAGTTCTGGTAAATCAATTCTTTGAAATAATGGCAGCGACCTTATTTTTTCTGAAGTCCCCTCCCAGATCCAGCCTTTATATTCACCAATTCTTAACTTATACTTCAAGAAGTGTCTAGGCCCAAAATGTCAGCTTTCCTGCTCCTCTGATGCTGCTTGGCCTGCTGTGTTCATCCAGCTCTATACTTTGTTATCTCTACTTCACAAGCCTGTTGACATTACTTAGTTTCTGTGCAACGTGTGTCACACAAATCCGTTTCATACACTGTTAGTGTCTGGACCAACGTCTGTTCAACCATGAGGCCCAGCAACATCTGGCTGTCCTCCTCCTCAGACCACAACATAAGGCAGTTCAGGATGGTGAAGTTGGGATGGAGTGTGAGTTCGAGTTTCCAGTGGGAATCACTATTTGTGATCTGAAACCTCAGGGAAAGTAGTCACATGACCCCGTCCCAAGGTAGCAGACCAATCCAGGAGGGAAGACAGTCCCTTACAATTCCCATGTACTTTTGGGAGTCTGAAAATTTCAGTCTTAACCATCCAGCCCAGGAAGCCATCCAGGAGCTGATCAATGGTCTGTGCTCCCATCTAGGCTCCATATCCATGGTTGTCATCACACCACGCCACCTTCCTTTATTCTATCCCTCAGGGCTGAGGTCAATAATGGTCCTCATTCCCTGGTTCAATGAACATCACCTAGCTCTGCCCACCTTCACTTTGTCCATTCCACTACATTTGATGCTGGGAAAAAGGAATAATTTACTTGCTGGGTGCCCTGTTAACATTGTTTCATTTCTCAATTTTTGGTCACCTTTTCAATTGAGGGAAACAAATTCAGGCTACGTTCATGAGCTGCCAATATTTCACTAACATCCAGTGTTCCTCATATAAACACCATGGGCTTTGATATTTAATTTTGGGCCTGGAACCCAACTTCCAAATAATTCCCAGGTCCCGACACCATGTTGTATCTTTGTCACTCATAGAATCATAGAATTCCTACAGTTTGGAAGCAGGCCATTCAACCCATTGAATCCAAGCCGACCCTCTGAAGTGCATCCCAGTAAGACCCATTCCCTACCCTATCCCTGTGAACTTGCATTTCCATTGACTAACCCGACTACACATCCCTGGGCATGATTAGCAATTTAGTACGGCCAACCCACCTAACCTGCACGTCTTTGGACTGTGGGAGGAAACCAGAGCACCCAGAGGAAACCCACACAGACAGTCACCTGAGGGTGGAGTCGAACCTGGGTCCCTGGCGTTGTGAGGCAGCATTGAGGCGACTGTGAGCTGGCGCAGGCTCAATAAGACAAATAGTCCCCTTTTGCCCTGATACAATTCTGACATTCTGTGAACCCTATCTCCAGTTGGAAAGCAAGCTCTTCGTTTTCCCTTTAGACGTTTGCAACTGACTGCCAGAAATTGAACATGCGAAAGTTGAATTTAAAAATGAAATTTTAAAAAAAACTGGCTCCACTTTAGGTTCAAACCCAGGAGGACTTATGTTCAATTCCCAGTGTATGTCTGAAAATCTGGCATTGAGAGAGCTGATTGCAGTGATATTTTGGTTGATTTCAGAACTACTTGGCATGAGGATGGCAAAATAGGAACAAGAGATAGTGACAGCAGTAGGTCTTTCAGTTCCTCAAATGTTCTCTGATATTCAGTCAGACCGTACCTGATCAGTAACCTAGCTTATCTTACTGTAACATACAGTGTATTTAAAGTGTGGTCTAACCAAAGTTCAATCAAAACCTAGCATAGCTTCTGGACTTGTAAATTTTCTCTCTCCCAAAATAACTCCAATGCTTGTTTTATTTTACGACCTTATTAATCTGTGATACTGCTTCTTGTGGTTATTAGATTAGATTCCCTACAGTGTGGAAACAGGCCCTTCGGCCCAACAAGTCCACACCGCTGCTTGAAGCATCCCAACCAGACCCATCTCCCTATAACCTACACACCCTTGAACACTACGGGAAATTTAGCATGGCTAATCCACCTAGCCTGCACATCTTTGGACTGTGGGTGGAAACCGGAACACCCGGAGGAAAGCCACGCCGACATGGGGAGAATGTGCAAACTCCTCATAGACAGTCGCCTGAGGCTGGAATTGAACCCGGGTCCCTGGCGCTGTGTGGCTGCAGTGCTAACACTGAGCCACCGTACCGCCCAGATGTTATATTTCCAGATCCCTAGACTCCTCTACTCACAGACTCATAGCCTCATTCCATGCTGGAAATGCCTATCTTGTCCACAATGGTCAACCTAGATCTCTCTGCATTAATCCCATTTTTCAGCTCTTGGCCTGTGGTCCTGGGCACAATGGCAAATAAAGTGAATATATACATTTTCTTAAATATCACAAGCATTCGTAACTACCCTTTTAGGCAATGTTTTCCAGACTTCCACTAATCTTTTGCTGAGAAAATGTCTCCTCAACTCTTTTTTTTAGTCTTGTTCCCCTCCCTTTAATCTATGCCTCTTCACACTAATAATGCCCCTCATCAGCTAATACATATCAATACAGTCCCTTATCAATCTTCATGGCTCCAAGGAAAACAAGCCCTGTCCACTTGATCTTTCCTCATAGCTCATTCATTTCAGCGCACATAGTATCCTGGAAAAATCTCCTTGGTGCTCTATCTAGTACAGTCACATAATTCTTATAACATGGTGAATCAGAACTACGTGCAGTTATGATCTAATCAGCATTTTTTACAACTGCAGCATAATGCTCTTGTTCTCATATTCTATGCCTTGCGTCATAAAGAATCCAATATGCTTCCTGAAACATCACATCTATCTAAGAAAACCTATCAGTCCTACTACCTTTACAAATCTTGGATGTGCAGACCCAAGTCCTCCTGATCTTCAGTACTTCCTGGGGTCCTATTGTTAATAGTAGAATCCCTTGATTTGTTTGCCCTCCCCAAGTGCGTTACCTCACTCCCCCTCCAGACTGAATTCCATTTGCCACTGCTCTGTCCACATTACAATTTGCATTCTTATTTTCTAACTATTTTGTTACCTCCCTTTCCAAAATGTTATACCTCATTGAAAACTATGTTGAAATTAATTTGCCAGTGGCATGTCCATTCTATACATTCATTAATCCTTTCTTGTAATTTGTTGGCATTTTCCTCAGTATCGACTAATCCCCAACTACCCAATTTTAGTGTCATCCACAAGTACTGATATTGTGTTTTGATTCTGAATACTGGTGTTAAGCTGATTAGTCTACAGTTCCTGGATGTGTTGTGTGTTCTCAAATACAGATGTACTGTTAGCTACCCTAAAGTTCTCAATTAAATCACCCCTTAACCTTTTATATTTCAAGCATTATAAACCTAGTTTATGTAATTTCTCTTCATAGGTTAACCCTTTGGGGCCGAGGTACTATTCCAGTGAATATGCAGTGCATTCTCTCTGAGGCCAACATATGTTTTCTAAATATTCAGTACCCACAGACATAATACTCCAGGTACAAGTGAATTCAGCTGGGTTTGGTGTAGCTACAGTAAAACCTCCTCTCCTTTATAGTCCAGGAGCTTCTTCCCCTTCAATTCAGTATTCTCAAATTAGCTTAATATGGATAGATATACAATCTGTAAATAAATCCTGTAATTATGTCTTACTTGTCACAGTTGTTATCCTTTGAGCTGTTGTCACAGTAATTGACAATCACTTGAGTTCCAGGTCATTCCTCTCAAACCTCGCCACTTGCACTGAGTTAGCCGTGCTAAAAACTGCAAAAAATAAGAAACGGTCTTTGATTTTTGTACAAAATTAAATGGCTCCTACAGTGTACAAAAATGCAGGTCCAATAGCAGAACAGCCTAATGATGCAAATAACTCATACATCCTATTTGACACAACAATGTTGGCATCCATCCCACAATTTTGATTCTACATTGAATAAAGGAGATTATGCTTTGACTTCACTAAGCAATTATTTCTACAAAATTACAGAATTTGAAGCATGCAAGAGTCCATTTGACATGTTGTACAAAGATCCAATGGCTTCTGGAGATAACAAGGTGTGAAACTGGATGAACACAGCAGGCCAGGTACTATCTGAGGAGCAGGAAAGCTGATATTACGGGTTTTGACCCTTCTTCATAAATGGGTGAGGGGAAGGGGATTCTGAAATAAATAGAGGGGGAGGCGATGATGGATGATGGATAGAGGAGCAGATAGGTGGAGAGAAGACAGACAGGTCAAGGAGGTGGGGATGGATTCAGTAAAGTTGAGTGTAGGTAGGGAGTTGGAATGGGTGCTTCTGTTTTGGTCCCAGCTTGTTGGATGCAAATTTGAGGAAACTATTCATTAATTTCAGAAGACTCCAAGATAATGCTGGAAAATTGGTAACATGACTTCCAGTTTAAGATCCCAAAGGATTGTGAGAAAAATTCTGAGTTTAAAGCCCTACTTCTGTGCTCTTTTTCTTAACAACCCACTCAACCTCCACAGGTATCAGTAATAACTCACTCTATCGTAAACTTATCTCTTAACTGGTAGGTCACCATTCCATAGATTGGAATGTAAACATTCCACCGGCATTCCCACTGCCAATACCAAAGGAGGACGACACTGTCTTTCAGTTGTGAAGCTAACCAAAGGCCACGTTTAAAGAATTCTGTCTTGGGTGAACATAAAAGATCACATGAAATTTCTGCAGCGGTTTTCCTGATGTCCTGGGCATTGCTTTTTCCTAATCAGCATCATTCAAGATGTATTATCTGGTAATTATCAGACTGCTGTTTGTGGAACCTTCCTGTTTGCAAATTAGCCACTGCAGTTTCTGCATTCTAACAATAACTACACCTCAAAAATACTTCTTTTAAAGTAAAACACTTTGAGACAGCCTGAGTTCATCAACAAAGCTCAACAAAAGCATCTGTCAGAGATAGTAGGAACTGCAGATGCTGGAGAATCTGAGATAAGAAGGTATAGAGCTGGTTGAACACATCAGGCCAAGCAGCAACAGAAGAGCAGGAAAGCCGACGTTTCGGGCCTAGATTTCTGGAGAGGGGTCTAGGCTCAAAACGTCAGCTTTCCTGTTCCTCTGATTCGGCTTGCCCTGCTATGTTCATCCAGCTCTACACCTTCTTATGTTAAATGCAGCTGTCATCTTTCTTTTTCCCACATTTTACTTCACCAGCTGGTCCTGATCAACTCAAACAAAATACAAAGCTCCAAAGTAGAGCTTTTATGCACAAAATGTTTTGAACACCCTAAGGGCATTCAGAGGTAGGTGTATTCTTTTTAACGTAAAAATTTAGCATATGTTCAAGATATTAAGATGACCTGGCCTAAAACAGCAATCTAACTGTTTTCATCATTAAATATTAGCTTGTGCAATGCACTTGTGTGCTTTGGCATAATTCCCTGCTTCCTGTCCTTTGATTTCGCAGTTCTGCTAAAGCCCTTTCTCCCCCCATGTCTATTGATGATTAAATTGAAATGACAGAACAAGTGCAGTGAACTGTCTTTATGATACCATCTGAGGAGCCACACAGCAAGCTCCACTGTTACACGATGGTTGCCACAGCTATAATAAGCAGAGTGCAATTAGAAGCAAAATTGACAATACATGATTTAGAAATAAAAAGAGTAAAGGTTGTGTTTTCAACAAAGATTTGCTCCTCAAGCTACCTACCTGTTCATGCACTTTACAGATGCTGAATTGACAATTCTGGCATTCGCCACTTTCGAAGATTCTGCTGCAAGCTCAAACCCTTTAGTGGGTGTGTTTGCACAAGCACTTTCACACCAGCCCAAGCTTTTCATTAATTCTGCCAAACTGCAGCTCATGTATGGTTACTTGAGCTAGACGGTTTTGGGTTCAAGTGCTTTTGTAGAGATCTAATCTAAACCAAAGATGCCACTGCCAGTTTGGCACTGTTAGAGGTTCCTTCTTTCAGATAAGACAATAAAATGAAGTCCCTGCTGCCTTCTTTGGTGGACGTGAAAGATTCTAATGATGTTATAGTTTGCTGGGCGTCCTGGATTACAGTAATCTCTCATTTAGCATCACTAAAAAACAAAATGATGTGGCTATTATCAAACCACTGGTTGTGGGATCTTGCTGTGCAGAGATCAGCTGCTGCATTTCCTGCACTGAAGTGATTACATTTCAAAAATGCTTCAATGGCAATTAAGTACTTTGGCATGCTCTGTATTTGTGAAAGGCACTTATATAAAACCAAGTTCTTTCATTCTTTCTTCCTTTAGGCAATGCTCCTTTGAATGTCCTTGCTTCTTTTAAGCTGTGAGTGCCATATTCTCTGTACCCTTTCCTCCTACACCCTGCACCTTCACTGAACTGAAATTCTTTCCTGATATCTCTTAACAGTCAATTCCTAGGTCCTGCCAACCTTGACCCCCCCAACCAATACATAACCTTTAGATTTCTTTCTCCATTATTTTATTTTTCCAATCTCATTTGGAACATGCACCCTATTAGCAATGTGTCTATGAGTTGCTGTTAAACTGACAAGTGGATCAAGTTTTCTTCATACTGATACAATTATCAGTTAAGGTATAATTTTTAAAACACCAGCTTTCTCATCATCAACAAGAAGAAATAACCTGCATAGGACTAACTGTTTTAAGATAAGAGAGCCATCAACAAGATAATTACCTAATAGAATTACCTGCAACTTTGCCTTATTTCAATGCTCTTTCTGCAACTTCTCCATATATCCACAGTATAGTCCAGACAAGGCTCTTTCCACTCTGTTTTATCACCCCCTATTAACATTATCCACTTCTTTCATGTACTTGTCTAATTTCTCTTAATTCATCCAATGGCATCATCTTCACAGAATCTCATATTATCAACATCCTAGGGGTTACGATTAACCAGAAACTGAACTAGAGTTGTCTTATGTGGTTACAAAAAAATCAAAGGCTGGGAATTTTACAGTGAGTGGCTCACCTTCTGACTTCCTGTCTCTCCAATGATTATCCTTCTTCTACAAGGAACAAGTCCAGAGTGTGATGGAAGACCCAATACTTGCTCTGGATGGTTGCATCTCTAACAACAAACAAGGAGCTCATCACCATTCAGTACAAAGCAACCTGCTGGAACGACATGCTGTCCATTCCCTCAAACATTCACTCCTTTCATCACCAACACAAAGTGGCAGCAGTATGTACTATCAACAAAACACACTGCAGTAACTCACCAAGGCTCCCTTGATAGCACCTTCCAAGCCTATGGCCTTGAAAATCTAGAAGTACATGCGTACAAGGTACATGGGATACATCTGCCATTTCTCCGAAAAACTTTCCAAGTGATCTGTATCCTTTGACAACCTACCTCACGATCCACAACACCACCAACTATCATGTAATCTGCAAACTTACTAATCAACCCACCTACATTTTCATTTTACACTGACCCTTGTGGAACACCACTGGTCACAGACATCCAATCAGAAAAACACATCTCTCCACTCCTCTGTCATCTATGATGAGCCAATTTCATATCCAGCTTACCAACTCACTGCGGAGCTCATGACTTAATCCTCGAGACCAGCCCACCAAGAGCGATCTTGTCAATGGCTTTAGTAAAGTCCTCTGGCCCCCATACAAACTCACGAATATAGGAGGAAAGATGCCTTGCTGAAGTTTGTATGGATCCTTGGTGAGAGCTCTGCTGGCTATTTTGTCCAGCCCCTTATCTCAGGAAGAATTAGAATCAGAACCCCTACAGTGTGGAAACAGCCCCTTCAGCCCAACAAGTCCACACTGACCCTTGGTGCATCCCTCCCAGACCCATCCCCTGTTTACCCACCTAACCTACAGACCCTGAACACTATGTGCAATTTAGCTCAGCCGATCTACCTAACCTGCACATCTTTGGACTGAGGGAGGAAACCAGAGTACCCAGAGAAAACCCACACAGAAACGGGGAGAATGTGTAAACTCCACTCAGACAGTCGCCTGAGCTTGGAATTAAATGCAGGTCCCTGGCACTGTGAGGCAGCATTGCTAACCATTGAGACACCGTGCTGTCCCAATATACTTCCCTACAAGGGAATGCAACATAGGTTTACCAGATTAATCCCAAGGGATTCTTTTATGAAGAAACATTAAAGAGGGTGGCTCTGTATTCTCTAATGTTTCAAAGAATAAGGCATTGTCTAACTGAAACTCACAATGTTCTTATTGTGCGTGATGGCGTAGTTTTCAGTAAAATATACCTTCTGCTCCCCTGCAAACCCCTCACTCCTCCCAAAAGACTGGTTAGTCCAAAACTAGGAAATACAATCTCAGGATGAGGAATTGAGATGAAGAGGAATTTCTTCACTCTGTGGGGTCTCTCTGGAATTCTCTACCCCAGAGGCCTGTAAAAGCACAATCATTGAGTGGATTCATGAAATAAATCATTCCGTTTCTGGAAACTAATGACACTGAGAGCAAGTGGGAAAGTGACTTTGAGGTGAATGGTCAGCCACTGTCATATTGAGTGGCTGTACGGGCTGAATGGCCAACTCCTGTTCCAAGCCAGAATCCTATAATTGAATGTTTAAAAAAAAACTTCCATTTTGCACCAGGTTCCATTTTTTCTATTTCAAGACATTACTCTTGAATTCCCTTTCAAATTTGATTAGTGACTATTATGTTTACAGCCACTGGTTATGATTTCTCCTACAGGTGGTAACAGCTCCTTTCGCTCTACCCTATCAAATAATTGCACAATTTTAGGCATCTTTAGTCACCCCTTATCCTTCTCTTCTCCAGGAGAGAAATGAAGTTTTGAATTTGCAAGTCTCACTGATGTCTTCAGGGTCGGGTGAAGGCAAAGAAACACAGATACAGCCTTACTTGCTGCATTCTCGTAAACAAATACATCAGAATCCACTTTTAAAGGCAATCCCACCCCATGTTCAAATACTTCCTTCTGCATTATTTGTTCTCAAGGACATATGGAACACCATTCCAAACAGTTACATTGATTTTTTTAAAATTCTGCAACTGAGATGTGCAGATACATGTTGTCAACGTAAGTAAAGCACAAAAGTGGCTCAGAGAGGTTGAGTTGGTCTATGTTCCGGCCTGAATGCCCGAAATTTTCAAACCGGTCAAACATGAGGGGAGTCTGAGATCCCTGGGGAGCGCAAAGTCACAGATTACTGCCTGTTCATCACACTTCTGTATTTGCTGACTGTTATTTCTGTCACATTTTACTATAAAAGTTCTCTGCAATGAAACCACTGTTTTGCATTGAGTAGTTCAAAACGTGTTTTTGGGAGTGAGGACAGGGGCAATTCTTGAGAATGTGTCAATATTTTCGTGAGGGAACCAAGAAGCGTGTAAAAACTTGGGAAGATCCCAGGTAATGGGCCAATATTTACAGGGGACACAGGGAGCAAAGTCTGAAAGGCACTCATTCACAGAGCAGCAGATAGAAGGTGACTACATGTACAATAAAAGGGTCATGTTTTGAAGAGATCTTTGGAAGAAGGGAAGAGAGATACTAAGAATCCCAGACTAAGAGGCACGAGTAGGTGCATGTTTCTGCTGACAGTGGAGCAGACAGTAGGGACAGAGAGGCATGAATGGTACACCAGTGCCAGAGAAACACCGAGTATTGAAACACAGAGTTGAACGAGAACCACAGTGTCTGCATCGAAGCAATTTAAAAAGAGGTTCAAGTATTTTCTATTTCCATAGAACTAGGAAAACTAGGAAACAAGGAGCCAGTAGAAATGAATGAGGTTAATCACTTGAATCCCTTGGCTGTGTGACAATCCTGAGATAAAAACTGTCACAGGGGAACCTGAGAAGGCCCAGTTCGTCACTGGAGTTGAGTTTACTCAAGGCTACGATCCAACAATATGGACAGTTTTCTCTCAGAAAATAACATTTTGGGATGATTAATTATAATGTGACATGCACTTGACATGGGGGTAAAGGGTGATCTCTGGACCTTTGGTATTTGATAGAGCCAAAGCGATTCTTACACATTGACAAAAGATCTGTGTTGCCTCTTTTTGAAAGCTCTATGGAATGAAAGGCAACTCAGACCTTAACTGGGCTATATCAAGACCCACTGGGGGAGGTAGCCCCACACATTGAAAGCTGCCTGTCAACCAGAGGTTGACCTGACTGGGCGACAAGGGCATGGGGCAGTCCACAATCCAAGCAGGGACAGAAATCATGGCCCTTGTGTCGTGGTTTGGCTCCCTGTCCCTGACCAGAGTATAGCCTTAGCTGCCAGGAATTGAGCCTTGATGTGCAATGGGTCTTTACAGTAGTCCCCTTTTCCAAGGCCAGGTTCCTCAAACTGAGGACAGTTCATTAAGAGATCTCCCTGGGAGCCCACAAACATACATCCCAGGGTTTACTCTTTAGATTTTCCACATCATGAGTGCCTGACCCCTGCTGGGTGACCACCAGCAGCCATTAGAAGCAGGAGACCCTTCAGTGAACATTAATTTAGGGGAACTGGAGGCAGAAAAAGGGAGGTGGTAGGGACTCAATCCCTGTTTAAACATCTCTCTCTCCCTCAACCAACATCCTACATGGGCAGACATTAAATTCTACTCATAAATTCCAAAGCTCTCACCACGGAAGATGGTTGGGGTGGGGGTTTCCTCACCTCAACTCTGGCTACGTTGTGGACTGATCGACAGAGAATAAATGCTCCATCAGGATGGTAGAAGGCAAACCATTTTGGTCTTAATGTTTTTGTAGCCAATAATTTCAATATTTCAACTGGAGGCAGACAAACATCAGTCCCACCTCCTGCACATAGATTTTCAAACAGTGCAGTTTCATCAATACTGGGGAACAAGGCACAAGGGATAGCAAAGTCAGTTTGAGATCATAAAAACACCCTTGACATCGTCAGTCTCCCTATCAAGGGGCCCTGAGCAGTGGAGGCCTAATATGGTCTGAGAGTTGTATCCCTCCACACAATGTAATTTTAATCATTCATTGAAAGAAAACTTGAATCTGTCATAAGTAGCATGGGTGTTCTGTGAGGGGGAGCTATGGAAGTGGGGAGAAAGACATAGATGAATATATTGATCAGGTTAGATGAAATCAGGATAGAGGGTCATGTTCAGCATTAATGCTCGCAGCATGTGCCTGTTGTAATAATCCTATTCCGCATGTAAGAAAATTGGACAATTCTATTTTAAAAATAACATTTATCTAAAGATTCACAATGAAGAGGTAGGAACAAATTCTACAAAACAGACTTTAATGACAAGACTTACATTAAAAACCTTTGGCCTGACAGGAGAGCTGGCAAGTGTAAGCAGCCAGTGGTGATGTGATTGATGACAGTTTAATGACACAATTTTTCTGGCAGTATTAACATTGATGCTGTCTCTTCAAATTATTTACTTGCTTCATCTTCCACACTGTTTCTTGATTGCTACACTCTTGCAGACTCAGTATTGTTTTGCTCCCTCTCCCTTTCCAAAAAACAGGAAGTGGCAAAACTCGTGAATAACCTGATTCCCACATGTCTCCATCCCCTGCCCAACCCAACTACTCCAAAGAGGGAAACAAGAAACACTTGGACATAGTTGAGAGGAACTGAATGTGCTCTGACCTTATTTAAGATCCTAAAGACTATGGCCAATCTAAATCAAGAAACATTGCACACAAGGGGACGGGGAGCAAGCAGAACTTTCTCCTCTATCATCAAGTGAAGGTATTGGATTTTCTTTTCTATTGCCATAGACCTCTCCCCCTTGCTGAGATATAAAATGGGTGACCTGTTTATCTCAAATATTCCCTCAAAAAATGGAACAGATGCCTGGTTAAGGTGTGGAGGCAAAAACACTGGAAGCATTTAAAGAACAGTTAGCAATGTATAAGTTTCTGGGAGATTGCTGCATGCAGAGTTCTTCATTACATAAGTGATTGGATCTGTGAAGCATTTGGGGACATCTTCAGATCACAAAATAGATTGTGTAGTTCTTCCACAAAGTAGTCAGCATATTCCAACTGTGACTCCTCACCTGCTGCTCTTCCTGACCCTTTCCTTTCCTTCACTCAATCCCATCAAGATCTTTCCCAGTCTGTCCGTCTCGACGATGGCACATTCTAGTCGACTCACTTACCGCACATTTACAGCATTTGCAGTTGCATTTCAGTGGAACAAAGGGCCTCAACATGTCTTTTTATGTTTGAGTTTGGAGAATGATAACAATGGCTTGCATTTATACAGTGCCCTTAATGTATAATTAATTGGAAAGTTTCTCAGAACTCTTCTGAATTATGGTGAGCTCAAGTGGAGGGTCAGATTCCAATCTCAGCTCTGACAATACTTCTGACCCTAAGTGCCAGAGGGTATTAACCAGGTTGCAGCTTTCCTTGCACTCTTTCTGGGCGTAGAATGTGATCAATTAAAAGCATAGGGTTAGGGTTAGGGTACACAGATTTACTCAGCCATACAGACAATACTTTACCCTTGCATTAGTAAGCACAACGCTTTTATCTCTCTCATACAGTACTCTGCTATTTGAACAAAAAGCATGGAGAACATCTCTCCGCTATTTGTGCTGGCAATTAACTTTGACATGAAAAAGCTTGTGCTTGCATGTGTAGTTTTACAGCTCATGGAGCTGGGCATGACATGGATTTACTATTGAATGCAATACATAGTCTGAACTACAGCTCCCTACATTTCAGTGTCGCTTCATAGATCACAGCAGGGATTTCCAAACAATCGGTCTTCAGCCATCTCAGGCCCAATCAGGCCTGCTAAATCTGGCCTGCTCAGCCCAGGCAATTCATCTCGACTCTTGCCAGCATTTTTATACCTTAGCTTTTGGCATTCAATTCTTTTGCCCCTGAATTTTTCAAAAGGGCTGCTCTCCACTCTGTTGCCTGATAAGGTCGAGTCAGAATTCCGAGAGGAGTTGGAATTGGCAAAATTGAATTATTCTTATGTTTAAAATATTTACACTCAGGATGTGAGTCACATTGCCAAGGTCAGCATTTATTTTCCATCCCTAATTTCCAGGCGTTAGTTATCAAACATAACTCAACTGAGCAGAATTTCTAGGTTACTTCAGAGAGCAATTAAAATTTGTGGTGATGTGGGACTGGAGTTAAATGTAAGCTGAGCAAGGTAAATTTTCTATTCAATTCCTAAAATCGACCAGTTGATTTTTAATATAATAAAATGTGAGGCTGGATGAACACAGCAGGCCAAGCAGCATCTCAGGAGCACAAAAGCTGACGTTTCGGGCCTAGACCCTTCATCAGAGAGGGGGATGGGGGGAGGGAACTGGAATAAATAGGGAGAGAGGGGGAGGCGGACCAAAGATGGAGAGTAAAGAAGATAGGTGGAGAGAGTGTAGGTGGGGAGGTAGGGAGGGGATAGGTCAGTCCAGGGAAGACGGACAGGTCAAGGAGGTGGGATGAGGTTAGTAGGTAGCTGGGGGTGCGGCTTGGGGTGGGAGGAAGGGATGGGTGAGAGGAAGAACCGGTTAGGGAGGCAGAGACAGGTTGGACTGGTTTTGGGATGCAGTGGGTGGGGGGGAAGAGCTGGGCTGGTTGTGTGGTGCAGTGGGGGGAGGGGATGAACTGGGCTGGTTTAGGGATGCAGTAGGGGAAGGGGAGATTTTGAAACTGGTGAAGTCCACATTGATACCATATGGCTGCAGGGTTCCCAGGCGGAATATGAGTTGCTGTTCCTGCAACCTTCGGGTGGCATCATTGTGGCAGTGCAGGAGGCCCATGATGGACATGTCATCAAGAGAATGGGAGGGGGAGTGGAAATGGTTTGCGACTGGGAGGTGCAGTTGTTTGTTGCGAACTGAGCGGAGGTGTTCTGCAAAGCGGTCCCCAAGCCTCCGCTTGGTTTCCCCAACGTAGAGGAAGCCGCACCGGGTACAGTGGATGCAGTATACCACATTGGCAGATGTGCAGGTGAACCTCTGCTTAATGTGGAATGTCATCTTGGGGCCTGGGATGGGGGTGAGGGAGGAGGTGTGGGGACAAGTGTAGCATTTCCTGCGGTTGCAGGGGAAGGTGCCGGGTGTGGTGGGGTTGGAGGGCAGTGTGGAGCGAACAAGGGAGTCACGGAGAGAGTGGTCTCTCCGGAAAGCAGACAGGGGAGGGGATGGAAAAATGTCTTGGGTGGTGGGGTCGGATTGTAAATGGCGGAAGTGTCGGAGGATAATGCGTTGTATCCGGAGGTTGGTAGGGTGGTGTGTGAGAACGAGGGGGATCCTCTTGGGGCGGTTGTGGCGGGGGCGGGGTGTGAGGGATGTGTCGCGGGAAATGCGGGAGACGCGGTCAAGGGCGTTCTCGATCACCGTGGGGGGCAAGTTGCGGTCCTTAAAGAACTTGGACATCTGGGATGTGCGGGAGTGGAATGTCTTATCGTGGGAGCAGATGCGGCGGAGGCGGAGGAATTGGGAATAGGGGATGGAATTTATGCAGGAGGGTGGGTGGGAGGAGGTGTATTCTAGGTAGCTGTGGGAGTCGGTGGGCTTGAAATGGACCTCCCACCCACAGCCTCCAACCTCATTGTTCCCCAACCCCGCATGGCCCGTTTCTATCTCCTTCCCAAAATCCACAAACCTGCCTCCCCTGGTCGACCCATCGTCTCAGCCTGCTCCTGCCCCACCGAACTCATCTCCACCTATCTGGACTCCATTTTCTCCCCTTTGGTCCAGGAACTCCCCACCTACGTCCGTGACACCACCCACGCCCTCCACCTCCTCCAGGACTTCCAATTCCCTGGCCCCCAACACCTCATCTTCACCATGGACGTCCAGTCCCTGTACACCTGCATTCCGCATGGAGATGGCCTCAAGGCCCTCCGCTTCTTCCTGTCCCGCAGGCCCGACCAGGCCCCCTCCACCGACACTCTCATCCGCCTAGCTGAACTCGTCCTCACACTCAACAACTTCTCTTTTGACTCCTCCCACTTCCTACAGACTAAGGGGGTGGCCATGGGCACCCGCATGGGCCCCAGCTATGCCTGCCTCTTTGTAGGTTACGTGGAACAGTCCCTCTTCCGCACCTACACAGGCCCCAAACCCCACCTCTTCCTCCGGTACATTGATGACTGTATCGGCGCCGCCTCTTGCTCCCCAGAGGAGCTCGAACAGTTCATCCACTTCACCAACACCTTCCACCCCAACCTTCAGTTCAACTGGGCCATCTCCAGCACATCCCTCACCTTCCTGGACCTCTCAGTCTCCATCTCAGGCAACCAGCTTGTAACTGATGTCCATTTCAAGCCCACCGACTCCCACAGCTACCTAGGATACACCTCCTCCCACCCACCCTCCTGCAAAAATTCCATCCCCTATTCCCAATTCCTCCGCCTCCGCCGCATCTGCTCCCACGATAAGACATTCCACTCCCGCACATCCCAGATGTCCAAGTTCTTTAAGGACCGCAACTTTCCCCCCACGGTGATCGAGAACGCCCTTGACCGCGTCTCCCGCATTTCCCGCGACACATCCCTCACACCCCGCCCCCGCCACAACCGCCCCAAGAGGATCCCCCTCGTTCTCACACACCACCCTACCAACCTCCGGATACAACGCATTATCCTCCGACACTTCCGCCATTTACAATCCGACCCCACCACCCAAGACATTTTTCCATCCCCTCCCCTGTCTGCTTTTCGGAGAGACCACTCTCTCCGTGACTCCCTTGTTCGCTCCACACTGCCCTCCAACCCCACCACACCCGGCACCTTCCCCTGCAACCGCAGGAAATGCTACACTTGTCCCCACACCTCCTCCCTCACCCCCATCCCAGGCCCCAAGATGACATTCCACATTAAGCAGAGGTTCACCTGCACATCTGCCAATGTGGTATACTGCATCCACTGTACCCGGTGCGGCTTCCTCTACGTTGGGGAAACCAAGCGGAGGCTTGGGGACCGCTTTGCAGATCACCTCCGCTCAGTTCGCAACAAACAACTGCACCTCCCAGTCGCAAACCATTTCCACTCCCCCTCCCATTCTCTTGATGACATGTCCATCATGGGCCTCCTGCACTGCCACAATGATGCCACCCGAAGGTTGCAGGAACAGCAACTCATATTCCGCCTGGGAACCCTGCAGCCATATGGTATCAATGTGGACTTCACCAGTTTCAAAATCTCCCCTTCCCCAACTGCATCCCTAAACCAGCCCAGTTCATCCCCTCCCCCCACTGCACCACACAACCAGCCCAGCTCTTCCCCCCCACCCACTGCATCCCAAAACCAGTCCAACCTGTCTCTGCCTCCCTAACCGGTTCTTCCTCTCACCCATCCCTTCCTCCCACCCCAAGCCGCACCCCCAGCTACCTACTAACCTCATCCCACCTCCTTGACCTGTCCGTCTTCCCTGGACTGACCTATCCCCTCCCTACCTCCCCACCTACACTCTCTCCACCTATCTTCTTTACTCTCCATCTTCGGTCCGCCTCCCCCTCTCTCCCTATTTATTCCAGTTCCCTCCCCCCATCCCCCTCTCTGATGAAGGGTCTAGGCCCGAAACGTCAGCTTTTGTGCTCCTGAGATGCTGCTTGGCCTGCTGTGTTCATCCAGCCTCACATTTTATTATCTTGGAATCTCCAGCATCTGCAGTTCCCATTATCGTTGATTTTTAATGACAATTTGTCAGGTTCGTGGTCACTTTCACTGATGCTTCTTATTTCTACTTGTTTTTGAAAAGTTTTCCAAATTCTTAAATTGCCATGTTGAGATTTGAACTTGCAATCTCCGGGTTGCCCAGTCTATGAACACAATTTCTATACTACTGTTATGCTATTTAATTGGCCTAGCATAGCAACTAACAGTAATGCTTGCATCACTATTTTGCCTTGAGGGCAGTAAAATGACCCTGATGAGCTCGCAGTCATTACAAACAAAATGTGAAACCAGTCTACTTAGGGAGAGATAAGGGCAGATTTTAAGGTGCATCATAAAGTGGGGCAGAGGTAGAAAGTTTAAGCGGGGAATTTCAGAACAGTCCTGACCACTGAAGGTATGGCTACCAAAGGTATAGTGACTAAGACAGAGCATGTCTTTAGAGTGAAAGATATTGTACAGAAAGCTCAGAGGATGTAGGGTTGGAGGTGGTTATTAAGATCGAAAAGGGCAAAGTATTTGTAAAATTAACCTGAAACAGATTGACTAATAGAAAGAGATTAGCTGCTGCTGTTCAGATTTCTGGCGGAAGTTCATCAAGCTGAAAAGCTGGCTCTTGTTTCTGTCTTCATAGCTACTGCCAAGGCTGCTGAACATTTTCAGTAGTTTCTGCTTTATTCACAATTTGCAGCGCTTTGCTTTGATTTCACATAGTAACCGCCCTTTTGAACTGCAATTCGGTTGCAGCAAAATGCTGCCTCAGTGATCTCTGTATACTGTTCTATTTCATTTATGGTCATTGATCCTGGCTGATGTTTATCTTTCAACCAACATCACAAATGATGTTTGTTGTCACAACACTGACAATGGGAGCTTGCTGTGCACAAACAGGCTGTCATTGTTGTTTCCATTTCAACTCCTGGGACAAGTGAAAATTTCAGTCTGCCACCACTTGGAGCATCAACTTTGCTTTGCTCTTTTTTTAGATGTTGACTGACCTAAGGATTTCCAGCATGTTCTATTTTCATTTCAGATTTCCAGTATCCACAGTACTGATTTTTGAAGGTTTGTTGGCTAAGGGAATAAACATTGGCCAGGACATTGAGAGAAAAAAACTTCTCCTGGTCTCCGCAAAATGCCATAGATCCTTTACAGTTACATACAAACACGTGAAGAAGAATAGACTATTCAGCACTTTCGAGTCTGTTCCACCAAATAGTTAGATCACAGTTTATCTACACTTCGACTCCATTACCTGAAAAAAAAGCTGAAAGAACTGCAGATGCTGGAAATCAGAAATATAAACAGAAATTGCTAGAAAAATTCAGCAGGTCTTCCAGCATCTGTGGAAAGAGATCAGATTTACCGTTTCAGATCTTGTGATCCTTCGTCAAAGCCTTTCTGAGGAAGGGTCACTGGACCAGAAACATTAACTGTGATTTCTCTCCACAGAATGCCATTACCTGTCCTTTCTGTTCCACATATGCTACATTAGAAAAAACCCATTCAGTGATCCTGCGTGAACAACTTTTTCAGGAGTGAGTTCCAGATTTCCAACACCAAATTGGAAGTGCGATCTGTTATTATCAGAAAGGTGTTGGCACTATAAAGTTCACTATCAGCATAGACAGATAATGCTTTTAATCTGATCTAGACACCTGAAAACATATCCTTCAACTGCTATACATACTGTGCATGACATTAGAAACTAAACCAAAGCTCCACAGCAAAACAGGTGGGCACATCCCTGTGGTCACAGATTCTTAATACCGGTACAAAGTGTTGCAGCAACTAACTCTACTGTTAATCATTACTGGAGTAAATCAGGCTGAGGAGTCTATGCTGTGGGCACCTGATGCACCAAATCCAGCCTGAGAGTCTTTGGCGCATCTTGTCCATTAAGCACAGGCAACCCAGTTCTATTTACAATTACTCGCTGGGTTGTACTGCTTGAATTTTGTGGGCTTGGAGGTTTGGAACATGCTGTTTGTCAGCACAGTTGATTCATTGATGGCTGAACTCTAAATCAGAACATCGAGATCTGTCAGTACCAGCAACTTGAGATTTATGAATGTTTTAGGAGAAAACTGCTTAATTTTTTTTTCTTATGGGTGGTTCCAGTGGTTCTGGAGCTCATCGCAGAGCCCAGGAAGACAAAACGCCATGAGCACTGATTGAATTGACACGCTGTCCTTTCTGGTGACACAAATGCTTAAGATCCAACCTGAATGGAGACAGCAGCAAGAAATATAATCTCCTGCTGTTGACAGTCTAAGGATAATGAGACCAATACCTCAGTGAAGCAGACCGTGAACAGGAGACAGAGTGATTAAACCTGGTTTCAACGCAGGAAAGAGGAAGGTTGATGTATTTATGGTTAGGGTGACACATGAAGAGACAAGCTGATTTGATCACACCCTCAACTTCAAGTCCAACAACCCAGACAGTGCCTGGTAGATCAGGAGGAGAAATCAACAGCCTCAACGGATTTCCCTCCTGTCTGTGGTGTTCTTGGGGATTGCCATATCAAGGGTCACACAATAAGGGCTTCGAGTTTATCAAATGGAGAGCAATGCTTCCTTTGAACTGGGTTAAAATCCTTGGAATATAAACACACACAGACTCACTGAATAGCCTGCTTCTGTCTGGGTATTCTGCCTAAAGCCCAGCACCAAGTGAAGTTAGTCCATTATTACAATGAAATGATGAGTTAGTGTAAGGTTTGCTTAAAAACAGCATCAATGACTTTGTTCATATTGACTTATCTAGTGTGTTCCCTCGGTCTCTCTCAATGGCATAGAGTCTCACTTGGGTAAAGTGTAAATGGCCTCTAATACCTTAGTTGTTGTTACGTCTGCATCTGAGACAGTAAATGTCAACAGGTAATTCAACCATGGAAGGTATCATTCATCATCCTGATGCTGTCTCCACATAATGCCACCAAGAGAACACTTTTCACCCATATAGACAAGCTAGGGTCATAGAGTCAGACAGTATGGAAACAGACCCTTTGGCCCAACTCATCCATACCAACCAAGTTTCCCAAACTAAACTAGTCCCACATACCTACAGTTTGCCCATATCCCTTCAAACACTTCTTATTCATGTTCAAATGTCTTTACCTGGCAGATCATTCCATGTACGAAACATCTTCTGTGTGAAAAAGGTGCCCCTCAGGTGCCTTTTAAATCTTTCTGCTCTCACATTAAAATTATGCCCTTGTAGCGATTAGAACTGGATGGATCTTACTGACTGTAAGATCTTTGACTGGAGCTGTTAACCTGGGACAGTCAGGGATCCCTGACTGACAGATATAAACAGGGGATTCAGAGAGTCTGCGATGACAAGGTGTAGAGCTGGATGAACACAGCAGGCCAAGCAGCATCAGAGGAGCAGGAAAACTGACGTGTCAGGCCTAGACCCCTCCCTCTGCAACTCGCATTTCTGAAGAAGGGTCTAGGCCCAAAACATCAGCCTTCCTGCTCCTCTGAGGCTGCTTTTTGCCTGCTGTGTTCATTCAGCTCTACATCTTGTTATCTCAGATTCTTCAGCATTACAGTTCCTACTATCTCTGATTCAGAGAGTCTCCTGACTTTAAGGGCTGACTCCAAGATGGCTAGTCACAGTGCACATGTAAATAAAGGATGACTTGGTGACAGGACACCAGCCTCTGTGCAGTTATTTCAGCCCTCTAGTTTTGATATCCCCCAAAGGGAAAAGACCTTTGCTACTCACCTTATTTCTACCCTCTGTGATTTTATAAACCTCTATAAGGTCAGCCTTCAATCTCCTGGGATCTAGTGGAAATATCCCGGCCTATCCAGTCTATCCTTATAACTCAAACCCTTCAGTCTTGGCAAAATCCTGGTCAATCTTTTCTGAACGGTCTCCAGTTTAATAATATTCTGCAGAGTGACCAGAACTGCACACTGTACTCCAAAAGTGGCTTCATCAATGTCCTGTGATTACAAAGAAATATCAGGTTTACCGAAGGATGACTGATATTTCTTCTAACCACTGACTTTTTCTTAACATAATTACTTAATAGACAGGTTTCTGATCACCGGAACCCAGAGTGACCACACAGAAGCTTTCTATTGAAGCTCTGACTGAGGATCCATGACATATATCATAGCTTTTCAGCAATGCTGAAGTTATTGTAACTTTACAATTCTCTCCCTCTATACTTCCATCCATACTTCCCACTGCCTTGGGAAAGCAATCAACATAATCAAAGCCCCCTCCCACCCCAATTATACTCTCCTCCGTTGAGCAGAAGATATCCAGGTTTGAATACACAATAGCAGCGTGGAGGAACAGAGGGATCTTGGTGTGCAGATACATAGATCCCTTAAAATGGCCACCCAAGTGGACAGGGTTGTTAAGAAAGCATATGGTGTTTTGGCTTTCATTAACAGGGGGATTGAGTTTAAGAGTCGTGAGATCTTGTTGCAGCTCTATAAAACTTTGGTTAGACCGCACTTGGAATACTGCGTCCAGTTCTGGGCGCCCTATTATAGGAAAGATGTGGATGCTTTGGAGAGGGTTCAGAGGAGGTTTACCAGGATGCTGCCTGGACTGGAGGGCTTATCTTATGAAGAGAGGTTGACTGAGCTCGGTCTCTTTTCATTGGAGAAAAGGAGGAGGAGAGGGGACCTAATTGAGGTATACAAGATAATGAGAGGCATAGATAGAGTCGATAGCCAGAGACTATTTCCCAGGGCAGAAATGGCTAGCACGAGGGGTCATAGTTTTAAGCTGGTTGGTGGAAAGTATAGAGGGGATGTCAGAGGCAGGTTCTTTACGCAGAGAGTTGTGAGAGCATGGAATGCGTTGCCAGCAGCAGTTGTGGAAGCAAGGTCATTGGGGTCATTTAAGAGACTGCTGGACATGCATATGGTCACAGAAATTTGAGGGTGCATCCATGAGGATCAATGGTCGGCACAACATTGTGGGCTGAAGGGCCTGTTCTGTGCTGTACTGTTCTATGTTCTATGTTCTATGTTCTATGTTCTATGTTCTAATAGATTCAAGACCAGCTTCTTTCCTGCTATTATCAGACTTTTGAATGGACTTCTGAAATGTTAATTCCAACCCGTCTCTCTCTCTCTCTCTCTCTGCACCTTCTCTGCAGGTGTAGCACTGCATTCTGCACTCTATTCTGATACCTTGATGTACTTTTTAGGATACAATCTGCCTGTACAGCAAGCAAAACACTTTTCACTGTATCTCGGTACATGTGGCAACAATAAATAAATCAACCAATAAATCGATCTTTGAACTTCTCGACTGCTCTTCTTTGATAAAATACACGCGATCTCCTACATGTTAATAACTCCTGCAGCTAGTGTCAAATGCTGTTGGGTCTTGCAAAGCATGTCGGGACATTTTATTATTTCAAAGATGCTACTCAAATGCGAAGTGTTGTTAAAAGTCTTGATTTACACAACCTTTAACAACTGCAAGATGTCACAAATTACTTTGCAGACAACACAATATTTTTAAGGTGTAGTCACTGTTTTAGTATAGGAAACGCATCAGCACAGCAAGCTCCCATAAACAGCAACACAACAATGATGAGATTATCTGTTTCAGTGATGTAAATTGCAGGATAAATATTTTGCTGGCTATTAGGGAAAATTCCCATCTCTTTGAAATTAGAAGCAGGGAGTCTATTACATTAACTTGATGGAATGGGATGTGGTGATTTAAGACCTCATCCAGGACCAGGATATCTGACAGTTTAGCTGTATTGCAGGATCAGCCTAGATTTTTATGCACATATCTCCAGAGTGGGATTCATACTTACGACCTCCTGACCTAGAGACAAGACTACTACCAAGTGAGCCACACTGACACAGAAGAGAGCTTGCCTTTGGAAGTGGGGTCTGGCCTAGCCTGACCTTGAAGCAATGAAAAGTGAAACTCTCTAGAGAAGGCGGTCCTTTGTTCCACCAGGTCCCAGGGTCAGTTCAGGGCTTTAGACTCCATCGATTTCAGGTTGGATGCAAAGCCAAAGCAACTTTGCCCTAGAGTTAAACTTGCCAAGTAAATATATCCTGAACGAGGTTCAAGTCTCATTAATCTTCGTTATTCCTAAGAGAAGTATAGTGTTCGAGCCATGGAGTACAAAAACGATATTTTGTAAATTATTTATCACTCAGTATTTACGTTATTATGTGCAATTCCAGACAGTGCATTTAGAAAGGGTGTCAAAGCCTTCTGAAGGGAGATTTGCTGGAATGATACTCAGAATAAGGGATTTCACTTATCTGCAGAGTCCGGAGAAATTAATTTGTTCTTTTTAGAGCAGAGAAGGTTTAAGGGTAATTTAATAGGAAATACAAAATTATGAAGGGTTGCAATATTTGCACAAAAGAAGAACCTTCTCCAATAGCTGAGGATCAGTCACCAGTAAAGACAGATTCCAAATAATTGCCAAAACAGTGATGAGAACAGACCTATTGACACAAAGTTGTTTGCAATCTAGAATAAATAGCCCAAAAGATTCCGTTGGTTCACTTAGCCACACTGTTCATGTGTGGGCCAGATTAACAGCAACACATGGGGTTTGATCTCCATTCTGGCTAGCAAAGAATCAGGGGTGCCTGCCTCCTTGCTCTATCCATAGACTAACATCAAGCTCCTAGGCAGTCTAGGGATAGCAAGAACTGCAGATGCTGGAGTCAGAGATCACACAGTATGGAGCTAGAAGAACACTGCAGGCCAAGCAGCATCAGAGCAGGAAATTTGATGATTCCAGACAAGAGCTTTCTGATGCTGCCTGGCCTGCTGTATTCTTCCAGTTGGGAATGGTGTTATCCTAGCCAGTCTAGTTAGCTGGGTGAAAATCACCAGGCTTTGAACATGAAATTCAAGATGAATAGGCTTATAGATATGAGAATACCCAATCTACCAAACCCATGTGTTCTCCCCAAAATATACTTACTGATGTATTTTTGGAGACCATCTCCCATTTAAATGTCAGCTAACCAAAAGAAACCAGAAATACCTTTGGAGAAAATGAGGCATTTGAAAGATAAATATTGTTCAGGACACTGGGGAGGATGCCTCTGCTGTTCTTCAGATAACCCTATCGAAATAATTTCTCCATCCCTCAGGTGGTACACTAATCAATGCTTACACCTCTCATCCAACAGACAGATTTCTGATAGTGCTGCACTCCATCAGAATTGCACAAAAATATCACGGTAATTTTGGGATCAAGTGGATCTCAAATTCATGGCCTTCTTACTTAAGGAAGAAATGCTACACATTGAGCCATGTCTACAAGATAAAACAAGCTATTATAAAACTTTAACTGTCACACAACAAGACATTGGCACAACTTTTAAACATAGTAGCTTAAATGCAGTTTTTACTACACTGTGTCATGCCAATAGTCTAATTCATCCAGTGCAGTTTTACAGTTTATAGGGTGAATTAGTAGATTGCTTCATTCAATATTAATAATTGGTTACTTTTAGCAGTTTAGTTTGGTCGGTAATTATTCTCAGCTAGCTGCATACTGATTTCACTTGTGATACGGATTCTGTCACAGGCAATTCAACAGAAGCTATTAAACAAGCAAAGGTTTCTATGATGAAGGGTCTAGGCCCGAAACGTCAGCTTTTGTGCTCCTGAGATGCTGCTTGGCCTGCTGTGTTCATCCAGCCTCACATTTTATTATCTTGGAATCTCCAGCATCTGCAGTTCCCATTATCTCTGATAAGGTTTCTATGGTTACAGCTCGATCGGGTGCTGACAACAAACAGACAGCACTGTAGGATTCTAAATTTTCTCCAAAATCTAACAGTGATTTATGGGAAATGAAGCCTATTATCAGTACATAATCCACGATGGCATTGCAGTGCAGTATTGAGGGAGATGCTATGTTTCAGATTCAATGTTAAACCTCTTAGGTTGGTGTAAAAAATCCCATTTAACTACACGGAGGTACCCTCGGATAGATCTCTCCAGTGTCCTGGACGATATTTTTCCCTACACAATCACCTAAAAAAAAATTATCATGTTGTTATTAAATTGCTTTTAAAAGACTTTGTTGTGTGCAAAATGGCTACCTCATTTCCCAGTTTGCAATAGTTACTTAAGAAGTGCTTAGTTGTCTATAAAGCTGCTTTGGAATGTCCTGAGATTGTGGCGAGGGTGTTTGGGGGTTGACTTAACAGACCAAACTGAGAGTAGACTAAGTGAGCATTGCACAGGTCAAGAATCAAACCATTAATCTGTATGGTTCAGTAATATAAATGGTGCTGCCTTTATTCCCGGACCATGAGACAAATTTTCCCCTGTTTTGCTCTTCATTTCTCTTCTCTTTACATGTTCGGGCTCCCTCAGGTTTCGTGCTTCAGTTTGGTTTGCCACGTAACAAGAGCTGCAATTCTACCAACTTGAATGGCTTGGGAAATATGCCGGTGAGCTGCAAAGTTGTGAATAGTCTGCTCTGTGACACTCGGTCTTGAGAGCAGGAAACACGTGCAGTGCTGCCAGAGCCTGTCAGTACATCTCTGGAACATACTGCTCAGGAAACTGGCATGCTTTTATGGTCAAAGCCACAGGCATTCGATTAAAATAGTTCAGAATCCTATTGAAAGAAGAACTCTATGCTGTTTGACACCTTGTGACACTTGGACACAAAAGTATCAGATTATATAATACAGGTCACTGCATTGTCAAAAGCACCTGCTCATACAATTACTTTTCCTTCAAAAATCTGTCACAGCTAGTGGATTAAGACACCTGCAGCAACAGAAATCTGACCACCAATTGCTGGCAATGGAATGCCTACCTGTTAAAGAGAGTATCTTCCCATATTTGGTGATGTAACCCTAAATGTTGTACATCAGTCAAGTTCGAATCTGGTCAAGCCTAGGGTCAGGGCTGGTTTGCATTGTCGGCAAGTTCTGCTATAGACAAAAATTTCGTGGGAAAGCTTTACTTGCTCGACCCGTCCACATCAGAAATAATTGAAAAGAACTGACATTCATTGTCACAAATTAAATTCAGTTTACAATTAATGAGCTTTTCGGATAATCCGAAACAAGAATTGGACTGTCCTTGGCCAAACCAAACCAACTGAATTCTGACCCACATCTTTGGACTCTCCAGAGAAAAGAACTGTTCAGAAGGAAGTGGTAACAGAGGCTGAGGTGTCAAGGAAAAATCCCTGGTGATCCACATGCACGTTTCAGTCTCAGTCAATGCCCCAATTCCTTAATGGCTCACCAACAAAGTAAAGAGTTTTTAAAATAATCAAGGACATGAGCCATAATTATGGTAAAAGTGCTTTTGGAAATGCTGGGATGAGGACAGGGTCTGTAACAAGTTTGTTTTGTTCTCTGTTGGGGTTTGGAAACCTAAACTGCTGTTCTCGCCCAGTGTTAGACTTTGGACGGACTCACATTCCAGCTCAATACTATGATACTTGGGTCAAACAGAGGCATAATGTGTTGTAACCCTGATCTAGACATACATTTCAAAGTGGTACAGGGGAAGATCTGGGTCCTTGAAAGTATCATCTGTTGAATGGCCAACCTCCCCCCTACAGTCCCCAACCATCCCACTCCCAATAGGTGCAGTGATTCAAGTGAGTATAAATCCATAAGAAATTGAATGTCTTTCCTATACTATGCCCAAAAATTCTTTAATAACAACCACTTAAAACAGGTTATAGCAAAGTGTGAAGCTGCATGAGCATAGCAGGCCAAGCAGCACCTTAGGAGCACAAAAGCTGACGTTTCGGGCCTAGACCCTTCATCAGAAAAGGGGGATGGGGAGAAGGTTCTTAAATAAGTAGAGAGAAAGGGGGCGGCAGATCGAAGGTGGATAGAGGAGAGGATAGGTGGAGAGGAGACAGACAAGTTAAAGGGGCAGGGATGGAGCCTGTAGAGGTGAGTGTAGGTGGGGAGGTGGGGAGGGGATAGGTCAGTCCAGGGAGGACGGACCGGTCAAGGGGGCGGGATGAGATTAGGAGATAGGAAATGGAGGTGCGGCTTGAGGTGGGAGGAGGGGATAGGTGAGAGGAAGAACAGGTTAGGGAGGCTGTTCTTCTTCTCACCTATCCGCTCTTCCCATCTCAATCCACACCTCCATGTCCTACCTACTAACCTCATCCCGCCCCCTTGACCTGTCCATCCTCCCCAGACTGACCTATCCCCTCCCTACCTTCCCACCTACACTCACCTCTACAGGCTCCATCCCCGCCCCTTTAACTTGTCTGTCTCCTCTCCACCTATCCTCTCCTCTATCCATCTTCGACCCGCTTCCCCCTCTCTCCTATTTATTTCAGAACTCTCTCTCTCCATCCCCCTTTTCTGATGAAGGGTCTAGGCCCGAAACATCAGCTTTTGTGCTCCTAAGATGCTGCTTGGCCCGCTGTGCTCATCCAGCTTCACACTTTGTTATCTCGGATTCTCCAGCATCTGCAGTTCCCATTATCTCTGATACACTGAAAACACATTAACTGGTCATTCATCACATTGCTGCTTTGTGAAATCATAAGTGCACAAATTGGCTTCTGCCTTTGCCTACATGATTAATGTTATTGGAAGTAATTATTTAGTTGGTGTTAAATACTGTAAAACATTCTGAGTGTGTGAATCTCTTTCTTTTATTCCTTTAATGAATTGTGGAACAGAGCTATGGGCATCTTGACTGCCACATTTCCCACATTAAAAGAAGTATCTATACTTAAAATCCATTTCACTGAATTTGGGGCATCCTGAAGTTGTGGCAGGTGATATATAAATGTAACTCCACTTTTTTCGGTCTTCCACAGGTTAGAATTGGGTGAAGAATGCTAATTTGGGAAGCACTTGTTAGGGACTTCATGTGAACAGATTGTAACGAGGTCAGCCAGCTGGACACCATATGAGTTCCCTGACTAGGGCTGTTAATTTGGTCCAATCAGGAATCCCTGGCTGACAGATTAAAAGGGAAGTGTTAGCGATGCTGACAGTCTAGTACCTGACTCTGAATGATGCAGGACTAAATTCAAGGACTAAACATGTGTAAATACAGGATGACTTAGTGATGGAATACCAGGTTCTGTGGAGTTATTTCAGCATGGCTGCTCAGTTATTGCTGAAAATTTGATTCTTTTATGCTAACCAGCAATTTTTATGTGACCTAGCTCTTGCATGGTGCCTTAACAACAGTGATAAATCAGTAAATTGAATTGTGGCTCTGCTTTTGTCTGATGGGTGTATGCAATGATCCACACTTTTGACTTCATTTTAAGACATAATTGTAGGATTGGGTTTAATAGGTTTACATTGGTTTTGGTCAACCACTTTCAGAAAGGAATTGAATTCAACACATCCACTTACTGACTAATGATCAATTTGCAACATTTTTTAAATAGGATAAGGAAG
Source organism: Stegostoma tigrinum (assembly GCF_030684315.1). Lineage (NCBI taxonomy): Eukaryota > Metazoa > Chordata > Chondrichthyes > Orectolobiformes > Stegostomatidae > Stegostoma > Stegostoma tigrinum. The sequence goes on along the minus strand of NC_081377.1, from coordinate 27,277,475 downwards.
ATTTGCTGTAACTCCTGTGTGTAAGTGGTTTATTCTGACTGCATATCTATTCAAATTGATTTGAGTTTGCATTTTGACACAAATGAGAGTTCAAGGGAACTTTGCTTTGATTTATAATATTGTTAAAACTACTTGGAGGAAATCTTTCCTGTTACTTTGCTTGTTTACTATAAACTACAGTGGAAAATACTGAGATTCATAATCTACTCTGTGCCTTGCACAAAATGTACTCCAATCTTTTCTGATTGAATATTGCCACTTAAATATTGCAATGCAGATGTATATGCACAGGCTTCAGAGTTTGGAATTGATGAAAAGAATTAAAGGCTAAAAGTTATACTTAAAAGCAAAATTGTAACTAATGTCTGTCAACTACTTCAAGTCCAAAATCAGTAGCTGCTACTTTATCAAGAGTTCTAAATATCACTCTGGATTGATAGCAAGCTGTATTGTAGAAACATGTTTCCACTGTAGTCAAGTAATGCAGACAATGTTTCCATTATCACAAACTGAGTGCGTTTCACAGGGATGTAGAAGAGCAAGATGTGGTGTTTTTTTTAAGAAAAAGTGTTTAAAGAGCTTGATGGGGCAGATGGTGGGATGATGTTTCTCCTGGCTGAGAAGTTTAAAAGCAGGAGTCACTATCTCAGAATTAAGGGTTGATGATGTTGAAGCAACTTCTTCAAACAATTAGTCATGGATCTTTGAAAATTCTCTACTTCAAAGAGCTGTATCATAAGAAACTCTATAATAGAATCCCTACAGTATGGCAGCAGGCCATTCGGCCCATTGAGCATCCCACTCAGATGCAACCCCCTCCCCCACCCTATCCCTGTATCTGTTCATTTCCCATGGCAAACCATGTAGCCTGCATATCTCTAGGCACTATGGACAATTTAGTATGGCCGATCCAAGTGACCTGCACATCTTTACTGTGGGTATTCTGTCACTTATTACACTTGAGACAGACAGATTGATGGATTTTTATGGCACTAAGGACATTAAGGGAAAATCGGGCAAGTGGAGACAGCGGAATTGAGGAGCAGGATCTGGAATGATTGTATCGACTGGTGGACAAGGATCAAAAGGGCTGAATAGCCTGCTCCTGTTCCTATTCCTTATATCATGTTCTTATGGATACCATTCCCTGTTATGCTGTTTTAATCCTTAAAATAAATACAATGCCCTAGATTCAGTGTTGCAGAGAAACACATCAACAGATAATTAAATTTGAATCAGTAAAGGACTTCTGTAAAATTAACTTTTGCTTATCATTTCATAAAATTATATAGCAGAGAAGGAGGCCTATCTGCCCATCATGTCCGAACCAATGTTTTCATTGAGCAATCAACTCAATCACAACAGGGTTGATATGATGTAGAAGTGCTGGTGTGAGACTGGGATGAACAAAGTCAGAAGTCATGTGGCACCAGGTTATAGTTCAACATATTCACGTCAAATCACAAGCTTTTAGAGCGCTGCTCCTTTGTCAGATGAAGTCACTTCACTGAAGGAGCAGTGCTTTGAAAGCTTGAGAGTTCAAATAAACCTGCTGAACTATAACCTAGTCTCATGTGACTTCTAACTTTGACAACAGGGGTTGCACCTCATGGGGGCACTTGCTGGAAAATCAAGCCCCACTATTTGCAGAGTTGTCACAAATGTTAGGGTTTAGAAAATATGAAGAAATCCTTAATTTACCTGTCTTTTAGACACAAGTTATCAGAAATTAGGGACCACATTTCTGAACTTAGCAAAACTTACTATGCCTTAGCAATAACTATTTTCTAACAACAGATAAATAACTATTATCCATCCACTCATAACTCTGCTGGTTAAAATTCTACTCCATTTTTTAAACTCCTCTTAAAAAAAATACTGACAGACACAAAAAGAGGGCATATGCAAATACTCTGTAGGCAGTTCGGTGATCTCTGTTCACAGAGTTTGCTGATGGTTTCTCCCTCAAACATTTATACCCCCAAGCTGTTCAGCAATGTGGGAGACAATCACACAGTTGTTGACAGTCAGAAGACCTTAGTCATTGATAACTGAGTGCCAGTTCACAGACTAATCAGCTACCTGTTACTGCCCAAATCTCCTTTCAGCTCATCTTGCTTGTCTGGATCTATGCTTTCCAATGGATTCAACCAACAGCTTGTAAAAAATACTTACAATGAGTATCGGATAATTTGCTTTTCAAAAGTGCAAGAAACCTTCAACTACAGAAAAATTTAGAAAAGGCCTTTATAACAGGAACAAAAATGTTTGCAAAGTAACTTTATCATATAAATCACCCCCAGCATTTCACAGGAGCAATATTTTTTCATATCAGCCTCATGCGAATAGATTATAAAGACAGGGCAAATGCTTGGCCAGACCTATAAATGTCAAGTTAACATAGAAAGGTGGAGAGCTTTAGTGAAGGAATTCCAGAGCTCAGGCCCAAGGCAACAGAAAGTACAGCTGAAAATGGATGAATTTAGCAGCGGAAATGTAACGCCAGAACTGGACTAGTCCTGCTATTACTGTGACCCTGCAATACCTAACCCTCAGATTTATTCAAATCTCTTTGAATATTGCTGTTGAATCTCATTTCAATGGCTCCCATTACAAATGAAGTCCAAAAACTGAAAGCAGATATAAAAGCAGAATTCAAACTAGTATCATGGACAATACGGTAGAATAAAGACAACACAGAAGCTATTTTGCCAGAAGTTCATTTTTTGTTGCCAATTTAAAATTTGACAACAAATGTTTGTGTGCCTAACATCACTTTTCAAAATGTAATGTAAGCACCATAACAATCCTCTAGATCAAGTCTCATACTTTTGGCAGATGCACATTATAGATTACAACTTTGAGCATCATCCATTGAAATTGATTAGTAAATCGTAACCCACATTTACAAGTACTCGGAAATGTTAGTACAATTACTTTGAATGAGTTTGCCTTCCCTTTCCACCCACGGAAACTGTCACACGCTATGGGGTTTTGAATCGCCAAACTTCATGCCAGGCGTGACAAAAAAAACAGTCGTGAAAAAAGACAGGGAAAAACACAGATAAGTAAATGCCTTAATTCTTGCACAAACGTCACAACAAGCGAGAATACAGTGAGTCATTTGTACCAAAGCAGTTTCACTGCACTTCACTGAAAGCCAATGCCCTTGCAAACAAAAAATACTGTTAACACGAGTGGCTGTGGTTTCTATGGTCTACACAACAACCCATCTAACTACTGACCGTTTCCATCAAGCTGACAACAAACACACTTCACAGCAAAGAAACGAGGGTAACGGTGGTTGGGTTGGTCTCGTTTCATTTTGTTTGACTCTTTGAAGCTCATCTCTCAGCGCATCAAAACTAACTTTCATTTGAAGGGCTGCAAGTACTCGTGGCAATGGAAACTGTTTTGGTAAGAGAAGAGAATGGGAGCAAAGTGTGCAAAACATTTTTTTGTCCACCAGCTCAGAAAAAAAAAACTGTTGCAATTCTTTACAAGCTCAGGAGCTGAAGGACCTGAGGATACATCATCACAAACCTTTGAGACAAAGGGATAAGTTGAGAAGGCTGCTCTGATGTTTAAGGGATCTTTGGCTTAATTATTAGAAGCATAAAGTACAAAATCTAGCAAGTTACACTAAGTAACTTCATAAAAAATGAGTTCAGCCGCAGCTGGAGAATTGTGTTGAAGTATGAATATCACATCTTAGGAAAGATGTTAAGTCTTTAGAAGGGCGAAATGTTGGGGTGAAGCCATTGGGTATGTAAATCCTTGGCCCAGGGAAAAGTTCGAGGGACATAGTTTCAAATCCAACCAAGACAGTTGTTGGCATTTAAATTAAATTGATAAAATCTGAAATGTTAGTTTCATTCATGGTGATAATGAAATGATGATGGATTATTGTAAAAGCCAAGTTGATTCACTAATGTTGGTAAGGTAAGGGAAAGCTGCTATTGCTACCTGGTCTAGCCTATCTACGACTATATAATGCATAGCAATGTGGCAGTCCCTTAACTACCCTCTGAAATGAAATCCCCTAAGATACAGGGTGCAATTCATTTGCAACAATGGACGGTCAACAAATGTTGGTCTTGCTAGAAATGAATATGTCAAATGAAAGAATAAAGAAAATTAACAAGAATGGCATCCATGATAAGTGTTTTCAGTTATTTAAAGAGATCAGAGAAACAAGACCATTCTCCTATAAGCAGATAAAGAGAAGGGGGGATTTAATAGCAACTCAAAGAGGTCCTGTAGGGTTTTTTAAAGCCTCCCTACCTCTGGGCCAGAAGATCCAGGTTCAAACCCCATGTCAAGATTTCTCAGGCATGGAAAGAATGTCTTAGCACAGCCTAACAGTTTAATTTATCAATCTATAATCTTACCCAAAATGCCTATGACAGGCAGTAGGAAGGGGAGAATTTCCTGGTCAGCCAGAACCGATGATAGCTGCAGAACAACAGCTTCCCACATTAAAAGATTCCACACTCTGCTTCCTACCGTGAACAAGCTCTAAACTCATTCTCAGGGATTATTACACCCATACAGAAGAGGTTTGAAATAATATGGGATTTTGATAAGATAGTTAAAAATAGACTGCTTTCAATAGCACGGGGGGTTGCAAGCAAAGGGTACAGATTTAAGAGAATTGGCAAAAGGCAAGAGGAACAATGGGGGGAATTAGTTTGATCTTCTCAAGTTGCCTGAGTATTAGATTCAATCGTAACGTCGAATGTGAAAAGGGAAGAATGGTAGAGCCACAGGGAAAAAGCTGGGGGTGTTAGATGGACTGGACAGCACAAAGCAATAGCCCAGACATGATGTACCCAATTGGCACTTTCTGAGATTGATAATTCTAACAAATTTGTTTAAGGTAGAATGATAACATCGCTTGAGATGAAGCTAAGCTGGACAACTGAAATTAGTTACTCATAGAGACATACGTAGCAGGGGATGGAGAAAGGTTCAGTAACATTAACCAGGAATCATATATGTGGTCTCCCATACAATTTTGTTGGTTCTCCCCTCACCTACCTTGAACACTTGAGTGAGGTGTACAACATCAGACGTAGCTATGGATTCACCCATGAACTCAATCTTTATTGGAGTCCCAAAGAGTATCATTGCAACTCTGAAGGGACATTACAATCAGGCTGACCTCTTGCAGAAAATAGCCACTCGTGGAAAGATTTATGAAAAATAAAATCTCTAAACCAGGAAGGCTGTAAACACACGGCCTCAGAGGGCTTGGTTATAAATTCTTAGTCTTTCATTCAATGTAGTGACTTTAAGCAAGAGCAATTAAATGCACAACAAGCATAAGCATATCTCAACCAAAAATCGTGTGCTTCAAACAAAGGCACCTTTTAAATGTAAGTACCTGAACCTACAACCATACAGCACACATTGTGCTCCACAGCCATGAGGTCTAGATTTTTAACAGACAAGCATTTCATTCAGTTTTCAGCTTCAACCATAGACCAAAAGCCACAATAAACACACACCTGGTCTCTTTCTTCACTGGGGACGTTTTACTACAAGTTACTGAAGATATACACATTCACATCTGACAGTTTAACTTTGTTTAATTCAGTGACCGCAACAAACATTTCAATCATTATATGAAGATGGATTTGAGTTTTTCCATGGCATGACATATAGTATGGAGAAATATACAAATGTTTGGTGATATCTTATTTCTATAGGAGGCTTGTTGTAAATTAGTTAGGCCACATTTTGTCTTGTGTCGTTGTTGCTTCATGAAGGGATTTTCTCCACAGGACCAAGTGATTTTTTTTTCATGTGTTCATCTCAAACTCGCCTCATTAACAACTTGCACCCTTCCCCACTGCCCCCTCCCCATCCCCATGGTGCCCCTCTTTCCCAGTAGTAACTTAATTCTCCCACTTGATGTTGCCAGAATTACCCTTCGCTCTCACAGTATTCCAGGACATCCCTGGATTGCTAGCTCCATCATGATCCTTAAAAGGTCATTGTGCACCCGGTCAAGCGTGTTTCATGACATTTGCCCTGGATGAGGGGAAATTGGCACCACATTTGCAGAAAGGGATGTGAAACTCTTGGTAGATGGGGTTGTGCAGAGCAGAGCTATTCTGCTCCCCCAGGCCTGGCAGAGCACGCCATGACACCAGACCCTGCCAGGCTGGACCAAGTTCACATCCCCACCCTGAGCAGAGACAAGATGATAATGCCTACCTAGGGTCAATGACCTTCCTGTGACATTGATCTTCTCTGCCAAGGTAAGTGCCACCATCCCTACTGCCTCACACTCAATTGATCTTTGTGTCTACACACCTCCCACACGGTCTCATGGTCTACCGTTCTGACTGTCACATGCAACATCTTCCCTCATTAGCTTTCTATCTGTGCCCACTCTAAAACCATTAACACTGCATGGCCTCCGCACCATGAACTCATTCACTCAGGATGCGTCACCAACTCCCCGACCCCATCCACTGCCCAACCAAAATACAAACAGCTGTGCCTGCCACTCATCTCACTGAAATTCTCACCTGTGGCATTGCAGGAGAAAACAGCCTACTCTATGGCAGAATAAACCAAGGCAGATGGCAGAGAGGCCAATGTTCAGCTCCTCACCATGATCAGAGGATCCGGACTATGACTGTCCTGAGCAGCCAGCCAGCCTACAGGCATGGACTGATATCGGACGAAGCCCTCAAGTGACTACATGCAACCCCCATTGAGTGCAGCATGCCCCACCCTCCACCAGATTAACTAAGGACTACTCCCTTTCACCATTTGGTTAATGCAATGCTTTGTGTTTTTGCCATATTGGCTGCCATACATGCCGTAGGTGACATTAAGATAGGACAGCTCTAAACAGCAAGCCTTTGACTGATGACTACTGACAATCACGACAAGCTGCCTGCCTGCACTGAGCAGCAAGTTAAAACAGAAACACTGTGATCCTTTGGCTCTGGCTGATGGGGGTGATTTCAGAAACACAAGACAAGGCAGAGATGCCTGTGAATATCCAGACAAGTGCAAAGTGAGTGCGCATCAAGAGAATAATGAGATGTTCACTGGTCCAGTCCAGGAGCTAAGTGCTGGCTCCCACTCTCAGTAGCATTGGAACGAAGGATACTGGTGTACTCCATAGTGCAGCTCAAAGTATCGAATTGTATTGTAAGTGGATCAGAGATATGCCATGGTGGAGCAGTGAGTTTGGGACATGTGAAATACCAGGGCACATGGATGTTGGGTACATGAGCCTGCTGCCCATGGATCATGTCCTGCCAGTGACATAGGTATCCTGTGTTCAAGATGGAGGTCCTGGGGAGCGGGAGTCACCAGTTATCCACCCTGGCATTCATGTTGGGAATTCTCAGCATCTAGTTTGTATCCGACAGGTGGGGGAATGCAAGCCTATGTATTAAAGAAACAAGATTGTGCAATAAAGAGGGTGATTGATCCCCATTAAAGGTTTCTCACCACTCATTAGCAAGAGCCTTGCCTCAAAATCGTCCATTTAGTTGGAAAATTAAAGTTGTCAGACTTGACATTGAGAAAGGCCTCACTCAAGTCTCAGATTATTCTCTTAAATTTCCCACCAAAGCAGTGTTCAGGGTCTGGGAAGATTCTGCCCATGGTTATAGATATCACAAAGCCCTTGAAGTTTGGGGATCTTTTTCAATGGGACTGGGAAGATTGAGGAGTGGCCAAACAAAGATCTTCAATATTGTAAAAAAGCAATGAGGAAGAGCTTGCTCTGTCTGGTCAGTCCACCCAAACATCTTCTCCGAAGGAAGTCTATCCATGTGTTCTGATAAAGGGTCACTGGACTAAAAATGTTAATTCTGTTTTCTCCCCGCACATGCTGCCAGACCTGCAGAGTTTCTCTAGCAACTTCTGTTCTTTTTCTAGACATAGCACTACTCAGTTGAGGAGATTAAACCTTAAGCCAAACCAGTCCAGAATCAAAATTTAAATCACTTTACAAACTGTTCTCTGTATTCACAGGTGAAGCTGACTAGAAGACTTTAACGAAATAGCTGAAAACAAGCTGCACATGACTAAAGTACTGAAGAAAGGAGCACCAAGATAATGATGGCCTTTAATGCTTTAATGCACAATGGCAGTATCCCTGCACCTGGTTCAAGTCCCACTTGCCCCAGAGGTGTGTAATAACATCTCTGATGATTGATTAGAAAAACAGATACATTATTAAAGATAGTAGGAACTGCAGATGCTGGAGAATCTGAGAATAACAAGGTGTTAAACTGGGTGAACACAGCAGGCCAAGCAGAATCATAGGAGCAGGAAGGGTCTAGGCCCGAAACGTCAGCTTTCCTGCTCCTATGAATCTGCTCGGCCTGCTGTGTTCATCCGACTCTACACCTTGTTATCTTACATTATTAAAGGGTTTGATTGGGTAAACATATAGAAGATGTTTTCTTTATAGAGGTATTACCAAAACTAAGTCAAATACATTTGTAAAAGCAATTCATAAATCCAACAGAATTCAGCAGAAGCTTCTAATCTCACAGAGTGATTAGAATCTGGAACTCACTGCCTGAAGGAGTAGTTGAGGCAAATAGCAATGATCTTAAAGGTTAGCCAGATAAACACAGAAATGAGTAATATGTTGTGGCGATGGGATGAGATGAGTAGGACAACGCGGAAACTCTTGACCAGAATAAACACCAGCATTGACAAGTTGAGAAGAATGGCCTGATTATGCGTTGTAAGTTTCATCAGTTCTCAAAACCATAATATTTAACCAAAGAAATTAAGAGCTTGAAGTAACAAACTTAAATTCCAATGGCATTTTGCTGTGTTGCTTCGAATCCTGCTGCCCACCTCTCACAAAGGCTTCAAGGCATTTCAGCAAAGTCAGACGCTTTAAACTGGGATTCCAACTCGAGAACCAATTTGCCTTCAAGCTGATCCTTAAATATAAGCAGCTTGCCACATTTCGGATACTACTTGGATATGTCAACTCAGATTGGATTTGTGTTAAACTTGCCCGTTCCCTTTCGAGATACAAAATCAAGTTCTGCTAAGCAACAAGTGCCTGAGGTCAACAAGTGACAATGTTGCAAAGAATCACTAGGTCATGCAACATTTGCAGAGAGTGAAACATAACATTTCCAGCAATTTCTCAGTTCCACGACCCTGAAATAAAAGGGAGTTTGAAAGAAAAATACAATTGGATTTCCTGGAAAGTGCACACATTTGGACACTGTAAGATTTACAACAGCCACCATACATCAACCCACATAGTGGTCAGACCTTGGCTTGTGAAAAAGGGGGACAAAACTGAATTGCTTCTATCAGTTGTGAACTGCTGAGTAAAGGGCAAGTACTTCCTGCAAGAAAGGGAAAACAGAACGTCAGGCTCACGTTACCCTCAATGCTGAGTATCTCCAAGTGTCTGGTTACAAGACAGTCCTGGCCGATGTGGGAGAACAGATCAACACAACAAAAAGAAAGTTGTCTGAAGAACAGGGGGAGCAAAGCCAAAGGAAAAGACTCTAATAGCATATATGAAAAAGAATGCAGCTTTACAATGCCTCTCATGACATCTTGAGGCATCCCAGAACTGACAGTGCTTTTGAAGTGTAGCACCCACTGTAAAATAAGAAACAAAACAGGCAACTTGCACACAGCAAGATCCCACAAACAGCAATCAAATCAATGATTCGCTAATCTCTTTGGGATGATGTTGGAAAGGAGTTTGTCATCACTGTTGTTTGAATCGTGCCACAGGATGTTTTATAACCACCTCAAGCAGGCACATGTGCTTAACATTTCACTGAGGAGACTGTACCTCTGACAATGCAGCACTTACTCCAATATATCAAGTCAGGTTGAAGTTGTGTTAAACTTGACCTTTCCCTTTTTCCACACAAAATCAAATTCTGCTAACTGATGAGTGTCTGAAGTCAGCAAGTGACAATGCTGCAATCACTCACCAAGTCAGGCAACATTTATGGGCAGCAAAACATAGAATTTCCAGCAATTTCTGTTTTTGTTTCGGATTTCCAGCATTTGCAATGTTTGGCTTTTGGCAGCAGTGCATTAAAAGCTCAACAATTGTTTGTTGAACAAAGTTATGGCTTCAAAGTTTCTTATTAATCTCTGAGTCGGCTCAGTTTAATGTTTAAAATGTTTAATTTTCTTTCTTTAAAAAAAAGGATGTCTTCAGGCCTAACATCCGATTTGTATTCAATAGTATATATAAAAAAATTATAAGAATTTTGAATTAATTTTCTTTGGTATTTTGAAGACCTGCATTTTCGGGTCACAGAGTCATGGCTCTTCTCCAGATGTGACAGGAAAGGCAGTGATATTTTATTCTGACGCAATGCTTACATGATGAAATGTCAAGTTAAAAATACCAAAACCCACAGGCCCAAACATAACGAGCATAATAATAGTTTACCATAATCAATGACAAACTTGAGAATGATCAGCGCTCACCACTCAATGGTTAAAATGAAGCAAGTTATTTAATGCACATTCACTGGAAATCGAAGAGACAGCTTACGTCTTTATAGTGACTTTCACAACCTCAGGATATCCTATGGTCACTTGACAGCCAATGAACTACTTGTAAAATGTAGGTACAGTCGTACTGCAGCTGCCAAATTATACTCAAGTTCCCTAACCTATCTTTAAACATTAACAGTGTGCTTAAATCAGATTGAGGGATAAATATTGGCCAGGACACTGGAGAGAATCCTTTGCTTTTCCTCAAGATTGTGCCACGGGATGTTTTAGGTCCACTTCAGTGGAAACATTGAGTTAATGTCTCATCAAAAGACTCTGACATTGTGAAGCTTTCTGAGCACCAGACTGACAGTGTCACCCATTGCTCATACCTCTGAAGCATTACACTGGCTGCAAAGGGCTTTGGGACATCTTGAGAAAATAAGGGCACTTTAAAACTGCAACTTCTTTCTGTCCTTAATTTCCGTATTAATGCAGACATGCTCAATATTTTCATAAATCAACCCACTTAGCTCAGCGCTACGGAGGGCAGCAGCAGAGGCACCGGCAGCATCAAAACATCAGGAAGTAATCAATGAAAAGGTTAATGTTGAGGGAAAATATAAAAATAGATGTCTGGGTAAGTTGACCTGCTGTGGAGCTCCGAGTAACAAACTTAAATTCCCTCCACTCAGCAAAGTAGGTTCTCTTACTTCCTCTCACGCTTGCTGACTCAGAGATAAGCGGAAAGAATCAGAATGCACACCACATTTTGATATGACTTGGACGTAAGTGCAGAATCGCCCACAAAAAACAACAGGCTCAGCAATACTGAATGGCATCTGAGAAACTGGCCATGGATTTACTTTCAGGCGTCAGGTCTAGAGTGGAATGTAACCTCCTCAGAGTATCAACTATTCACACATTTGAGAGCAATTTTATTCCTTCAGTAAATCCATCAGGGGTCTTAATAAGGCGCTGATCAGACACTGGGAACAAAGTTTAGGATTTTAAAGCACTGACTGGATTATTTATGAGTGGGGAGTATTTGCTTGCTTGTGTTTAGGACTGTAACCAGCCTCACTCTGGGTAGTTTATGTAATTTGGAGTAAAGTCATTTGACCACACTTTGATAATAAAATGTGAGGCTGGATGAACACAGCAGGCCAAGCAGCATCTCAGGAGCACAAAAGCTGACGTTTCGGGCCTAGACCCTTCATCCTCTGATGAAGGGTCTAGGCCCGAAACGTCAGCTTTTGTGCTCCTGAGATGCTGCTTGGCCTGCTGCATTCATCCAGCCTCACATTTTATTATCTTGGAATTCTCCAGCATCTGCAGTTCCCATTATCTCTGACCACACTTTGATAATGTGGTACTGTGCACTTGAGCTAAGGTGGGAGAAAACCAACCAACCAGAGCCCAGGTCCTTCACTGCTATCCATTGATTTTCACTGGAAAGGCAAATATGAGTGCTGAATGTGTCAGAGGTGTTGGATGCCTGTGCAAATGCAAGTGAAACATGCAAACGTGCCTTCGTGAATATGTGTGAGGGATAGAAACGTGTGTGGTAGTTTGTGTGCGAGATAGTGACAGTTAGAAAAGGAAAAAGATATTGGGCAGGATTTGGTGGCTAGAGCTCTACAAGTGATCTTCTGCCATTTGACATGCATAGGTGGAAACCTGAGGGCTGAAAAAACATAATTTTCTCAAAGTTTTCCCGTTGTCTCAATGATTGAAGCAGGTACCATTGCCTTTCAATTACACACAAGGTTTCACCTTTTAATGTAAGTAACCTGACCAAAAGATCCTTGGTACAGAATCATCTATATTGGTGCATTATCACTGGATCGATCCTTCTCAGCCCTTCTGGACCTCATACATGCTACCATCAGAGAATCACATTGAGCACTAATGAGATTAATCTTGTGGATTGGCAGCCACTAACAACCAGAGATCAGAAACCAGCTAGGAATGATAGTCTGCTGGATTTATTTGGACATTAGAAGTAATGCCGACATGGTCAACCATTCATCACTTGCTTCGCTTGTACTGGGAAATGCTGCATTTATTCTTCAAGGAATCAGATTCTTTGGTTCCTGATATCTTGCGAATGCTGAAAATCAGATGTGTTGAATTACAGCTCTAATAGTCATCAGGTTCTATGTCCTTCAGTGGACATGAGTGGCAGATGGCAGTGATGAAATAGGAGTTGTAGCTAGGAGGTGTAGCTCAGAACTCTTAACCAATTCCAATTTGTTTCTCATTCCTTCCCTTGTGAAATTGCTCCAATCCTTGAACTGAGCAGAATGGAGAGAGAAAACAAAATCTTCATTTAGAAGGAATGAGCAGTGATTCAAGATTAGCATTTATTGGATATCCTTAATCAGCTTTGAATAGGTGGTTGTGAGCTGTCTTCTTGAACTGTTACTCTCAACTAGGTGGGGGTACACAGTCCTGTTAGGAAGGAAGCACCAAGATTGTAACCCAGTGATAATGAAGGAAGAGTGATACAATTCCAAGACAGGATGGTGTATGAGTTGGAAAAGAACCTGCAGGTGTACCTATTCCAGTGCATCTGCTCTGCTTACCCTTCTAGTTGGTAAATATGGAAGCTGTAGCTGGAGGAGCTTTGGTTACTAATAGCAAATAAACTTAACGTTTGAGATGGTGAATTGGGTGTCAATCAAGCAGACTGCTTTATCTTGGGATTGTGTTGAACTTCTTGAGTGTTGTTGGAGTTGCAGTCATCTCGGCAACTGGGGAATGTTCTATCACACACCATACTTGTGCCTTGTAGACGATGGGCAGTCTTTAAGAAGCAGGTAGTGAGTTATTCACCACAGAATTCCTTACCTCTGGTTTGCAGTTGTAGCCACAATATTTATATCACTGATCCAGCTAAGTTTCTAGTCAATGACAACCCCAAGGATGTTGACAGTGGACAAGTTCAGTGATGACAATGGCACTATATATCATGAGATGGTCAGGTATTTTCTTGTTGAGAACTGTTGTGGATCAAATGCCACTTGCTACTCAACAGCTCAGGGCACGGGCAACTTTGCAAGCATAATATTCCATTACATGATACTGCTCAATACCAAAGGAGTGGTGAATGATAATGAACAATGAACTATCAATGAGCGTCCCCTCTTCTGATTTTGTGATGGAGGCTAGATCATTGATGAAACACCCAAATATGACGAGGTTAGGACACTACGCTGAGACACTCCTCCAGTCATGTCCTGGAGACTGAGATGATTGGCCTCCAACAACACCACTATGTTCCTTCCTGCTGGATGATTCTAATCAGAGAATTATTTTCCCCTGATTCTCATTGACATTAATATTGGTAGGGCTCCTGGATGCAGGTCATTGCTGAAGAGTTCTACCTAATAGCGCTGTTGATAACCCTTCCAATGCTGATGCTTGAAAACAAGCTGATGGTGCTGCAGTTGGCTGGACTTGAATAGTCCTGTTTGATAAGACATCCCCATGTTCCCATCTCAATTCCCAAGATGAAAAACGTGGAGCAGGTGCTTAAACTTCCAACCAGAGCCAACAGCTGAAGATTTGAAGGATAATATCCAACTGACACATGGACAATGGATCCATGCTTTCAATAGATAAAATCTCATTTAAAAGAGCTGGCGCAGGCACAACAGGTTGAATGGCCTCTTTCTGTGATATACAAAAATGTATAGTTCAACAAGGCTGTAACTTTGAATTATATCAGGAGCATTTAGGCATGGCTGTGAGTTGGTGTGGATGAATGGCTGCTCCATGTCCTGTTTTCAAGACTGCAATAAAAATCAGGAATCTGTGTGTTGAGCTAATTGGAGAGAATATCCATTATCATACCGTGACCTGAGCAACTGTTCATCAAAACAACAGCTACAAGTTTAAATCGTGTAGTGATACTCTCTAAGTCAAAGGCAAAGCAATCCAGGCATAATTGGAAATATATTTCTTTGTGACAATACTGGGTATTGACGTGAATGGTTGAAGGTCCTTCTGACAGTCGTCGTCACTGTGGACCAGCTCATTCAGCCTGCCAACTGTAAAGCATCCGCATGGTCACTTCCAAGCTTTGATGAACCTGCTGAAGATCAGTGGCTATGGTCCTCATAGGGCTCGAGAACCAGGTGAGGAGAGGTACAACATCTACCAAGGAGATCATGCACATGTGGAGAAACTGCAGAGTGGGACTCTCTACAAACTTGTGAGTGTGAGGATGCAGAGCTAAAAATAAAGACAAATCTGTTCCTTCCTTTACTACAGTGCTCAAACTTCACTCTGCCTGCTTTAAGAATTAGCCAATTGGGTTCTGCAGAACTAGGTGCAGGCAGTTCTCTTTGTTGGGGCACACTGACCCGTGATAACAATGGAAACTGCTGCATTGAGGCAGTGAACATAAAGATCAAACGTCAGCTCCCTTGCCCCTCCTTTGCAAAGAGGTGTATCAATGTCTTGCTATTTCACAATGCTTTTTTGAATGGAGGGGAATATTACTACAGTTTTGCAGAAGATACCTTTCAAGCAGCAAACAGAAAATCTACAGGATCTGCCCCCTCCAGCTGTTAATTACCCTGACTACATAAGAAGCATAGGAACAATAACAGTCAGCTTTCAGCCTCCTTAAATCGATTAAATAAGATCACAGTACCTGTATCTTAACCACATCTACCTGCCTTAGTGACCTGACCTCACAAAGAAAAGCTACCAACCTTAGTCTTCAGATCTTCAGCCTTAGCAGCAGTTGGACTGAATTCCAGATTTCCCCTGCCCTTGAGTAAATAAACATTTACCAAATCAGTATGCTGTAACACAGACATGCGAGGAATGACCTGCACATGGATCGAAGCATCAGGCATGTGACGTGTTTGTTTGCGACCTCTGGTGACAAACAAAGCATCATAGCAGTCCACGATGTATACAGTCTAGTGTCTCCACTCCTTTATTGTTACTGCTTCAAAAACCGGGAACTGCCTTTGTAGCAGCTCTATAGAGCAATTAGAAGCATGCAATAAATGCTACTGCAAAGGCTGTGTCTTTTCACTTTTGTGCTTATTAAATAAACCGAAATGAGAACGAGCTGCGATGAAACTCAGGGATTAACAAGGATGGTTGCATGTTTTGAAAGTAAGGAATGTCAATCCCATTGCGAACTCTGTGTAGCTGTGGATTCCAGTAAAGTGCAAAAAAAAATGGAGCTGAGGGATTGTTACAATGTGAGCTGACAGGTTTGTGGAATAGGGACCAATTATTAATCAGAAAGGTCCTCTGCCTACCAACAACAAGATGATTGGCCGTCAGGGAGCTGAAGTGCTTAGGCTAACAATAACACAGAGAGAAGTTTGGTCAGACCAGAAGAGAAACCAGCAGATCTGCAGCAGTCAAAACCCTTATCTCTCTCTCTCTGTCTCTGTCTCTGTCTCTCTCTCTCCCTCACCATCTCTCTCTCTCACACACACACACACACACACACACACACAGACACACACACACACACAAGCACACAAACACACACACACACACACACACACACACACACACACACACACACACACAGTTCTCCGCTGTAAACGACTTTAAACCAGAGGAAAACCAGCTTATCTGTCCTACAGCAGATGCTGGAAGTTGCAACATTGAATTGGATAAGTGAGAGAACTTTCATAAAGTCAAATAGTCACCCAGTGCCTTTTACAAGCCAGTGGAAGCATTCAGAAAAAGGCAAAAGGGAACAAAGACTATGGAACATTTTCCTTTTTCCCCAGTTTTCTCTCTCCATCTGCCCATATGTTCTTTCCCCTACTTATATTTGTTTTCGCATATAAGGAGGAATTTAAAAGATGTTCATAATTTTAATTTCCAGAGTTTAACAGTGTTTTCTTGTTAAAGTACAGAAATATGGTTCATGCTTTCTATCAACCTGTGCCTGGAAATCAGATAATTTGGGGAATTTTACACTTCTTTAAAAATCTTTAAATTTTGTGATGACTCCAACGATGGTGAGGCTTGATTTCCGATGCACAATCTCATGAGGCATGACACTGGCCTCAACGACCAGTGATACTCACACCTCATAAGTGAATGAAAAAACTTACATTGCCTGTCAGCTACGTGCACACACACACAGACACGCACACATGCACACACACACACACTTATTACCAAAAAGCCAGTGATGATCACTGGGCTAGGTCTAATTGTAAGATTGTGCCGCCCCAGTTCTGAACTCACCTCCCCATGACTATCAGAGTTAATTTCTCTTTATTTATCCTATTATCCATCCTTTAATTTTATCCACCTTTTAATCATCTTAATCAGATCATCCCTTACGCTGAGATCCAGGGAGTTTTAGCACTATCCAATGTTTAGAATTGACATGATCACACATGCTCAGTTCTTTAGCATGTGCACCCTTACCTTATCTCGTATAAAATACATTTTAATAGTTAGAAATGCAGCTCTGTATTTTTGACATTAATTTACACCTTCTTGTTTTTAAACCAGCAGCTACAGCGTGATTGTATCCAAAGCTACTGAAGTCTTGGATGATCTTACTGGGTTGTTGAGTAGAGAGCACCACCTTAACTTTGCTGCTGATATGTGTGTGAGTGAGTGACTGAGTGTCCAATGACTCTGCTATTCCCATGTGGTAGTCGGTATACAATGATAATCACCATGTTGAAAGAACCCATGCACAGGCATCTTCTGAACCCTTCAAAATGCAGTTTATGACCTGACCAGGATCCTCACAGACAACTGCAGCAGCAACAGACCTAAACATCACACTGGTATCATAGCCTAAGAATGCTGATCCTATGACTGCGATGTCATTGCCCTGAGTAAGACCTGGCAGACAGGACAAGGTCAGCTTAAAGCACAACGTCACGCATAGGTTGTCTCTGGTACCCAAACCTATTCAGTTTTGTCACAAAAGCAACAACATGGTTGAATGGTTGAGTGAGCCTCCCACGCCAGAGGATAAATGACCCTTTGGCTCACCCTAACCCAGAAGCAGGCATCAATGTGAACACCCCAACCTAGAAGCAACCTATGAAGCCAAAGACGAATTTTACTGCACTCTTGATCAGATGGTTCCATCTTCCAGAGGAAGATGACTGTCCTTGGTGATTTCAATACCAAAGTTGGGAGGGATACAAATCTGTGACAGGGTGTGATTGGCAAGGAAGCCATTGGAAAGGCAGGCACCAAAGGAGTCCTCCTCTTGATGACAGCATGGCCTGGTCACATTGGACACACTACTTGACCAGAAAGGCAAATACAAGACCTTGTAGAAACTCCTCACTCCAGACACTGGCACCTGCCTGACTGCGTCACTGTCCAAGCGAGGGGCTGAGAGGGTGTTTGCATCACCACCATGACAGGAGCCGACAACGGCTGCACTAGCCATCGTCCAGTCCGGTCTAACATCTCTATCGCCGGGCCCAAAAAACAGCAGCAATAGCAGAGGCATTGCCACAGGAAATTCCCTATAAATGGATTTGAGGTCTCTGTGAAGAAAGATTCCCTTAGTCATCATTGCTCAGTCACCCTGATGACCCACAATAAATAGAACATCCAGAGCACCTGGTCTTTCCTTAAATCCATCATAAAAATCATTTGTGAGGAAACTTTGGATTTCTTGTGGAAGAAATATCAAGCATGGGTTTAATGAGAATGTCCAAGAGTGGGAGGAAGTCACCTTCACTGTTGAAGAACTATCTAAGAAGTATGCCCAAACAGAGAACAGTGATCAAATGCTAGCAACTTAAAATAAACATGACACATACTGGATATGCACAGTGAATTAGTGAAGAGCAGTTAAAGATGACAAGTTGCAACAAATCCAGAAAGAAATGGCATATATATCACCAACACCTTCTCAAGAGCAATTAGAGACAGGCAATAAATGTTGGCCTTGTTAGCTACACTCATATCCCATGAGCTAACAATGAGAAGTTGTTTTTAAACAAAACTGACTTTTCTCTGATGGGCCTATACCGTTTGCTCAGCTTTTTGCATTTTTATTCAGATGGTAAGGGCTGTCTGCTCTGCATTTAAGGGCCATCTTTCCGATCATGAAAAGGTTAATGAAGACAGAGCAGGGTGCAGCGGGCATCAATGGGAGACCATTTGTAATTCTGCTGATGGGTGGCTGGTTGCAATTTTGTTGCTTGATGCTTTAAATAAAGAACTTGCTGCCCAAAATATTCCTCTGGAAAAATAACAGAGGGAAAAAAAACGATACAAGTTGAAGTATTATCAGATTTCAAGTCATGGAACAACACTGCTGAATTCTGCAACAAAAAAAAATTAGAGTATTTAAATTAGAGACTACTCTGGGCACACTTCAATTGGGGTAAATACTGAGTCATGAATTTGTACCAAATCCACACCTTCAGACCGCTGGCTATTAAGATCCAGAGTTTCAGCAGCTTATCAAATTCCAAGCAGAAAGATTCCTCAAAAGTGTTTAACATCAATCTACAGTCATCTTTAAAAAAGCTGAAATGGTCCCAAGATATATTCACTGGGGCATTATCAGACATAAATTTGACAACAGGCCCACACATTCGGTATTTGTCCTGGTGACCAATAGCTTGGTCAAGCAAGCAGGTTTTAAGGACCAGGTTAAAGGAAGAGAGACGCCTTGAAAGGCTGACAGATTTAGGAAGAATATTCTATTGTTTAGGGCCTGGGCAGCTGAAGGCCTGACTAACAACGGTGCAGTAAAAGAAAGAGGGAGGCACCACAGGTCAGAATTGGAGCCATGCTAATTGCCAAATTGCACTGGAGCAGGCTCTGGAACAGTATCACACTCCTAACAGCAAGAGTGCTCTCCAGATCTTAGACATTAGGAGACTCCCAGCTCTTCTTCAAAATGGCAATGTCGAACAGATACTACAAGACAGAGCAAGGTGGCTTGAAAATTTTCTTCCTTCGAATTGAAATAGCTGAATGGACATTCAGGACTTTTTCCAAAATCAAGATAGAGCTTTGAGGGTAAAGCAAAGGTGGTGAGAGGCAGACAGAAATTAACTCCACACAATTTTCCCACCAAAAATATTTCTTGCGCTGATTTGACTTGAAAGATGGCAAATTAGTTCCACCCATTATTATTTAGCATGGATTACTTGTAAACATTTGGAATATACCCTCTGTACATTCTTACTGTTTACATTTAAGAAGTTAGTAAATGGGATACATATAGGATCTGTCATAACCTCAGTCAATGAAATATTTCTGAAGTGTTGTCACTGCTGTATTGTGAGCAACTGCATCAGATGATCTGTAAATAGTGAGCTGCCACACTCAGCATTGAGATAAACTGCCTGCTAATCAGTCACCCAGAATTCTGATCTATATACTTGAGAGCATGTAACCTCTTACCTTGTTTGGAATTTACTTAGCAACTATGATACTTTGTAACATTAAAGGGATGCTCTTGTAGCATAGTGGCAGAGATATCAGCCATGGTTTAGTAGTAGCCCACTTGTCTGTGAATTACAAGGTCTCAGCTTCAAGTCACTCTCCAAGAGATAAGCACAACAATCATGATTGAAATTCCAGTGCAAGGGCGAGGGAGTAGTGTGCTATCTTCTGGATGCAACGCTAAACTCCATTTGCCTACTCAAATGGATATTGTAGATCTCAAGGTACTATCCTGAAGTAGGAATTTTCCTCAGCGTCATTTCAATTTTTAATCCCTAAATCAATTCCACAAGAACTGATTCTCTGGTTTATTACTGGAATGTTTGGACACAGGGTTCCAACGTGATACTGACCGTGAAGGCAGATCTGCGGTAGACAGTAAAGAAGTGGTAGACATTATTCTTTGCTGTATTTTGCATAAATACGTGAAAGGCCCTAAGACAGTCACTCATGAAACTGAAACATGCCCAGTCTACTTTGGATTACCCTGGCAGATGTAGGTATCTCTAATGTCTGAGAGTAGCAGGTAAAGCTAGCTGTTACTATGCAAGTAGCAACATCAGTGGCATTCATCACTAACAGAATGCTACCACCAAGCCAAGAAGACATTCTGCCTATTGCACAAATGAGTAATGAGGTGTAGAATTTCGGTGCTGATGTGGTGCCAAGTATGTAGGTTGTATGTCCCCATCAGTAAAGACTTACGCATGTAGCAAACTACATATCGCTTCGATGGTTCACGACAAGTTAGGCACTGACAGTACCCAGTCAGTTTACACATGCAACACAGAGTCCAACGTTAATATATGATTCTGCTAATGGACAAGTCTGGCAGGATAATCCTGAGGGTGTGAATAATCTGCTGACAACCAATTTAAGCCTGCGAGATGGTTAAACTGGAATTCCAGTGTTTTACACTTTAGTGTACTTGAAGCTTGATAATATCAGTATATGGAATCCTGATCCTTGCATACAGAATGAACATGTAAACATGCTTTGTCTGTTTCAACTGTCAGCAAAATAGGTAACAGCCATTCATTTCTGATTCGTTTCTCAGGGCAATTCCCTGACCAATCAGGGTCCATCTGCCCATTTGAAAATTTAAACAGAGATTGGCACTTAACTGTCAATCGGCATCATTGGGTATATTCTCCATGTCAACAGGTCTAACAATGTCCAGTTGTTAACCAGTCAGCACTCTCTTTACATGAAGTATAAATGTTGCCTTGAAGTGATATTCTTATAAATCATCTTGATAAATGCAAGATGAAAATCTTCAAAAAAATGTGCTTTTCTCAGCAATATTCAGGTTCAGTACTACCGAATATCAATCTGTATATCTTCGTATTATTCAAATTCAGTTCCCCCATAGACAGCCGATGGGTTGAATGGTCTCCTTTGGACTGTCTCATTCTATTGTATCATTTTATCATGCATTGCTTCAACAGCGAATTGCAATTAGGATTTCGACAATCAAAAAGTGTTGTGCATCAAAAAATGATTCGCTCTTCCCACCCAGCTGGTAATTTATGAACCGACAATGCCCACTTATCAAACAGTTGCCTTTATTACTCTTATAATCAGTACGAGCTGCCTGTTACTTAGCTACATAATTCCTGATGTATTTAAAAAGTCTAGCTGAGTAATTATGTAATGTCTCTCAGCAATGCTGGATATCAGCCGACTCTAGAGATGTGCGCTGCCCACTTCACATAATGATCTGTAATATACCTTCCAAAAGACACAGCTCACACTTCTATACATCAGCTCAGATTAAGCAAGAACATTGATTTCAAATAAAGCTCTAAAATGTTTGTTCTATGTACAGCAGTTTCACCCCGAGATTCAGTTGGCTCTCATATTAGAAACTGAAGCTCTTTAACCCACAAGACTACAGACCAGCTGCTGGCAAGTGGGATCAGAAATGGGCAGCTCGTTTATTCAGCTGGCACAACATGATTGACTGAACAGCCTAGTTCTTTGCTATAACTTTTCAATGGTCTTGTTGTTGATTCCAGCTCAAGACTTGAGCGTACATTTGCCAGTCAACTGCTGAGGGTGTGCAGCACTGTCAATGATGTCGTCTTTCAGGCAAAAAATTAAACTAAGGGTCTGTCTGCCCTCTTAGGTGAGTGTAAAACATTCCTCATCGCTAAACCTGATTGTCTGCTATTTCTGGGAGCTTGCTGAGCATAAGTTGGATCACGTATTTTACAATTAAAAATATTGCATTACTGCACTGCTTAGACCTGAAAATATGTGAGCAAAATCCTGCAAAAACAAAATACTCAATTGGGCATGGGCACCCACTTGAATGTTAACTCTTCCTCTCTCTACAGATATTGGCTGACCTGCTGAACAGTTCCAGAATCTTATAAAGATTGTTTCTCTTTTGTAGGAGTCTAGGACCAGGAAACATTATCTCAGGACAAGGAGTTGAATATTTAGGGCATGGTGAGGAGGAATTTCTTTTTTCAGAGGGCAGCCAATCTGTGGAATTCTTTACCACAGTTGAGGCTGGATCATTCAATGTCAAGACTAAGATACATAGGTTTTCACTCAGTAAGGGAATCAAGGATGATGGGGAAAAGGCAGAAACGTGGAGTTCAGGATTATCCGTTCAGCCATGATTGTATTGAATGGTAAAACAGACTTAATGGGCTGAATGGATTGCTTCAACAATGTCTTATGATCTGAAGTACAGGGTAGTGCTTTGGAATGTCCAAGGACCGTGGGGCTCAGGGCAGTATCCCAGACCCAAACACCATCACCTGTTTCCTCACACCATCATAAGATCAGAACTAAGGATGTTTGCTCATATTTTCACAATGCTTAACACCACTTGTAACTGAAGCAGTTTCTGTCCAAATGCAGGAAGACTTGGACAACATTTAGGCTTGTGCTGCTAAGTGACAAGTTTGACAAGTTACATCATTGAGTGGGGACTATTAATGAGCTCACTCTTCCCTACTGTAACCACAGCCACATCTCTCCATGGCTGCATTTTCCATTCACATTCAAGGTTCACGAAGGGTGGGGGTGCTACAGTGAGGCAAGATCAAAACGTTTTGTCTGCAAGTAGTCAGCCAATCTACATTGTGCAAAGGTGGTTCCTGATGGAGACTATTTCATGGTTAGCATTTGAGAGAACATCAATGCTAAACTAAAAATACTTGGTAAAAAATCGTTCACCTCCACCCAATCTTCACTTGATCTTTCCTAACACGAAAGTACTTAAGTTCTGTAACTTCACACACAAATTAAAATTCTCATCTTAGCAAAGTGCCCAATATTTAGATTTCATTACACGTGTGGTCATTTCAACCTGAGCAGCCAAAATCGGCTTAGACCTCAGTCAGGGATGAATGATAGAATCCCAACAGTGTTGAAGCAAACCATTCAGCTCACTGAGTCTACACTGATCCTCTGCCAAGTGGCCCAGCCAGGCCCATCCCCCTACCCTATCCATGTAACCTTGCATTTCCCATGGCTAACCCACACAGCCTGCACAGTGTGGGAAATTTAGCATGACCACTCCAACTTACCTGTACACCTTTGGACTTTGGGAGGAAACCAAAGCACCTGGGGGAAACCTATGCAGACACATGGAGAACATGGAAATGCGACACAGTCTCCCAATGGTGGGATTGAACGCAGGTCCCTGTCATTGTCAGGCAGCAATGTTAGCCACTGTGCTGCCCCTCAAATGATCTTCTGTGTCATCTACTTCTGAGTCAAATAGGTTGCATAAGGTAGCAGCCTGCTCCCAAAGAGCTTCTTGTGACTTTAATCACTCCTTATCTTTTACTTCAGGAATTACAGGTTATTTCCAAACCAATGCTGCTTCAATATGAATGCTTAGTACATCGGTCCCAACTTCTAGCCTTTGCCATTGAAACACAGATGTCAACACACTAAAGCATAGGTTCAAACAACAAGGGCAAGGATTTGACACACATTCTCAGAGGAACAGAAACAAACCATTCAGCTCTCAAACCTACATCGCAATTCAACACTCTGCTGGTCAGAGTATCGGGAAGTTGGTGGATAAATGGAATCTTAATCACTTTCTGAAAGCCTAATTTTGTATGATTTCACATTCTACATTTAGCTGTAATTTCACGCTTAATTGCTAAATTTTATTCAGGTTAAAGCAGGAATGTGCAAACTCTCCACTGGAGAGCAATTGAAGTTAGTTAATTAAGAAAACTAACTTAAACTGTTTTTCCAGTACCTGGTGCTAAGCTAACTCTGAGCATACCAATGCAGGCGTCTCGGCGTGATTTAGCACTGATTGAGACTTTGAACAGAGTGCTGGGCATTGGATGAGTAAGGGACATTAAGAAGAAAGGAAGGAAGTCTTGCTTTGTTTCTGCTAACTTTTTGATCTCATAGGAAGGAAAGGCACTAACCATTTGGTGAGTATCTGGTGAATGGTTAGCGTTGATTCTATCCACAAGGTTTAAAATAGCATATTAACTGGTTGTAAAGCTACTAAACACATTAAAGGATGGAAAAACAAGTGAGTTTTCATTGTTGCAATGGAACTCCTGGACATCAGTGTGATCCAAATGTCCTAAGTGTTTGCTACTTGAAAAGTTTTATGAGCTGGAAGCCAAGTTGCTGACACATCAGGGAGGGGTAAGCTACCTGGATATTTTGTGCTAGGATCCAGTCACAATCGTTAAGGTAGGATTTTCTGAATTTCATCAGTGATCAGGGATAGAGGGTAGAGAAATCTCAAAAAGATTGTTTCTCTTTGTGGAAGTCTCTAAGACCAGTTGGCATCAGCTCAGCGTAACGGGTTGAATATTTAAGACAGGGGTGAGGAAGATCTTCATTTTTCAGAGGACAGCCAATCTGTGGAATTCTTTACCACGGAGAGTTGTTGAGGCTGGATCGTTCAAAGTCAAGGCTGAGGTACATAGATTTTCTTTCAGTAAGGGAATCAAGAATGGTGGGGAAAAGGCAGAAAAGTGGAGTTCAGGATTATCAGTTTAGCCATGATTGCACTGAAAGGTAAAACAGACTTGATGGGCTGAATGGCCTACAGGATACTGCTTTGGAGGAGTGTGCCTGCAGGTAAGGCAGTTAAGGGGGTGCAGAGGACAGGAGTGCAGGAGAATCAGCAACTCTAACAGGTTTGGTGTTCTTTTCCGGATGAGAAATGGGTACTGGCACCAGTAATGGGAAACACTCTACCTGAACCATACTGGAACTGGTGTTAGGCTCTAGTGAGGTGAGGAAAATTATAAATGAAATAGTTGTCGGGGTGGGGGATGCAAGGACCTATTTTGGGAAGATGTACTCAACATGTATACATAAGGCAAGACACAAAGTTTTTAACATGGGAAATGATATAAACAGACCAAGATAGGGAAGGGATAGAGTGAAATAAAAATCAAGAGTGAATCATCAGATAAGACCAGAGATGATAAAAATAATTAAAATATAAAACTAAAGGCTCTGTATCTGACTGCATGTATTAAGGGAGCACTCAAAAACAAAACAAATGAAATGACAATACAACTAGAAATTAGTAAGTACAATGTGTTAGCCATTTCAGGGTCATGGTTACAGGATGATATAGATTGGGACCTCAATATTGAACAGTACACAACACTGAGGAAGGACTGGCAGCTTAGTGGAAGGGTTGTTCTGTTAATCAATCATGGTATAAGTATAATAGAAAGAGGAATGATCTAAGTTTTGAAAACCAAACTGGGGAAGCAGTTTTGGTACAGAGGAAAATGTATACTAATGATATGTGTCAGGTCGTAAATAAAATTAAGAACCTGGATAAATACAAAGATTTCAGATTGGAGGTGAGAAAGTAAACATGAGAAGTAATGAAGGGTATAACAAAAAATTGGCAGCAAACATAATGGGAAATCTTAAAATGTTCTGTTACAATGTGAGTACTTTGGAACTACTGCAGAAGACATTTACGAGAAAAGTTCCACAAATGAGACACCTTGGTTACGATGATAGATTGGGGAAGTTGGGACTGTTTTCCTTGGACAGGACATCTGATCGAAGTTTTCAAAATCATGGAGGGTCTGTACAGAATAGAGAGGAACTGTTCCTGCTCATAAAAGGATCAAGAATCAGAGTTTTGAAGTATTTTGCAAAAGAAGCAGATGTGAGGTGAGAACAAGCTTTTTCCCAGTGACGATCGTTCGGCCCAAAACATGCTGCTTGTTAAAGTGGTGGAGGTAGATTCAGTTCAGGCATTCAAGAGGGCATTAGATGTTTATTTGAATGGAAATTGTTTGCAGGGTAATAGGGAAAAGCCATTAGATTGGTACTAAGTTAAACTGCTCAGAGAGCCAATGCAGACACAAGTGCCAGTGATTCTGTTGCACAGAGTTCAGTTCTATTTGTAACTGCTCAGATACGAAACAGTCAATCATTGTACACAGCAAGGTCTGAACAATATTCTGCAAGTAAAATCTGTACCACACAAGTGCCAGGCAATGTTGAGAGAGAACCTAAACAACTCCCCTTACACAGCATGAATCTAAAGCACTGAACATTCAGGAGAAGATGATGAGACTAATCACCCTTGACAACAGTATTCCTGGTGCCAAATTTTCCATCATCAATGTCCTGGTGGTCACCATTGATCAGAAACTTAACTGGATCAGTCATTAAAATGCTGATAACATAGAGGCTGAAAACTCCGTGGGTAAGTGGTTTTTCTACTGACTCCCAAAAACGTTGTCATCATTTGGAAGCCACACATCGAAAGTATCAAGGAACACACTTCACTTGCCTGGATGCATGCAGCTCCAACAATAGTCAAGTAGTTCAACACTATCCAAGGCAAAGCTGATGCTTCCTGCCCATGGGCAGTTGATAAGCACCCAACTACCACCTTACAAATTCATTCCCTGACAAGATGGCACTGCAGCAATTCAGCAATGCCACCTCGGCAACATCTTCTAACCTACAACCTCTATCGTCCAAAAACACAATGTTATCAGCAAACTGTAACACTTTCATCTCTAAATTCCTCTTCCAATCACACATGATCCTGACCTGGAAATATGTCATTGTTCCTTTATTTTCACTGGGTCAATATCCCAAAATTCTTGACCTTCATCAAACAGATGGCAGTTTTTCGGGAAAGTAGCCCATTAATACTTTTGCAATGGTAATTGGGGGAGGGCAATAAATGTCAACTCTGCCAGCAAAGTTCATTGCCCATGAAAAAATAAAGGTCTCTGCGAAAAAAATATTATATGGTAAAGATCACACAGCTTTTGTGTAGGATTGAGGCATTTCGACAGATTTCAATTTCATTTGTTGTCTTGTGCAAGGAAGGAAATAATGCCTTGAATTTATCTGACAGTCTCAACAATACTGCACTCCTGAAGCCAACATAGGCTCTCTGCTCACAATTTGGATTGAGATGAGATAGAATCATGGAATCCCTACAGTGTGGATGCAGGCCATTTGGCCCATTGAATCAACACTGCCCTCTATAGACTATCCCAAACAGATACACCCTCCCCATCTTATCCCCGTAACCCTGCATTTTCCCATGGCTAACCCACCCAGCCTGCATATCTCTGGGCACTATGCGTAATTTAGCATTGCCAATCCACCTAACCTGCACATCTTTGGACTGTTAGAGGAAACCAGAGCACCCAGGAGAAACACATGTAGACTCAGGGAGAATGTACAAACTCCACACAAACAGTCACCCGAACCTGCACACCAGGTGCTGTGAGGCAGTAGTGCTATCCAATGAGCCACTGAGCCACCCCACGATAGATATCATTAGTTTAAGGAAAGAAAAGGGATCTCATTTCATCCTGCACACCTACATCCTAAGTGTTCTCCTTTCACCCTGTACTGTTCTCCCTTGCATTCACTGGCAATCTCTTTCAACTGATTGTTTACAGCCAATAACAAAGTAAGTACAGAATCTACCATGTGGCTCTAAATTTTCATTACCCAGGTAATATTTTCATCAAAGGTTTTCGCTCGGTTAGCTGACTTCAAAAGTTTCCAGCACCATGGTTACTTCCTGTCAATCGACATTCAGGTCAAAAACATAAAGCTTCCTTTTTACTGTAGCTTAGCAATTATTTGAAGAGCACCTTCCTGAAAATCTAGGAGCCTGTTGACTACAGAAGAAGCAATGAAAGGGATTGGATATAAAACTTTGAAACTGTAGAACGGTGCAAGAGCAAATAGCTAAAGATTATTCCAACCGGTTGTTGAATCACTAACAAAATCCTCATCAATCTTGGATTAGCATGTGCGGGTTGGCGGACGACAGGTTATATTTTCTTCACTCAAACTATGATTAGACTACATTGCATAGGGTCTTTGTAACTGTAATTTATGGCATTTAAAAGGCAGTTTTACAAAAGAAATCGAAGAAGAATGGTAAAGGCTGCAAGGAAAAAGAAGTTGAATAGGTTCGATGTGGCGGTGCCGGTGTTGGACTGGGGTGGACAAATTCAGAAGGCACACAACACCAGGTGTTAGTCCAACAGGTTTATTTGAAATCACAAGCTTTTAGAGCGCTACTCCTTCATCAGGTGAAGTCACTTCTGTCTGCTGCCTTATGCAAGGAAGTCACCTGATGAAGGAGCAGTGCTCTGAAAGCCTATGATTTCCAATAAGCCTGATGGGCTATAACCTTGTGTCATGTGACTTCTGCATGAGTTTGAAGCAGATAACCCAATTTTTTCCAATACCAGCAAATGTACAACAGACATGGAATGTATGAAGTGGGCATGACACTCACTCTTGAGTCAGATCTGAGATCTTAAGAAGACCTGGAATAAATATATGAAGGCCTGGCTTAGAGAATAAAGGAAATTTACCAGAATGGTACCAATTAAGAAGGTCTTCAACAAAGTGGGGTGACAACAGACTGAAATTACCTTCTTAGAACAGAGACGATTGGGAGAAGATTTACTCAAACTGATCATATGATTTGGAGTTTTGGTAAAAAGTATAAAACGCGAAACTGCTTCCACACACAGGAGATTGGTAAACAGAAGATACAAAGTTTAGAAAACTGGCTGAAAAAACAGAAATGACATGAGAGTAAATTCTTTAAGCAAATCTGGGAATACACTGCATAAAATGGTATTGGAAGTAGATTCATTTTTAACTTTTCAAAGGGAATTTAATAAATAGTTGAAAAAAAATTCATGGGCTACTGGACAAGAACTGAGAAGTTGGACTAATTGCATAGCATTTTCCAAAGGCTGAAAAATATGAGACGGACTGAATGACCTCCTCTGTGCTGTTCAACTTTAGAAGATGGAGTAGGCCAGGATCCTTTCTCTAAACTCTAAAAGAAACATTTTTGGGTAACCAATGAAAGCTGCAACTATCAAGGGTTCCATACAAACTAATACCTAATCAATGCTAAAAATGTAGCCCATTTGCTTCAAGGCAAGTTGTGGATTCAGGAAGACCATCTTCACATGCTGGTCTGGTTACGTTACAACTACTGGCTCCTGTCCTCACACCAACCTAAGTGCCACAGCTGAGGAATAATTACTAAGAAGCCACTTGTGGATGGAGGATTTATGTAATGCTGGAGTCTATATACATCAAAAGATAACTTTCAAACATGATCAGACTGGAATTAACTCAGACACAGTCGGCAGTCATTTCTTTACCTCTAACTGTACTTCAGGTCCTTGAAGGCTAGGTTCACTGTAACCAGTATGGAGCTGGAGGAACACGGCAGGTCATGCAGCATCAGAGGAGCAGGGAAGTCGATGTTTTGGGTCCGGACCCTTCCTCAGGGCCTAATCGGTCTTGATGAGGGGTCCCAACACAAAACATTGACTTTCCAGCTCCTCTCATGCTGCCTGGCCTGCTGTGGTCCTCCAGCTCTACACTGTGTTAACTCTAACTCCAGCATCTGCAGTTCTTGCTATCTCTTTGCTGTAACTAGACCATTAATCCATGACTAACCTCATTTTCTTCTTAATGTCCTACAATTTAGACTCATGCTCCCCAAATATAAAGGCTTGAGATGTACAGTGTTTTATGATCTAATTTATAGTAAACTAGTAGCCATTTATGGATTAAATTGAGTGTTATGGGATGTTTTATTTTTCCCTAGACTCAGAACATTTAAGTAATTTACCCTTTATTTATTTAGCCCCACATCACATCCTCCAACAATATCTCAAAGTGAATATAATGAATCTTTTCAGATGAAAAGATGGTTTCATGTCAACAAATGTGCAGCCGGTTTTTATGTAGTACAAACAACAATGAGACCAATATTGCACGAGAGCATCGACTGCGCTTATATCCTGGAGTGGAGCTTGAACCCCTGATCTATTGACATACATGTAGTAGTGCTACTAAATGGTTACGACAAAATGAGAGCTCTGGGTTATCCCTATCTCTTCTTCATTCATGGCTTAACACTGCTGCACAATGGTGGCAAATCATGAAGGAAGCACAATGCAGACCTGTGGCTCCAATATCTCATGGTGGGGAGGTAATCGGAATTGGGCACTTTGTCACCACCTGCCCCTGTACACACAGAGTATGTGAGAGAATAAAGCAGGGCTAGCTCAGAGGTCTTACTTCCTTTAACAGGGATGGAGCCGGGCTAGGTTAGGCACAGGTAAGAAGGATGAATTAAAATAGTGAAATCAACATTTCTGGGGGTGCCTGGAGTCCAACAGAAAGATATGCCAGTTTATCAAAGCTGACAAAGTTGATAACCACTTGCAATGTGCAAACTATAAATCTGTCTTAGCATGCAAGTTTAACAGGGTTTTAAACTTGTGCTCAAAGTTTGAAATTATTTTTGCAACATGCAAACTGAAATGAAGGGTTCCCTCTGCCTGTTAAACCTTTTTAATTTGAACACTATCCTTCAGCTGGAAACAGGAGCTAAGGAGAAAAATGAGATCTTTCAAGCATGGAGATGTTTAAATCATTGCACTAGAGAAAGGGCAGAGAAGATTCACCAGAATGCTGCCTGGGCTGGGGCGATTCAGCTATGAAAGGAGGCTGAATGTGCTGGGCTTGTTTTCTATAGAGCAGAGAAGATGGAGGGGAATCTGACTGAGATGTACAAAGTTCTGAGGGGCACAGATAAAGTAAATAAGGAAAAGCCATTCCCCTCAGTGAAGAAGTTAATAATCGAGTCGAGGGGATGCAGGTTTAAGCTAAGGAGGAGGGGATTTAGAGGGGATTTAAGAAAAGGACTTTTCACCCTGAGAATGGTGAGTATCTGGAACACAGTCCCTAAAAGAGCCATAGAGGCAGGAAGCCTCAAGATCTTTAAGACGTATTTAGATGAGCACATGAAACACCACAGCATAGAAGGCTACGGTCCAAATGCTGGAAAATGAGATTAGGATAGATAGATAGCTTCTAACTGGCACAGACATGATTAGCTGAATGGCCTCTTTCTGTGCTGAAAAACTCTGTGACTCATTAACAAAAAGGCACCAGAATCTTTTCACTGCAGAAATGCAGTTTAGAAAGAAATGTGGTGTATCCAAGCCTGCTAGTAGTATTTGCATTTTGTCCTCTTTCTCCCTAAAGGGCTTGACATCAATGAGAAAGCAGCCACCTACTCTAAGGTCATTCTGTAGGTGTGAAAATGAGTGCAATTCCAGAATGTGACTCCTATGCATTGACCCCTCCCTATCTCTGTTGCCTTTTCCAGTCGTATGACACTAAGGGAACTTAGTGTTCCTCCAGTCACTGCATCCACTGTACCCGGTGCGGCTTCCTCTACATTGGGGAAACCAAGCGGAGGCTTGGGGACCGCTTTGCAGAACACCTCCGCTCAGTTCGCAACAAACAACTGCACCTCCCAGTCGCAAACCATTTCCACTCCCCCTCCCATTCTCTAGATGACATGTCCATCATGGGCCTCCTGCACTGCCACAATGATGCCACCCGAAGGTTGCAGGAACAGCAACTCATATTCCGCCTGGGAACCCTGCAGCCATATGGGATCAATGTGGACTTCACCAGTTTCAAAATCTCCCCTTCTCCTACTGCATCCCTAAACCAGCCCAGTTCGTCTCCTCCCCCCACTGCACCACACAACCAGCCCAGCTCTTCCCCCCCACCCACTGCATCCCAAAACCAGTCCAACCTGTCTCTGCCTCCCTAACCGGTTCTTCCTCTCACCCATCCCTTCCTCCCACCCCAACCGGCACCCCCAGCTATCTACTAACCTCATCCCACCTCCTTGACCTGTCCGTCTTCCCTGGACTGACCTATCCCCTCCCTACCTCCCCACCTACACTCTCTCCACCTATCTTCTTTACTCTCCATCTTCGGTCCGCCTCCCCCTCTCTCCCTATTTATTCCAGTTCCCTCCCCCCATCCCCCTCTCTGATGAAGGGTCTAGGCCCGAAACGTCAGCTTTTGTGCTCCTGAGATGCTGCTTGGCCTGCTGTGTTCATCCAGCCTCACATTTTATTATCTAACATTTCTTTATGTAGTTTTCAAATATGTATTGTTGTTTGGTATTAAGCACTCACCAATTTCGCCACTCAGAACACTTAACACAAAAGCACAAAGTTCCTACCTGTCTTGTTTCTTCATGAGATGAAGTTTGGTGTGAAACAGTGTGAGCTGTAATTAAAGCTCAGAAGGTGATCACACTACATGGAAATCTGGCAGTAAGCAACACAGATTACAAAAGTGTCAGCTTTTGCAAGCAATTCCTGTTCTAAGTCAACTACTCTCAACCATGGCCGGGATTTTCACACATTAAATCACGACTGCACTTTGTCTAAAATACCACCAAGATCCCAGAAGGTGCACCCTAATTTCAGAAAATGGGTAGTTCCTAAACCCAACAAAGCCATTTGAACTCAGGATTGAGTTGCAAAATAATAGTTATTATGGCTGTTTCCACAGCCTGTAAATATTATAATCGCAGGCCTGGAAGTTCAATTCGATGGGCAGCTCTAAGAATGTATTAATTGTCTTTGATATTGGTCTTGCAATGCTAAAGTATATTTTTATAGGGACTATGTAATTGAAAGGATTTAAATGTTTTCATTGGGTTTTTATCAATTAGAGTCTTCTTTTATACAGGGGATTCTGTATGAGAGGCTTAGAAAGTTATTTCATCTCAGCAGGGCTCCTGAAGGCTGCCCATGATGGATACTGGGTAAGTTGGCATGAAGTATGTGAGGGATAAGGATGGTGGATACAGTAGGATAGATTGGCATGGAGGGTGTGAGAACCGATGGGGATAGGTGGGGATACAAGTTAGTATGGAAAGTGGGTCCATCTCCTTTTATTTTAGCTGGAATAAAGTCCTAGAGCACTGAGGTGGATCTTTTAGCCTGTCATCTTGCCATTTGGAAGACCAATGGCCAATCAGCACTGTTTCCACAGGCAGTGAGCCACGCCCACCTGATGAAGGGTCTAGGCCCGAAACGTCAGCTTTTGTGCTCCTAAGGTGCTGCTTGGCCTGCTGTGTTCATCCAGCCTCACATTTGATTATCCCATTTTTGGGGTCTGTTTCTCTCAAGTCAGACACAAAAATTCAGGAAATTTCACTACACGACACACTCAGGACGGAGCGAAAATCCAGACCAGTGCATTACATATAATTACAGCGCTGAAACAGACCATTCAGAC
The DNA here is from genome assembly GCF_030684315.1 of Stegostoma tigrinum. Classification (NCBI taxonomy): domain Eukaryota; kingdom Metazoa; phylum Chordata; class Chondrichthyes; order Orectolobiformes; family Stegostomatidae; genus Stegostoma; species Stegostoma tigrinum. Next base: position 27,243,938 of record NC_081377.1, on the reverse strand, counting down.
CAATTGGAGTATACCAGTTTTTATGCTCCACTCAAGGCTTCTCCTACCTTACATCATCAAAGACTACCAACAAAATGTGGTGGTTCAGTGGTTAACACTGCTGACTTATAGCACCAAGAACCCAGGTTTGATTCCAGCTTCAAGCAACTGTCTGTTCGCTGTTCATACATTGTCTCTGTGTCTGCTCTGGTTTCCTATTACAGTCCAAAGAGGTGCAGGCTAGGTGGATTGACCGTGGGGAATGCAGAGATTTTGTAGTGGGCGGGGGTGAGGTGGGATGATCTTCAGAGCATTGGTGTGAACTCGATGGGCTGAATAGCCTGCTGTCTCACTGTAGGGATTCTATTCTAAAATTGTTAATTTACTTCTCACACATCTTTATCTAATTCCCCCTAAGATTTATCTATACTGTTCACCTGAACTATTCTAACGAGAAACAAGTTCCACAATCTAACCACTCTGTATGCATTGGATCAAATTAGCTAGGTGGTAAATTTTGACCAGTGCAAACTCAGTAGGCCGAAAGGTCATTTTTCTGTGCTCTGCTAGACCTCTCTGAATCTTTGACTCCAAAGATGCAGTGGCTGTATAATTTGGCTGCTTTCCCTGTCATTAAATACTGGGAAAGCAGACAGCCAAGATCTTATGCTTGAGAAAGGGCTTCAATCCAAAACATGGCCCTTCACTTCCTTTACCAGATGTTGACAGGTCAGTTGTATATTTCTTTCCTTTTCCATTCTTAGTTCCAGAGTTTCAATCACTGATGTTTTAATTTTTTGTCTTCACAATCAAGATTCAAGTTTCAAGTCAATCTCTGCACATGAGGAGAACGCTAAAATCTCACGATGACTCGTCACAGGGGAATTCTGGGAAACATGTCCACCGTCACCATGACTGTGCAGGAGACGTCTGCAGGACACCCTCTGTGAGACATTGAAGACAGTCAGCATTCCGCTATGAGATTTGCCCTGGTGGAATTATGGGAGACATCACCACAACTGTAGAGAAGGTCAGAGAGGACCTGGTGTCAAGGTGTGGTTACACCTGATACACTGCATTGATGTTTTCCAACATCCTTTGCCATCTGATTGAAAGGAAAAAGACTCTTGAGGAAGATGATTAGCAAGGTAAAGGTGTGCAAGAGAACAGCCATTAAGAGACTGGGCCCATGGTAGTGTGGAAATGCTGAGGCCTTTTCTCAAGAGGTTTTGGTGTGAGGAGGCTGAGCAGGTAAATGCTGTTTAACTTTTTCTTTCTGTCTAGATGGATGGCAGCTGGGGCAGGGACATGCTCCTCTTGCAGGATGTGGATGATCGAGCAGACAACCAGTGCAACATGGTGGTTACACGTGTGAGACATGTACCCAGCTGTTGCTCCTGACAGACTGGGTGCACTCAGGATCATCCGGGGTGCAGAGAATATCATTGATAAGAGCTACAGTGAAATGGTCACTCCTAAGATGCAGGCTGCAGGCAGCTGGGTGACCACCAGAAGACGTAAGGAGAGGTGGAGGGAAGGCAGATAACCAGGGTTCCTCTGTGGCCATTCTCCTCAATAACAGGTATACCACTTTGGATACTGTTTCAGGGGCTAGCAGCAGCAGTCAGGTCAGTAACACTACAACTGACTCTGAGCCTCAGAGGGAAAGGGTGCAGCCAGTCGAGCGATACTGATAGGATTCTCAACTGTGAGGAGGACAGAGAAGAGATTCTGTGGCTGTAGAAGAGACACCAGGATGGTGTGTTGCCTCCCAGGTGCCAGGGTCAAGGATGTCTCTGAGCAGTTGTAGAACATTCTGAAGTGGGAGGGTGAACTGCCAGATGTCATTATGCACATTGGTATAAATGATATGGGTAGACAAAGGGATGGGGCCCTGCAAAATGAGTATAGGGAGTTAGGTTAGGTAAGAAGTTGAAAAGCAGGACCTCAAGGGTGGTGATCTCTGGATTACTTCCAGTGCCATGTGCCAGTGAAGATAGAAACAGAAAGATAGGCTAGATGAATGCATGGCTCAGGAGCTAGTGTAGGGGGCAGGGTGTCTAGTTCTTGGATCATTGGAATCTCTTCTGGGGTAGAGGTGACCTGTACAAGAGGGGCATGTTGCACTTGAACTGGAGGGGGTCCAACATCTTCGCGGGGAGATTTGCTAGTGTCACCCAAGAGGGCTAAAAGTAGTTTGGCAGGGGTGGGTGGGTCGGGACTCTGAATAAGAGAGGGGCTATCAAGAAGTCGGGGGAAATGCATTAGCCATTAAGATTTTTAATGAATATTTCTCAGTGTTTGTGGATGATACTAAATTAGGAAGCATCGTTGATAGCAGGAAAAGTTATCAAACATTACGGAGAGATCTTGATCAGATGGGTAAGTGGGCTTAGCAAATGTAATTCAATACAGATAAGTGTAAGGTGTTGCACTTTGGAAAGTCAAACTAAGGTAGGACTTATATAGCAAATGGTAAAGTCCTGAGGAGTGCTGTGGAATAAACAGACCTGGGAATAGAAGTACATAGTTCCTTGAAAGCGCTGTCACAGGTGAAGAATGCTGGCCTGCATTGGTTTCGAAGTTTCAGAGTTGAGATGTTATGTTACAGTTGTAGAAGTTGTTAGTGAGGGTGAACTTGGAGTACTGCGTGCAGTTTTGGTCACTCTGTTATAGGAAAGAGATTGTCCAGTTTAAGTGTGTGCCAAGAAGATTAACAAGGATGTTGCCAAGACTAGTAGGCCTGAGTTATAGGGAGAGATTGGCCAGGATAGGAATTTATTCCTTGGAACATAGGATAAAGCTGGGTGATCTTATTGAGGTGTATAAAATCATGAGGGGCATAGATAGGATGAATGCATATAATATCCCAGGAATGGGGAATTGAAAACTAGATGGGACAGATTTAAGGTGAGAAGTGAAAAATTTAAGAAGGACCTGACAGACAACTTCTTCACATAGAAATGGTTCGTATATGGAATGGGCTGCCACAGAAAGTGATTGAGGCAGGTACAATAGCAACATTTAAAAAACATTTGGATAGGTACATGAATGGGAAGGACTTAGAGGGATATGGACCAAATGCAGGAAATTAGAACTAGTTAAGTGGACGCCTTAGCCAACATGAACTAGTTTGGGCTGAAGGGTCTGTTTCCATGCTGTATTACTCAATTACTTTGATTTTTAAGACATACCTGAGTAGATGGTTTAGGGATGAATATTTTTCTTTACATGGGCTGCAGCTGTTCACAATCTATATCAATGATTTGGGTATGGGGATGTTTTTCAAATAAGGTTTTACATGGCAGACTAATTAATGAAGTTAGATCACATCGGATTCAGGGAGAGCTTGCCAATTGGATACAAAATTGGCCTGATACAGGAGAGAAAGTGTGGTGGTGGAGGGTTGTTTCTTGGACTGCAGACCTGTGCCCATACTGTTCCACAGGGACTGGTTCAGGCTCCACTTTTATTTGTTATTTATATAAATCATTCAGACGAGAATACGGGAGGTAGGGTTGGTAAGTTTGCAGATGACACCAAATTTGGTGCTATAATGGACAGTGAAGAAAGATATCAAAGGTTCAAGGAGATTTTGATTAATTCAGTCAATGGTCTGAGGAGTGGCCAATAGAGTTTAATTTTGATAAATGTGATATATTGCATTTTACTAAAACAAACAAGGGCAGGACTTATACAATTGATGGCATGCACTTGGACAGTGTTGTAGGACAGAGAGATCTAGGGGCTCAAGTCCATAATTCCTTGAAATTTGCAGCACAGAAAAACACAGTAGTTAAGACAGCATTTAGCACAGTTGCCTTCATCTTTGAGTATGGAAGTTGGAACATCATGTTCAGGTTGTACAGGACATTAGTGAGGCCTCTTCTGGAGCACTGGGTGCAGTTCTGGTCACCTAATTAGAGGAAAGATATTATTAAACTGGAGAGGATTCAGAAAAGCTTTACCAGGATCTTGAGAGAACGGAGTGTTTAAGTTATAAAAGTCGACTGGATAGGTTGTGATTTTTTTCACTGAAATGTTGGAGGTTAAGGGCTGACCTTATAGAGGTTTATAAAATCATGAGGAGTATAGATAAAGTGAATAACAAAGATCTTTTCTCTAAGGTGGGGCATTCAAAACTGTACAATATCATTATTTTTAAGGTGAGAGGAGAAAGATTTAAAAAGGCCGTAAGTGGCAACTTTCTTTTTACACTGGGAGTGGTTTGTGTGTGGAGTGAACTGTCAGGAGTGGTGGATGTGGGTACAGCTACAATGTTTAAAAGACATTTGAATAAGTGCATGAATAGGTATGGTTTGGAAGTATATGGGCCAGGTGGGACTAGTTTTAGTTTGGGGATATGATCGGTGTGGATTGATTGGACCAAAAGGTCTGTTTCTGTGCTATATAACTCTGGCTCTATGACTCTATTTCTAAGCTTGCAGATCATACAAGGTTAGGTAGAGATGTGTGCTGCGAAGAAGATACAAAGTGAGTGGGAAAGAACATGGCAAATGGAATTTAAAATTGAAAATATGAGATTATCCACTTTGAGTAACAGACGGAACAGACGAGCATAGTATTTCTTAAATGCTAAGGGGTTAGAAAACATTGATATACAGTGGGAACCGAAAGAACTGCAGATGCTGTAAATCAGGTACAAAAGCAGAAGTTGCTGGAAAAGCTCAGCAAGTCTGGCTGAACTGAGGAAGGGTTACTGAAGCCAAAACATTAACTCTGACTTTTCTTCACAGATGCTGCCAGAGCATGTTGAGGTTTTTCAGCAACTTCTGTCTTTGTTCTTGAAATACAATGGGGCCTGTCTGTGTTGATAAGTCAAGGAAGGCTGACACACAGGTGCAGCAAGCAATCATGAAGGGTGCTAGTTTGTTCGCCTTTATCGCAAGAAAATTTCAGCGTAGGAACAGCAAAGTCTTGCTACAATTGTATAGAACCTTGGTTAGGCCATGCGTGGAATACTACTGTGCAAATGTGGTTTTTCTTGCCATGGAGAGAGTGCAACAACTTTCCCCCACTTGTTCCTGGGATAACAGGACTATCCTATGAAGAGAGATTGGGAAAAATGGGCCTATTCCCAAACTTTTGAAGAAATGAGAGTTGGTGTTATCAATACCGATAAAGTGTTTCAAAGGATAGACAAGGTAAACACAATTGAGAGAGATAACAAAGTGTGGAGCTGGATGAACACAGCAGGCCAAGCAGCATCTTAGGAGCACAAAAGCTGATGTTTCGGGCCTAGACCCTTCATCAGAAACACAATTGAGATGTGTCCTCTGATTGAAGATTTTTAGAACCAACCGACACAATTTCAAAACAAGACAGACATCACTGAGGACCAAATGAGAAGTTTTTAAAAAAATTCAGATGGATGTAAATCTTTGGGATTCTCTATGCCAGCAGGCTGTGGAAGCTTATTCACTGGGTATGTTTAAAATAGAGATTGGCAGATTTCTAAATACCAACCACCTAAAAGGGTCTGTGTGATTTTGGGAAAAAGGTACTGGAGAAGACCCTCTACCCTTAATATGTTGAATGGCAAAGCAGCTCAATAGACTGAATGCCTACTCTCCCTCCCATGTTCATGTCCTTGGGATATTGGCTCTGCCTGCCATTCAAATTGTCCTTGACGGCAGCTGCATTTCACCCACACTGCTGCAGATCTGGAGTTATATGAAGACCAGGTCATGGATGGACAGGTTTTTCTTCCGTTAAGAACAATAGAGAAACAGGTTGGTGTTCACGACAATTGATGACAGTCTTATGGTTACAATTAATTAGATTTGCTTTATATTCAAGATGTTCAGTTAAATTACTTTGAATTCTACCAGATTTAAACCCATGTTACCAAAAAATGAGTCTGGGGCCTCTGGATTATCAATATTACCACAGGCTACTGTCTCTTGCAAAGTCAGTGTATCAATTGTATTTGCTACCAAATATTCATAGCAAACAGTATTGTGAATACAGGAAATCTTTCATCAGCCTGGTAAAATGCCAAAGATGACATAAGTGTTTGCAGAATCACAGGTAGGAAATTATAGCTGCTGCCTGCTGACTGAAGGAGGAACCTTACACAGGAAAGGGACAGGAAAGTTTGAAAGTCCACAAACAACAGCGATATTAAAAGAACTATTAAACCTTACAGGATAGAAATTGGGCTGCAAAATATTTGCTTTTTAGTACCAAATGGCAGGTAGGAAGCAAGGAAGTGCATCAGCAACCAGACCAGGTAAGGGCACATGCATTATTTACCCACACCGGAAGCAAGTGTTAGTTCCTTTGCATGGGCAAAGTAGGGACTTGACGCTCGCCAGCACTGGTTTGACTCATCACCAAGCTTCAAGACTCAGACATCACTATTCTGGTGCAAGGTGGCGGGGAGGCAATGGTCTTGTGGTATTATGGCTGGACTGTTAATCCAATGACCCACATATCTTCTGGGGGCCTGTTTTCGAATCCTGCCATGGCAGACGGTGGAATGTGAATTCAACATAAATATCTGGAATTAAGAATCTAATAATGACCATGAAACCATTGTCAATTGTCAGAAAAACCCATCTCGTTCACTGAAGCCCATTAAGGAAGGAAACTGCCGTCCTTACCTGGCTTGGCCTATATGTGGCTTCAGACTCAAGGAAATGTGGTTGATTCTGAATTGCCCTCTGGGCAATTAGGGATGGACAATAAATGCTGCCTAGCCAGCTATGCCCTCATCCCATTCACAAATTTTTTTTTAAAAACCCTTCACCCTCCCAAAGTACACCCCGAACATGACCTGACAGTCCACTAACAGACACTCTCACATTTCCAGGTCACTGACTTTACAATTTCTTGGGATTACCTATGGAGGAAAACTGAACTCCACTCCAACAAATAGCAGAAGTTTTGTGATTTTCCAGGACTTCTACCGAACTCCTACCAGAGTTACAGAGTCAGCCATGGTTCAGTGTGCCACAGTCAGCTCTGAGTCAAGAGGTCATGAATTGATGTCCATGTCCAGATAGTGCCACACAAAAACATAGTTCACACTCCAATGCAGTACTGCAGGAAGGCTACACTTCTGGAAGTTCCATCTTAAACCAAGGCTCAATCTGCCTTCTTTGCTGCATTTAAGAGTTTCTATATTTCAAACAATTCTAGGGGTAGTTTCCTGAGTGTCCTGGTTGTATTTTTGTCTTAATCAAAATCACAAAAACAGCTTCTCCACTCATTATCACTTTGCTTTTGTATGAGCTTTCCAAGTGCTAAACAGGCTATTACATTGCCTACTTTGCATCGTGGAGTAGGCTTAAGTGTTTTGTTAGCTCGAAAGCCACTTTAAGACTCCTTGAAATTATGAATGGTACCTTATGAATGCAATAAATTTTATTTTTGTTTATACACTGAGGATCTATGAGGTGGTCTGTTGAATTCCTGAGGTGGAAATTGAAGCATGACTTCTTGGAGTTAATGAGCTGAAATAAAATAAATCACTTCTCAATGATGCACAAGACACTGCACTAGTGGTGAAATAAAGTCACTGTTCCATCGTGCTCTTGCAATCTTTATGGGAGAAAGCTGGCACTGATCAGAAGTAGAAGGAACCTAAGGTTACAGAGATAAATACATAGTCTAAAAGAATAGGGTTGAGGAGATTTTAGAAGATCCTGGGGTAATACATACTGAGGCAAAACTGATTTGGAAGAATATTCATCCTCCAGTGGGCCCTACAAGAGCTGAGGGATTATCTGAGATCTAAAAGTATACTCAAGAGAGACAGCCAGCCTGAAAAACTGAAAAGAATCACTTCGAAGCCAAACTCTTGACCAGAAAGATGTTTATAGTTCTGTCTTCTTTACCTGACTATTTTTTTTTCAGGTGTACTGCTCGATAACAGTTTCTGAAAGCAAATCTGTATAGTTTTCTCCCGCCTTGATGCTTGATCTCCACCGTGCACTGGCTTACAATAAAAACCTGTTGTGTCATCTCTAAGCCAATCTTTTCCGAAAATTTCAAAGTTCCTCACTTGCCTTAATCTTCCAACCTTCTGTCTAGTTACAGATTTCAACATCAGGTCCAAATAACAGGTCCTCACGCAGAGTCTCCATGGCACGGCCTGTGTTTAATAATGAACAGTATCCAGTATACAAAGCCTTTTTTCTTCCTTTCCTCTTCTTTGACTTGTTTCATAAACGCTTACTGCCCTTACATGTATCCCCAGCACTTTCCCGCAGTCCAGCCCCTGAACACTGTCATGTTACACATCAGCATATCCGGCTCTAACATTTCTCCAGTTCTCTTCAAGCAAAAGCTCTGCACTCATCGCTCATGTTTAAGCTTTATAGGAACAACCTCTGACAAAACATTCATACACAAGCAAGATTTGCTGGAGTTTGAATGAGGCTGCTAGGATTGTATAGCCTTCTGATGAATAACAAGGTGCTTGGAATGAAGTGGCTAGCTCTTCCAAAAACTTGGCTCAGTCACCAAGAACAAATTGCCTTCCACTGTGCTCTATTATTCTATGAAAAGTGGAAGCAAAGGTCCTCTAATTTAAAACAAGGGATATGTTACAACATAAGCTGCCTTTGTGCAGTCTGGAGATTTCTCTTTTACATTTTGAAGTTCAGTCATTCCAGGTAATTGTAAGGTCACATTGTGCAATCGCAACTGCCACACATTTGCCCCTGATTCCCAGTCTACTCTGAAATGAAATTTCATTCCCACGAGATGTAATATATATGTGACTTTGGAAATTATACACTTGCGTTTCTTCTCCCTTCTCTTGACTCCCAAAGGGATTCTGGCTTCTGCACAGTCAGTGACCACCTCAAGTCCTGCCCAAGTAGCCACTAAGTGACCAGGATGTAGGCACTAAATGTTGGCGGGTTAAAGACCAGGAGAATGAGAACAGCCCTATCTTCACCAGATCTTGACTGGCAGCCCATCCCCCAGCTTAACCATTTACTCTCTCTGCTATTAGCACACAATAGCGGCAATGCGTGCCTCTACAAGAAGCATTGCAGCAGCTCAGCAAGATTATTCTGTCGGCACCTTCCAAACCCGTGACCACAAGCAGTTAAAATAACAAGGGCAGTAATGTAGTGAGAACACCACCACCACCTGGAAGTTATTCTCCAAGTCACACATAATTGAGACGGGGAATTTATAAAATTCATTGAATGACAGAGCAGGCTCGAAGGGCCGAATGGCTTCCTCCTGCTAACCTCTCTTCTATGTTTCTATGATATCACCATTCCTTCACTATTACTGGATCAAGAACCCGGAAATCCTTCTGAGACAGGACTGTGGGTATTCCTACTGCACATGGAATGCAGTGATCTAAGGATGTGTTCACCAACCCCTTCATAAGGGCAATTAGGAGAAGGTAATAAATCTCAACTTTACCCACAACACCCATGTCCTGTGAGCCTTTATTTTAAAACTCCGTACTTGTAGACTTCCAGTTAAGGTCACTAGTTCAAGACCTTATTGCACAGAATATTCCTGCTAGGTGTAGCAACTCCTACTTAACCATGTCTGAGGCCAGATAACGCAGTCCAACCAAATAGCTCAAACATTTGTGTTGCACAGTGGGCAGTATAATTGCCAACTGAGTCAAAAAGACAGTTGAAAATGAAATAAATGGCCAAAATCCCCTGGCGCGGTGGTGATGCATTGTGCTTGCTGGCAGTAAATGACAAGATCCTTCATTGCGTTCATCATTCAAGTTTTAAAAAGAGCAGAGTTCTCAACGATATCTTGATTAATGTTTATCCATCAACTTACATTGCTAAAATGAACAGATTAACTAATCATTATCGCATTGTGATTTGTGGGACCTTGCTGTGAGTAAATTGGCAGCTCTCATTCCAACATTACAATAATGACTGCACTTCATTGGCTTTAAAGTACTTTGGAGCAACCTCACAGAGCACGCTATATAAATGCAAATATTCATTTTGTTTAGAATGAAAAAGAACGAAACAATCTACAAGATCATGTCAAGGCAATCTGTTTTTACTTACTGAATTCAACACATTAACTCTACTTTCACTCCAAAGATGCTGCCAGACCGCTGAGTTTCTCCAGCAATTTCTGTTTTAATTTCAGATTAGATTAGATTAGATTCCCTACAGTGTGGAAGCAGGCCCTTCGGCCCAACAAGTCCACACCGCCCCTTGGAGCATGCCACCCAGACCCATAACCCATAACCCACACACCGCTGAACTCTATGGGCAATTTAGCATGGCTGATCCACCTAGCCTGCACATCTTTGGACTGTGGGAGGAAACCAGAGCACCCGGAGGAAACCCACGCAGACACGGGGAGAATGTGCAAACTCCACACAGACAGTCGCCCAAGGCTGGAATCGAACCCGGGTCCCTGGCTCTGTGAGGCTGCAGTGCTAACCACTGAGATCTATAGTGCCTGCAGTTCCTTGTTTTACTTTACTGCTTTTAGTGATGTTTGTCAAAGGATGAATATCAGCCTGGGCCAATAATGCCATGCGATCTTTTACATCCAACTGTGAGGGTCTCAGTTTTATGCCACATCTGAAACACAGCATCCCTGACAGGGCAACACTCCCTCAGTACAGTGTAGATGTGCCAGTCTAAATTACACACTCAAGATTCTGAGGTGGAGTTTGAACCCCTAAGTATCTTACTGAGAGGTGAGAATGTTACCACTGTGCCAAGGCTGACACCATCAGGTACAAGTAAGTGTAGCTTACTCTGCGAATGCTGCACTTAGCTGCTCAAGGCTTTGAACTGGCTAACCACAGAGTTCAGCACAAAAAAGATAAACCAAGTATAACATTATCAGAGGTGTAATATTTTGGAGGAGTACTTAAACAGAAGACCAAACAAAGCCAACCAGATGAACAGAATAGAATCCCTACAGTGCAGACAGTGGTTAGTCAGCCCATCAAGCCTGCACTGAAACTCTGAAGAGCATCCTACCCTATCCCTGGAATCCCACATTTACCACACTTAAACCACCTAGCCAGACACATGTTTTGGACTGTGGGAGGAAGCCAGAGCACCTAGCAGAAAACCACGCAGACACGGGGAGAATGTGCAAAGTCCATACAGTAACCCAAAGCTGGAATCAAACCCAGGTCCCTGGGCTCTGTGAAGCAGCAATGCCAACCACTGTGCAACCTGATCTTGCACTTTTAATTTACTTATCCCCAAGATCATTCTTTTTTTAAATCTGCCACAGCGTAATGCATCCTGAGTGAATGAAGCTTTAAAGCCTAAATCCTGACCATGCCCTTAACAGTGAAACTTAGAACTATCCTTATCAAGAACTCCATCTATTATTTTCTGCTCTTAATTGAAACCATAAGGGGTCTGGATGTGAAATCTTCTCAAAACTCGCTACCATAAGGGATGCTGGGTTATCAACTACAAAACAAATTAATTGTTTCCTTTATGTAGGGGAGTAGAATGGGTCAGTGGGTTAACATTATAGAACTAATAAAACCCAAATCATTAAAAAGTAAGGAACTAAAGAACATTATTTTTCATCCAATGGTTTCTCTTCAACAAGCAGCAAAGGAACAGGTTGGCTCATGATGATTAGAAAATGATGCCAGACCTAATAAGGTTCCATTGAGAAAAGGTTTGTATTATTTTGAATACAGAGGATTAAGGTGGCGATACTAATTGAGCTATTTAAAACGATTAAAGGGGTTGAGCTCGGCTATTCAGTGATGATGTCAGGAGGTATATTTTCACAAAAGGTGAGGAGAAATCTGGAATGCTCTCTGCCAGAAAGATGTGGAGGATAATAGTCAATTGAAATTTTCAAAAATGAGATTGAATCAATTTTTGTTTTTTATAGAGGTATAACAGTTTCCAGAAACAAAGCAGGTCAATGGAGCTACGGTACAGATCAGCCACGAAGAGTGGGACAGCCTTGAGGAACTGAATAGCCTTCCTCCTTCCTATATTCCCATCAATAAGACCCTAATCAAAATTATAGAAAGCCACCAGATAGGATTCAATACAATACCACAGTGAAGGGTATAATGTTCCACTTTGACTACCTCCGGGTTTTGGTTTTGTTAATGTTTCAGTATGTTTGCATATAAATCCCTCTGATTCCCCATAGGCATGAAATTAGGCTTATATAACCATAGTGGAGTATGAATGTGAAAAAAAGAATCATTCACAACACTCACACTCGAACCTAATCATTCCACTGATGGTAAGTAATTTAAATATCATAATTAAAGAAGGTAGAACTTCTGATATTATTCACAGTTGAGCTGGCTGTAATACTTAATTCGAAACTCTCTGCAGGTTGACACTGCATGAAATTACGATAGAATTACCGATTCTAACAAGGCAACAATTCATCTTGGGCCTTTTAACCATAAAGATGGTGTTCCTTTCATTTCTAGAGGAACCAGACAGTCATCTTGTACATTTTTGACCTTGAACTAGTAGTTGTGACTGAGAGAAAGTGACCACACACATCCCACACTCTTTTCTCAGTTGCATTTCTGCAGTCAGTCAAGCTTGCAGACTTTTCCAAAGGTTGACGTTTGCATTAGCGAGAGAGCAGTAGGCAGTGATTTCTTCTTTCTGAGTGGGTGAAAGGTAGAGTTGACTGAGCCCCACTCAACCAAATGACTGGCTTAGTTCACCTGAAATGGGTCAGTGCGTTAACATCATAGAATCACACATCATGGATGGAGACCATTTAGCCCATTGTGTTTGTGCTGGTTCTTTTGTAGAGCTATCCTAATTAGATCCACTCCCCCATTCTTCTATCATAACCCTACAAAATTCAGTCTGTCGGTTACTTATCCAGTTCCCTTGTGAAAGTTATAATCCTACAAAGTTGCAACGAAAGTTAGTCTTTCACACTTTGTAGGCAGCACATTCCAGTTCAAAGCAACTCTCAGCACAAAATAATTTCTCTTCATCTTCTTCTCTGTTTGTTTTGCCAATTACCTTGAATTTGTACCTTCTGGTTACTGATGGATGGAGATTTATTCTGCTCAGAAGCATTAAGTCGGCAATGCTATAATCAACCACCTGCTATCCATGGTACATAATTCCATTAATTGCCAAATAATTAAATCAGATGCTGTGTATAAGGGGCAGTCAATATGATACTTCCCGATTAACGCCACTGCCCAGAACAAATATCTCAAACATCAGAAACTGTTTTTCTTATATCATCTATCAAAACTCCCAATAAAAACATAAGAAACGGGAGCGGGAGTTGGCAATTTGGCCTTTCAATCCTGCTTTACCAATCAACAAGATTACGACCGAGTCTCAATTTCACCTTCCTGCACTATCCCCATATATTCTAATTTGATTAGTAACCAAAAAACCTATTGACTTCATTCTTGGATACACTCAACAGCAGAGCATCCACCACCCTCTGGGGTAAAGAATTCCAATGACTCACACCACTCTGAGTTGAGAAATATTTCCTCATTATATGTATTCAAACTAGCCAATCACCTAAGGTACCAGGCTTTAAGGATTGCCAAATTCACTGCTTCAAATGTCAAGTAAATAATGTTCTAGGTTTCTTGATCTTCTCTAACTGGAATGAGAGAGACAGATGCACCAAAGTTATCGTTCTCCCCGGACACCCACAAACCCCTGAACCAAGCCTGTATCTTCAAGGTCCTAAATGGTTGGAAACTTCATCTGAAACGAGGTCCCTGTGTTTGAGCCTCACAGACAAGGAATCAACCTCCTGGTGTCCACCTTGTCAAGCCTCTTCATTTACATTTGACCATTCTCTCAGTTGTCTGAACTCCTAGCGAATTCAATCTCTCTTCCTGATTTCAAATGTCTCAGTTAAATATTATCCTTTAGTTCTTTGACTTGTAGAACAATGTCTAATTTCTCCACACTCCCCATATCATTGAAATCCCACTCCTAGCTTTTTAAATCCAAATCCACTTCTAAAATCTGTATGTGTGTGTGTGTGTGTATATATATATACAGATAGTGGAAACAAGGACTTTACCTTGACACTGGAGCCATCACCAGTAAATAGGTGGTCAGCATTCACTTACAGTGGGTAGGTTAGCTCAGTTGGCCAGGCTGGTTTGCCAGTCACAGTTATACCAACAACATGGGTTCAATTTTCACACTGACTGAGGTTTACCATGAAGGAGTTTCTTTCTCAACCTCTCCCTTGCCTGTGATATGATGACCCTCTGGTTAAACTACCACAGCTCTTTGCTGTATGATGAGACAGCAGCCCGATGCTCCAATAGAATTATGGCAACTCTACCCTTGATTGACTGTATAGTCTCCATATCCATTGTTAGCTCTTCCAATGTGAATCTACTTAGCATGCTTCCTCTCCATTAACATCAGCAGAATCGTCAACAACGGCTAACGCCCTGAAACATCCTTACCAAATCCTTCTACCTTTATGAGGTGTGGTCATTTTCAAAAACCTTCTCTAAAGCTCCTGCTTCAACCAAACCTTCACTTAGGTTCTTGTTATGTTCCCACTGGCTCGAACACCTCATTGAACTTGCTTCCAATGCTCTTCATTCCTCCAAACATTGCTGAGTGTTGTGTGAAGCGTGAGCCAGTTGAAGATTGCTACTCTGATATGTAACCAAAACATCTGTCACATTCCTGTAAAACTATATATTCCAACATAGAGACAACATAGTCATAAAATTATCGAATCGTAAAGCATAGGAGGAGCCTAAATGGCCCATTAGACCTGTGTTGCATCTTTGCAAAAACTATCCAAGTTAACCTATTCCCTTACATTTTCTCCATAGTCCTAAATTTTTTTGTTTGGAATTTATCCAATTTTCTTTTCAAAGTTACACTGAATCTGCTTCCGCTACCCTTTCAAGCAGAGTGCTAATCTATCAATTATCTTGAAACTGTGCATTCTGATTAACAACCTCTTAAGCACCAGAAAGAGTTCCTCCTAACCTCACACATAATTTGAAACACGTCTCTCAAATCTTCCCTTAAGCTTCTCTGTTCTAAGGAGACCAGTTCTCCTATCTCTCCAGATACCTAAAGTCCTTCATTTCTGGTAATGATCAAAAGAGGGCAAGAAAGGGAACACAGAAAGGAAAATGTAACAAGTAAAATAAATATTACTGTTGTGCATGCCTGCCACATTTATATTGCTGATCTTACTATGCCATTTCTTGGGAACTATATTTCGCACTTTATATTTCTGAGAATATTTTTGCGTTGTGTAAACGAGTCAAGGACTCTAATGCAAAACTTCAAATTGTAAATTCATAGAGGTAAAATGGTTCAAACCAGCATACATAGATTTTATATGCATCAAGTATACAGTGTCCAATAAATGTGTTGTGCTTGAACATATCAGAATTGTACTGGCACAAGATATTGGGGTACTGTATAGCTGCTGACTACTACCTCCTTTATCAGGGCAATCTCTACTTGGTAGAAAGCACAAGCCTAGCAACTAGAGGTCCAGCCAACATCACATATGCTCTGACAGTCATGCTGCAGAGTTTTTCAGCAAGGTAACATTCTTACAATGGCCAGGTTAATCAAGCAGCTACCAGTTATATGGGGATTCATAAGCCATATATGCTGTTGAGATGCATTACATTTGGATGACTATGGCAATTCTGTGATTTCTGCAACGACATGGTCTTAAATCAGTGTCATCACTAGACACAGACTGTTTGCATGTCAAGTCAGACCAGTGTTGGGCAAGATTACGATTGCTCACACAGTTAGAAACCCAGGTAATACATCCTGTCTAGGCTTCCACCTGAAGAACAGCTGCTCAGACACAGTGCCAGAAGTGACCTAGTATCAAAGGAAAATGTACTTTAGTGGGAATCAGTACCTTCTGAAAAACAGCACAGCAAGGAAAATTCAGAGACACCTGCTCAACTACAGCTGAGAGCTGAAAGACTGAGATATTGACCTATTATGTAATACTGGATAATAAATTGTGAAGCTGGATGAACGCAGCAGGCCAAGCAGCATCTCAGGAGCACAAAAGCTGACGTTTCGGGCCTAGACCCTTCATCAGAGAGGGGGATGGGGTGAGGGTTCTGGAATAAATAGGGAGAGAGGGGGAGGCGGACCGAAGATGGAGAGAAAAGAAGATAGGTGGAGAGGAAAGTATAGGTGGGGAGGTAGGGAGGGGATAGGTCAGTCCAGAGAAGACGGACAGGTCAAGGAGGTGGGATGAGGTTAGTAGGTAGGAAATGGAGGTGTGGCTTGGGGTGGGAGGAAGGGATGGGTGAGAGGAAGAACAGGTTAGTGAGGCAGAGACAGGCTGGGCTGGTTTTGGGATGCAGTGGGGGGAGGGGATGAATTGGGCTGGTTTTGGGATGCGGTGGGGGGAGGAGAGATTTTGAAGCTTGTGAAGTCCACATTGATACCATTGGGCTGCAGGGTTCCCAAGTGGAATATGAGTTGCTGTTCCTGCAACCTTCGGGTGGCATCATTGTGTCACTGTAGGAGGCCCAGGATGGACAGGCACATATACTGTATCCAGATCGTAGAGTAAAAAAAAACTTATGCTATATGTATATATCACAGAGAATCAACATATGCTGCACAAACAAATCCCAGTGTACCATATTGGCATTTATTATACCAATATGTCATGGGATATAATAACACGTATAGAACCAACATATTGTAGATACTGTCCGTACATATTCTGTACCCATATCTCAGACCATTATCCTTAATGCACTGTTCCACATACGTAACATTGTAATCCTGCTGCCTATATAGACGAACATATCACAGGGCATTAAAGTTATAAATAATGCACCATCTTGTAACCTTGCGACACTCAGTTGGGTCCTGGGCCAAAATATTTGATCGCAAATTCTGGGGTAGCAACAACTGCAGGTGTTTTCTTATCAACCCGTTCAGGGACATTATTACACACCTTTGGAGTAGATGAGACTTGAACCCTGGTCAGAGGGAAGCAAGTGCTAAGAGCTGAAAGCCACCTTTAAATCCTTACAAATAATTAACTATCAATCTGACCTAACCAGTCAGACTTTGAGGTCGGATTCCTGTTCGAAAAATTCCCATGGAAATGAAGATGTTCTTTCTTTGAAAACCTTACATTCGAAACTTGGCCCCTTGACTCTCAGAGCTCTCCATTTTCTGCTGCCCACATCCATTCTCACTGCATTACTGCCCTCTTCTTTCCTCAATTCTACCACCACCTCCACTACCACACTGCACCTGACCAGCTGGGTGAAAGGGGTTTTCAAGCCTCAAAATGAGATCAGAGTGTGAAAAGCTTTAGGAACCACTATCTCAGGGCTATGTACAATGCCAAAATATCACAGATACTCTCCCACGTTACACTGATGTTATTGCATGCGCACTTCCTCAACAATACATCACTGGGTGTAACATTCAACAGATTGTGTACAGAAATTCACAGTGTGCAGAAATAATGCATCACACCCCACTAACCCACCACAATGGTCTGGTAACAATTTTGCACTGCCTTACAAATACACAACACACAAATAAGATGATACATTTAATACTTGTAGTTTAAGATAATTACAGTGAGCCAGCGAATAAAGTGGGTGAGGTAAAGCAAACAAGACCTTCATAACCGAGTAAATAATAAATCGTTTCCTATAAAACAGCACCCTGCCAACTCTGCACAAAACAGATTTCATAAAACATTCATTGAATTACTGTAACAATGAAAAAAAATTATCATTCAGATATTTGTACTGTTTTAGAGAAAAGAAAATTTTCCAAAAATTGAAAATTACTCTGTCACAAACATTGAGTCACATTATCTGTCATAGTGAGGACTGAAAAAGAAACAAATTAATAATGATGATTGGAAATGGAGTTCAGCATGCAACCAAAAAATTCTGGAAGTTAAAACATTAATCAGCTGTGCAATCTTTGGCTTCACTCTTAAAATATGTTTTCTTTGAAAGCCTGAGGTTGATGAACCTGTATTGCTGCCAGGTGTAATGCAATACCTTGAGATGAACAGCAAGTCGGGGTGAAGAGTGCTGATTGGAGACTCTAATAGAGCAAGGGACATTGAGACATATGACATTTGCAGATTTGAATTAAGTAGTATCTTTTGTTCTCCTTAGTTCTCCCTCTTCCTGTAAGACAGTTGCTGATTCCTGGCATGGTACAGCTCCAAGGAATGTAATGCCTCACATATTCCTTATCCAAGTACTCTATCACTCTCAAAACGGTGAGCATTGGAAGGCTGCTCAGTCACAAACAGCCTGGCCTGATCCTGTCCTCAGTCTAAAGTTGCCAACTCTCCAGAATTGAAGGTTAATTTCCAGAATACTGCAAGTAGAAAAGGCAGCTTGTGAATTTAAATTCTGCTATCTAATAGTAACTGGAACAAAAGGCAATTAGCAATAATGGTGACATTTTACTACCAGATTGCCATAAAAACGCAGCATATTAACCATGAGATAGCAGGAACTGCTGATGCTGGAGAATCTGAGATAACAAGGCATACAGCTGAATGAACACAGCAGGCCAAGTAGCATCAGAGGAGCAGGAAAGCCGACGCCTCTGGGTCCAGACCCGAAACGTCAGCTTTCCTGCTCCTCTGATGCTGCTCGGCCTGCTGTGTTCATCCAGCTCTACACCTTGTTATCGCATATTAACCATTATGCTTTAGGGAAGGAATTCTGCCAATCTTATCTAGTCTGGATTATCTGTGGCTGCAAATCCATAGAAATACATTTGTCTCTTAAATGCCCTGAAAAGGTCTAGCTTATCACTCAGCTGTCAAAGTGTGGCCTACCAATACGCCTCAAGGGCAATGAGGGATATATAATATATGTTACAATGCTAAGAATGATAATATTCCATGAATGAACAAAGGAAAAGCACAGGGACATTAAAAAAATCATTATCTTTTAACACTTTTATTTAATAAGTTCTACATATCCCAAAGAAAGGGAGTAATGGGGTTGTTTTGACAGACACACAAGGATCATTGTATCAGTTGTAAACTGGCATGGGAAGGTTGCACATTGAAAAGGTGGCCTTGATGGATGACAAACGTTGGGAGTATGAGGATGGGTCAGCTGGAGGTCATTGACATAACCGCCAGGAATAAACACCACTCAGGACAGCAACCCAAATCTCACGAATGACAGGAGTTTGAATACTTGTCACTTTATACCCCACTAACCATACCTGAATACCCATGGCTTTGTAGGATTCATTTTGGCAAAACCAATGATTTTACATTGGTTTTAATCAGTTACCACAATCTGGAAATCCACCTTGGCCCTAGCTGATCTTTTCCATTTGGTTTCGTTTGCCACTTACCAATTTTATTGTTTATTTGTGAGTGTAACAGGGAGACATGGATAGCGTTAATAAATGCTAGAATTCTTCACATTTTGGGGAGGTGACAACCTAAAGGTATTATTACTGAACTGTCAATCTAGAAACCCGGGTAATATTCTGAGGACCCAGTTTTGAATACTGGCACAGCAGATGGTAGAATCTGAATTTTTTAAAAATCTGCAATTAAGAGTCTAATGATGACTATGAATTCTTTGTTGATTGTTCAGAAACACATCTGGTTCACTAATATCCTTTAGGAAGGAAGCTGCCACCCTTAGCTGGTCTGGCCTACATGTGACTCCAGACCCGCAGCATTGTGGTTGACTCTTAGCTGCCAATTGAATTAGGTATGGGCAATAATTGCTGACCTAGTCAGCAACACTCCGATCTAATGAATGAAAATACTGCATATCCTAGCTAAAGTAAGATGCACTCTTCCTTGAAAAGTTCTCTCTCTAACATTGCATAAAGAACTAAATTAAACTTATGTTTTAAAACAGTGTTACTGGACAACCACTTGTACCAGAATATAAAATCAAGCTGTACATATAAGTATGCTCTTAATATTGTTGAACATTGACTGTGCTAAATCATTCTTTTTCACAAAACTTCTGATCTGAGGAAGAAGGGCCGAGCGGAGCAGTGTCATCATAAGGGATGGCTACACTGGCTAAGGATTAATGGTTACCCCAGACTCCCAGAGGATTTTCACACGCTCTTCAGTAACTCGGTCGGACACAATGCATTCCACCAAGTATCAGTTCCACAGAAGGGTAACTGGACTCAAAACATTAAGTCTGCTTTCTCCCCTCAGATGCCAACAGGGCTGCTGAGGTTTTCCAGCAATTTTTGTTTTGTCCAATTTTCTGTTCAACAATTGAAAAAGATAGAAAATCATAGAGTCATAGAGATTTAGAGCACAGAAACTGACCCCTCGGTCCAACTCGTCCATGCTGATCAGATATCCTAAATTAATCCAGTCCCATTTGCCAGCATTTGGCCTGTATCCCTCTAAGCCCTTCCTATTCATATACCCATCCAGATCCATTTTAAATGTTCAAAGACAGCAAGAACTGCCATGTGCTGGAGTCACAGATAACACGGCGTGGAGGTGAATGAACTCAGAAGGCCAGGCAGCATCAGAGAAGCAGGAAAGTTGACATTTTGTGCTGGCATCCTTTTTCAGAAAAGGGGAGGGGAAAGGGACCGAGGAGATAAATAGAGAAGAGGGGTGGAGCCCGGGAAGGTAGGTGGGATGGTGATAGGTGAGTGCAGGTAGGCAGTGGTGGGGATTGGTCAGTGGGATGGGAGGGGCGGATGGTTGGGAGAGTAGATAGACAGCTTGCGTCAGGTCAAAGAGGTGGGGATGAGAGGGAGAGTTGGACATGGGATGAGGTCAGTGGTGGGGAGATTTTAAAATTGGTGAACTCCATATAAAAACTGAAAGGACTGTGGATGCTGTAAATCAGGAACAAACACAGAAGTTGTTGAGAAAGCTCAGCAGGCCCAGCAGCGCGTGTGAAGAAAACATCGGAGTTAACTTTTCGGTCAGGTGAACCTTCCTCAGAACTGAGTTAGGAAGGGTCGCCTGACATGAAACGTTATCTCTGATTTTTTTCTTGACAGGTGCTGTCATATCTGCTGAGCTTCCAGCAACTTCCGGTGAATTCCATGTTTAGGCCATTAGGCTGTAGGATCCGAGGCAGGGTATGAGGTGCTGCTCCTCCAGTTTGTGGGTGACGTCACTGTGACGCTGGAGGAGGCCCAGGATGGACATGTCACCCAGGGAGTGGGAGGCAGGGTTAAATTGGTAGGCAGCTGGAAGGTGTTGTCGTTTGTCATGAACAGAGCTCAGATATTCTCCAAAACAGTCTCTGAGTCTACACTTGGTCTCGCCAATGTAGAGGAGCCCACATCGGGAGCAGCGGATACTGGAGACCAAGTTGACGGTTGTACAGATGAACTCCTGTCTGATATGAAAGGTTTGCTTTGGGCATTGGATGGAGGTGATGGTGGGGGTAGGAGTAGGGGCAGGTGTAGAACTTCCTGCGGTTGCAGTGAAGGATGCCGGGTGTGGTGGAGTTAGTAGGGAGCGTGGAGTGGACAAGGGAGTCATGGAGAGAGAGGTCCCTATGAAAAGCAGATAGGGGTGGGGAGGGAAATATCTCTTTGGTCGTGGTGTCAGATTGTAGATGGCAGAAGTGCTGAAGAATGATACGCTGGATGCAGGGCTTGGTAGGGTTGTACGTGAGGACATGGAGGATCATGTCTTTATTTTTGTTGGGGGGGGAGTCGGTTTGAGGGCAGAAAAATAGAAAATGCAAGAGATGTGATTGAGGGTATTTTTGATTAGCGGAGGGGTGAAGTTGCAGTCCTTGAAATAGGAGGACATCTGGGCTGTCCAGGAGTGGAACACTCCATCTTGGGAGCAGATGCCATGAAGGCAGAGAAATTGGGAGTAGGGAACGCAGTCTTGCAGGAAGGTGGGTGAGAGGAGTCTGGGTAGCTGTGGGAATCAGTGTACTTGAAATAGATGTGTGTTTCAAGGCAGTTACCAGAGATGGAGATGGAGAGGTTCAAGAAGGAGAGGGAGGTGTCAAAGATGGTCCAGGTGAATTTGAGGTTGGGGTGAGAGGTGTTAGTAAAGTTGATGAGCTGTTCAACCTTGTCATGGGAGCACAAGGCAGCACCAATACAGTCATCAATGTAGCTGAGGAAGAGGTGGGGGATACTGCCAGTGTAACAGTGGAAAAGTGACTTCTCCATGTATCCTACAAAGAAGCAGGCATAGTTTGGGCCTATGCAGATACAGATGGCTGCCCCCTTAGTCTGTAGGAAGTGGGAGGAGTTAAAGGAGAAGTTATTCAGGATAAGGACAAGTTCTGTTAAGCGTGTTGTTGAAATGTTGCACTCCCTCTGGCAGCTCATTCCATACAGGCACCACTCTCTGCATGAAAATGTTGTCCTTTAGGTCCCTTTTAAATCTTTCCCCTCTCACTTTAAGCCTATGCCCATCCAAGGGAAAAGACCTTGGCAGTTTACCCTATTCATGTCCCCGTGATTTTATAAGCTTCTATAGATGAATTCGTTTAAGATGCAGCTGAACAAAGTTTCCTGCATGGATTTTGCACAGGCAAACCCAGGCTAAGGTACACAGGAACGGAAGTTAGCCATTCAGCCCCTATCCTGTTCTGCCATTCAATCAGATCATGACTCATCCATAGCTTAACTCCATTTACTGACCTTGCTTCCACAACTCCATTTGTCAGCCTTGCTTCCACAACTCTCAATCCCCATGCTTCATAAAAATCGATTAGTCACAGTTTTGAACTGAAAAATACGGATCACCATGCTCCATATAGGAGGAAAATTCAACACCTGTGCACATCTCAAAATCAGATAGGCACTTGATCCCTGGGGGAATGCACCCTTGTGGAGACATAGTGAGTGATGAATCAGTGGTGCATTCATGTCTCCCATCCTGACAATGAGAAGTCCACCAACATTTCACCATTAAATCTTGCACTTTAACTTAAAGGCACTTGGAGCTAGCTTATAGGTTGGCTATCTAATTGTACCCAATAAAGAGGCAAAGCTTAGAGAACCGTGTGAGGAGAAAATAAAATGTGATGTAAGACTTTGCATTTACTCTTATAAAGGCATATACAGAACTGTTACTAAATCTCAGTTGAAACCCTGGAGAAATCCAGTTGTGATTCACTTTAACATTGCCAGCCCAATACATGGCCTCTGTTGTAAAATTATTTCTGCTACATGTAACCATAAGACAAGAAAAATATCACACACCAGATGATGGTTCCAAATTACTTTGTGATTCAAGAAATGCTGTTATACTGTGCCTTTACCTTCAGACATACTCACAAAAATTACAACACAGAGATGGCCCTTGATCACTCTGCACATAAATCTTAGTCAGTGTTAAGCTCCTGAACTCGTTCCCATCAGCTAAGGGGCTCAGATTAAAATCTCCCAGACTTCGATTCTGAAATATGCCTGCTTTGATCTTGATGTTTGCCTCTTTGCAGGTGAGGCACAGGGTTTTGGGTGGAGTGCAGTGTGTGCAGGTGAGAGGGAAGGACATGTATCATGACACGCAAGATATTGAAGTATTGTGGCACAAGCTGGACAGTCCTTTCCTGATTATCATCATTCGCCTGCCTGGAAGTCAGCCAGAACATCCCAGGTCAGATTCTTCAGCTCAGACAGCAATGTGGGCAAAAGCTGATCTCAGCACCCTTGTCAGGGAGGGAATTTAAACAGTATGTCCAATCTGTGTTCCACTCTCCCGCTGGCATTTCGATCAGGCAATGCATGGACCTCAAGCATGGCTACAGATAGGTCATCTCCACCTTCCCTCCCACTCCCCTCTCATTAATGTTGGCCACAGGCTCACACAGGAGCAATTTAAATTAATGCAGGCTTTGACCCCTGTGCCACTGCTCCACATCACCAATGCGAGGGCAGTGGGGAGCAGAACAAAATCAAAACTTCTCTCTCGTGATTTCCAACATTACCAGCCCTGTGGATCATCTAAGCTCAAGTCAGTCACTTTAGGCTGACAAAGAACAACACTGATTTCAAAGAATGGAGACAGGCCCTTAAATGCATCTATAGCATTTGTCACAAATAACCCTGGTGGTCAGGTCTCAAGCACTGGATTGTTACCTCTCTCAGGATAAAACAGCTCCTCCTGAATTGCCTATTGGATTTATTAGTGATTATGTTATCTTTATGGCACCCAGTTTTGACCTCCCCACAACCAGAAACAGCTTCTCTATACCAACCCCATCAAAACCCACAATAATTGTTAAACATTTCTGTGAGGTCAGCCCTCTGACAAACTGTCTGCTGTCAACTCATGCTCCAAATGTATACAGTTCGAGATGCACAGACTGTATCTTTGTCAGATGTTTTGGAACCCAAGAGTCTGTTTGCCCAACATCACACAAGCTAAAGCAACTCAAATAACTAATCGTGTTTTTTTTGTAATATAAATACAAAAATCACCATATTTCATTTAATTTCATTTCTGATCTTTTCAAAAACAGAACGTTGTTCTGCACAGGAATACACTTGCATAAAATTCCCAAAGATCTTTGGGGGTTACTATTATTTTCATTCTTAAAATAAGGCTGCAGACCTGTATAGTGATGTCACCATCCTCCTATTAAATTAATGATTAATGGCCAATACTGTATAACGAGTGATGTGTTGCTATGGCACCGGCACTATAGCCTGGCACCTTAAGGGTTACGTTGAAGCAGCCTTTGATATATAAAAAAAATCTTCCCCCTCATCAACCCCGTAGCACTTCGCCCCTGCCTTCAGTCAGCACTACAACGTTCACTCCAGGCCTCTAGAAGCGTCTTTAAGGTACTCGAATGAGCTCAGCAGCACAGTGGCTTGCACTCAGCAGCTGTGAGAAAGCAACATGAAAACCCAAAGGCGCCACTGACAGCAAGAAAAAAAAACACTCGCGTCTCTTTCCATTGCCCCCAAGTCCTGTCTAAATGCGGGTTGCAATGCACCCTGACTCTGGTTTCCAGACCGATCCCGATCCTTGCCCCCTCCCTCCTCTCTACCTCTCTGCTGCAATATCTTCCCAGCTGCACAGTCTTGTAATATCTCCCGCAGGCACCTGCTTTCAGAGAGAAAGCAAGCAGCGCACTGGAAAACGGTATTTGATTTCATTCTTTTCCTAAGAACTAAAGGCGGGGGGGGGGGGGGGGAGGCTTAGAATAATTCACTGCCAGCCAACGCAGCAGGCAGGAATTCAATCGTTAGTCCGAAATGAGAGAGAGAGAGAGAGAGAGACGACAGTAGAAAAATATACAGCATTCAGCTTTCCACATAGAATAAAAATGAATTGGGAGGAGGAATAAATGAAACGCTGGCAAGCGATGTGGAGCTTCAGCATCATTAGGCACAGAAATATCCACCTACTCATTGCAAACACACATGCACATCCAGAAATGCGCACACACGCACACACACACACACACACAGGCCATGTGCCCCCCCCCCCCCCCATCCCCGCTCTCACCTGGATAACGGTGCCCTCTGCTTCTCCCAGAGGTAAAGTCCTTCAGCACCCCCTCATCCAGGTACCCACTGAAAAGAAGCCCCATTTGCTTGGCCCTGTCAGGGAAACCATCGCAATAGGACCAGTTCTTCTCTCTCTGGCTATCAAACAGCAAATTATCATATTTCATGTGTCGTCGCTCCGGCGCTGCTCCGAGCTCATTGGTTGGCGCCTGAAGCAGGAAATGTCAATGGCAATACAACATCAGTGCTGGCTGCTTCACAATGCAGCCGCGACAGACTGGGTTTAGCAGGCTCGGTGCTGAAGGAGTTCAGCTCCTGATCCTCTCTCTCACACAGACACACACACACACACACACACAGACTGCTGGCACACAGGCTTGTATGAGAGGAGGCGTGTTTCCTGTTCCCTTTTCGCGAAAAAAAGTAAGGCACAGAAAGGGGACGTCACTCGATTTGCACTCCACAAGGGTGTCAGCGGATATGTGTCAAAGTTCAGCTCCTCGTTTTATTTTCTCAAGAAGCTGCGTGTGTGTGTGTGTGTGTGTGTGTGTGAGAGAGAGAGAGGAGATGAGTTACTATGGGGAGACAGAATGGGACATTACCAGTCATTGTCAGCGATTCAAAGCTTATCCCGTACAGGGAAAGCAGCCAAGCAGAATGCAGGGAGATAAGTACACAAGCCTGCAACATGGAATCACGTATAAACATTCCGTCTTCTTCAGTTTCTGAACGGCGCTGAGAATGACATGTGCCTGGATGTCAGGCAAATTCCTACCGTGAAACAAAGTTATTTTGGCCGCTGCGTTAAACGCTGCTGATGCCACTTAAAACGTGCTCTTTCCTTCACCCGGTTCTCGGGTTCCTGGCGACTTAGACCATATTGTATTTGGAAATCAGTGACGGTGGCCCCCGCAGGTAATTTTTTGGCCAACCTTTTTGGAGAATGTGAGAGTTTTCATTGGAGCTGGTCCGGAAGTCACCACATTCTGCAGGGTTAGAGTCACTTGTAGATTAGAGATCGCCAGCATTGCAGAATATCCTGAAGTCTCCTGGATTTCGGCAAGACTCAGCTCCAGGACCTCACTGGAAGAAGGCAACATTAACTCGATAAGCGAAACCTGTGAGGGAACGTAGTTCCTATACTGGCAACCGTCAGTGTTGGATCAAAACAGGTATAAAAGGAACACACACAAAACTGAGTGAGGAGGTGTTCTGTAAATAAAAGCTTATTAAAAATGCATTAAAAACACTCGGTAGAGAAATATTGCAGAGGCATTCAAAATGTAGTCAGTTCTGAAGGAGTCATATTCTCTTGAAACATCAACTCTGTTCCCTTCTTCAAATCTATTTCCAGTTTATATTCCAGGTTGCCAGCATTTTGCTTCCATTGAACAATTTTGTTACACTGCACTTTTTAGAGTGAACTGTCAGTACTCTGACCGTAGTTGCTCAGCATAAGGAAATGTGGCAAAATTATGACAGACCACATGGGCCTGAGACCTGATGGAAGGTGACACCAATGAAACCCTGTTATACTAAGGAAACAGAAGGGACTGCAGAAACTGGAAGCTAGAGTCAAAAAATGTGGAGCTGGAAAAGACAGCATCCAAGGAGCAGGAAAGTCAACGTTTTGGTTTGGAACCCTTTCTCAGGACAGAAGAAGGACAGTAGGAGGGTTCCAACCTGAACCCTTGACTTTCCTGCTCCTCAGATTCTGTCTGAGATGCTGTGCTTTTCCAGCCCACAGTTTTTGACTCTTGTTGTACTAACTTCACATATATATAGTTATGGGCAATGAATGATAAGACTTTACGCTAATATTACGTTCAGACCTTGTATATCTAAAGCTTCTACAAGCTCCTAATGATATTCCAGCACTTTTGTTGTTGCTTACAAAATTATTCATTAATCAGGGTGAGTGAGGTTATTTTCATTGATTACAAGAATGTGACAAACTGGAGTTTGCAACACCACTGAAAGCCAGACCAGGTGTAGGTGGTATGGTTCCCCAAAGGTTGGCAGAAAACAGGCTTTCCAGGTTAGTTGAAGCTAATTGCAAGTTTAAAACCAAACACTTTGCAGAGGTGGGATGTTTAAACTCACGTGACCTGGGATTTGAGTTCAGTTGCAAACTGCTATGCTCCAGACAAGAATTTAGATTTTGTACCAGTGGAACCTCCATTTCCTGCCTGCTGGAATGACAGGTGGTGGAGTATATATTCAAGGAGCCCTAAAGAAAAGGCTTATGTATAGAGAACATCTTTGTAGGAATGAAAGCAAACTGAATATGATTTATCAATGAAATGTTGTGAAATGTTGCAAATCTGAAAATGGCAAGATATCTGTCAACATCTAAAGGCATAATATTGCATTAAAGCTGTAGAAGTCATCATAAATGAACAAAACAAAACTTTCCCATATGTTTATTTGTATGATATGTGATTTTCAGCATAATGTTTACTTTTAAAAGCCCTTTTATGATTCATTTTCACCAATGTCAAAAAATGATAAGGAAAAATGAGAAAAAAGGCTACATAATGAAGTTATGTCTAAAAAAAAGGCTTTAAAATTGACTATTAAATGATCACGCAGTTTCAACAGTGGATTTTCCACTGAATTGGATGAATGTAAACCCTTTTGAAAAAAAGAGAAAGTGAAGATTCATGTACTGCAATGAGTGGGAGAAAACAACCTTTAAAATTAAAAAAAATCACAAATCTGTGAGGAAAGGACAAGGGATTGGGACTAAGTGAATAACTTTTTTCAATGAACTGGCCCAGTCCTGTTTTGTTTAATTTGATGGCTTTACAGTCTTTAGGCTGAAAAGAATGCACTCAGATTTCTGTTCAAACTGGAAATAGTGTCTTCGGTTACTTTCATCTGAAGCTCTGGAATTCCCTCCTAAACTTTACTGCCTCACTAACACTGTCCTACATTTAAAATACTCTTCAAAATCTATCACTTCAACTATATTTTTGCTTACACCTTCTAATGTCCCTTTATGTGGCTCATTGTCAAATTTTGTCCGCTAACACTGATGTGAAGTGCTATAGAAAATTTTGGACTGAATTTCTTCAACTAAGGTGAATATTTCAAGTTGTGAAGTTTCCTGACTCTGTAGACCTCATCAATTTAATGGGGCCCAAATATTTTCACTGCAAAAAGGTAGGAATGGGATGGAGTCAGGCCCACCAACACTGCAGGCTGATCCTAGGCAATCAAGTGCGTGTACAAGTGCCAAGATGGGCCACAGAAGCAAACAACCTTGCTTCTCCGTGACTTTATCCTATTTCTATTAAGAACAGTTATGCCCTCTAGGCCTATTCCTTCAAACTCTCCACACCAATGTAATGCTAAGTCATGCTGCCTTACTCACAGACTATTAAAATATCAATCACAGAAACTTCAAATACTTCATATTTTCAAACCTTGTCCAATAATCACTGAGACATTGACAAAAGAGTGCGTAGAAAGCGTTGCTTATCATAACCACCAGACTGGTAATCAAGCAAAGTGAACAACACACTTCACTTGTCAAAACAGAGTTTTTGCTCAGCTCAAGCTTTTATTGATCTGGGCTGTCAGCCAGGTTTGTCCAATAAAGTTAAAGCTATTTGGGTTAACATTTCAGGTCCACTGGCCCATTCTGAGGAAGGGTCGCCCCTTCAAAACGTTAACTCTGATTTTTTTCTTCACAGGTGCTGCTGAACCTGCTGAGCTTTCTCAGCAACTTCTGTTTTTGTTCCTGATTTACAGCATTCACATTTCTTTCAGTTTTTTTTAAAGCTTTTTGGGTTTCCACCTTGCATGCTTAACTGAAAACCCAAACTAATAAAGGCTTTTTGTTCAGCAGGAATTCGGTTTTGACAAGTGAAATCAATTTTTGTTTCCCTTGATTGACATCTTTAAATGGCTACAATATGTTATACTTTCTTTGGTCTCTTTTGTCAATGTTTCAACTTATCTGGCCAACACTAAGAGGTATGAAGTGTTTGACACCTTTCTAATTGATACTTCAATGGTCTGAATGACTGATACTTATAAAAGGATGCACAAATAAATCTTTTTTATCAAAAGACACTTCTGATTTTTTTTCTTAGCCATTCCACATTTACCATGGCCATTATATCACCCATTGTTTCAGTGCCTAGTGCATAAAAGGTGAATGGCATGGAAGGGGCAGAAGTTGATATTGAGTTGGAGTGGCAAGTATGAGAGGTCATGGGGACTAGCTTGGATCCAAGGATAAGACCATTTGAACTTACTTTTGTATAAGTTCTTGAGTTCAGCACTCCAGACATTGGCTCATGAATCCGCTGAGAGCCCGCGAACCACAAGTCATGGAGAAACAGGTCTGAGTCACTGAAACTTATAGGGTTCTAAGAGATCTACTCATCACAATGGAGCCTGGAATATGGGGCACACAGTCCATATCTTTATCCCACACTGACTAGCATTGTTTGGAACTCGCCAGGAATCAGAGTCTACCCATCATTTTAGATGGCTCCAGCATCATTCTCTCTCTATGAAAATTCACTCCTATGCTCTGATTGGTATTACCTGTATAAATGTGATTTGATATAATTATGCAGAACAGAAAACTCATATCATTGCTCTTGTATCCTCATGTCCAAATCTATTTTGACATGCAGCCACTCAACAATCTGGAAGGTGCTGTGCAGGGCCAGTGGCTCTTTTAAGATGCATATATGGACAGCCACACAGCAATCTTAAACGACCACTCAGTACAACGTATAGATAGAACATAGAACATAGAACAATACAGTGCAGAACAGGCCCTTTGGCCCTCGATGTTGCGCCGACCGGTGAACTAATCTAAGCCCCTCTCCCTACACTATCCCATCATTATCCATATGCTTATCCAAGGACTGTTTAAATGCCCTAATCTGGCTGAGTTAGCTACATTGGCAGTCACGGCGTTCCATGCCCTTACCACTCTCTGAGTGAA
This sequence comes from Stegostoma tigrinum, assembly GCF_030684315.1. Lineage (NCBI taxonomy): Eukaryota > Metazoa > Chordata > Chondrichthyes > Orectolobiformes > Stegostomatidae > Stegostoma > Stegostoma tigrinum. The sequence goes on along the minus strand of NC_081377.1, from coordinate 27,213,581 downwards.
GAAACTGCCTCTGACATCTGTCTTAAATCTATCACCCCTCAGTTTGTAGCTATGCTCCCTTGTACAAGCTGAAGTCATCATCGTCGGAAAAAGACTCTCACTGTCCACCCTATTTAATCCTCTGAGCATCTTGTAGGTGGCAGGAGCTTTGCAGGTGGCATCATTCTCTGGTGAGCTAACATCTCTACACAGCTTGTCCATGACCTCGACATAGTCTGTGCTCATACCTTTCTTCCCACTTGGAGACCCTGAGGTAAAGACAGTGTCAATATCTTAGCTGGTAGCTGCCAATTTGAGAGACGATAATCCTCATCATAGTTTCCTATTCTTTTCTTACACCACTGACTGGCAAGCCATCATTCCTAGTAATCTGAAACGAGAAAGTGGAGAAATGGGTGCTATAACACAAGAGATCTGCGTTTACATCATGATCAGCTTGGAAATCTAAAGAGCATTTGCACTCTGAAAAGGTAGATTAAGAAAGCATATGCAATCATTTCTGACCACAACTTTAGTCATAGCCACTGTAGTGATCACCATTCATGTGGGGGTAAAGATGTGCAGCTGAGTTAGTTTACTATTACATACATTAGCTGTTGCTGCTGTTATATGCAACTTCACTTGCAAGAGAGAGAGAAGTATGTCAGTGAGTGTGTTTGGCCAATGTGACTGTCATTTTAATTGTGTGTGCAAGTTGAGGCTTTGAGCACTATTAACGCTTGTCAGCACAAGGTGAAGCTATAAACGTGAATATGAGATGTGATAGAGATTGTTGGACACTGAGTGATGAAAGGTGTGCTGCACTGAACAGTGGACAAAGCTACTGATGCATTGGCTGAATATGGCATTTGAAGGTGTCCTCACTGTCTTTGATCGCTTGAGTAAATTCAATGAACTCTTTTTTTGTGCGGCAGTGTCGTGTCAGACTTGACTCCTGCTGTTGACTGCCGCTGCTATCTGGTCATGCTCTGGCTTGTCTGAGGAGTTTCCCAACTCTGAAAGCTGTCTTGCTGTGCACTTCTTCAGCAACCTCCAGTGTTTTTGATAACCTGAAGTCCTGCTTTGACCTCAGGATAGTCAGAACTGCAGATGATGGAGTCAGGGATAATATAGCGTGGAGCTGGAAGAACGCAGCAGGCCAGGCAGCATCGGAGGAGCAGGAAAGTGGACGTTTCTGGTCGGGACCCTTTTTCAGAAACGGGGCTTCGCAGTGGGGTTATGACTCACTCAGGATAGTCAGAGCTGCAGATGCTGGAGTCAGAGATAAAACAGTGTGGAGCTCGACCAGTTGCTATTCTTGTGTCTTTTCCAGGCCAGGCTCACTTGTTTTCTTTTACTATGGCTCTCAGTCTGTGCTTCAGACAAGAAACATATTACGCTTTCCAGTGGAGCAGACTGTTTTTAAGTCATGCAGGTTTCTTGAATACACAATCATATTTCTTGAATTTGAGCCCCTTGTGAGTCTGTGCTCCTTGTTGTGTCGGTTAAGTAACTGTGTATTTAGTGCTTGTTGCATGCTGCAATCATTTAAATATGTTCAATTCAAAATCTCTGTGAAAATTATCCATACAATACTATTCCTGCACCAGTCATTCTACATTTCCTAGGCTCTTAAAATGACTAAAACAATGGTCTCTTTACCCAATTTCAAGGGCACCATTTCTTCTCAAAGCTACTATGATATGCCAGTTTTAGCTGACGCAACATTAAGTAAATCTTATTTAAGCATGGTTGTGTGTGCATATTCAAATCAATTAAGGTTTGCAAATGGACATCAACTCAGGTCTACAATGTTTCAATAAAATATACTGTACGGCTTAAAATGACAAAGGAAAAAGCCAGTGAATATCTCTAATTGTAAATCAAATTTGTGGCATTGTGTAGATGGTGTATAATGAACAGAAATTAGAGGGAAGATTAACTGCAGCATAGATCCCTGTGTCTCATCACTGCTCACATTCTAACAGTCCCTAAATCCACCAGAGCTCTTTATCCCAGCTTTCTTCATTTACCTATTCTTTCTAAATCTTGTCATTTCCCTATCTGTTTTGGGACGGTCACTTCAATAGCCCTTTTTTCATGTTATAAGCTTATCTTATGTGACAAATTAATCAAACAAACATTTGGACAAACTGCACCACATTATCTTTATCAATGACTTATGTGAATTCTCAGAACATTTGATTCAATTGGTCAAGCATTGTCCAGCTTTGACAGACTCAGCAGGTATAGCAGAATCTGTAGTGACAGTAGCAGAGTTAACATTTCATTTCCAAAGACTCTTCTTCAGAACTCAGGAACTGTAATATCAATAGTGCCTGCAAGCCTTGGTCCAAAGAACTGCAGAAGAGTCTTTGGACTCAAAAGGTAATTCTGTTTCTCTCTCCACAGATACTGCCAGATTTGCTGAACTTCTCCAGCATTTCCTGTTTTATTTCTGACTTTCAGCATCCATAAAATTTTGCTTTCTCTCATGCAATAACCTCTACAAACCCACAGGAGATTGTTGAGTATGAGTTTCTTTGGTAAAGGCAATGACCCGCCAAACTGGAGCTCATCACCTGAGCCCTTTCTAAAGCAGATGCAGAGATAGATCTGCAGAACTGTCTGTCCTGGGCTCAGACCAGTTGATGTACAGCACCAGTAGTGGATCCATTTTGGTGCTTAATAATAAACTACATTCCTTTCCATTTTGGTTTCCTGAGCTATTTCTTATACTTATTTCTATACTTCAGTAATGTCTCCCCTTCTGCCCAGCCTCTCCAGACTTGGATCTTGTAATCATTGCTTAATTCAAGTTACCATACCTTGTGGACATGAAGGGAAGCTACTTGTAGTGGTTCATGAACTCAAGGACAATTGAGCAGAAAAAAACATGCACAGTTAAAATATCAAAATCTCTGTGGTCCCCTTGGGTCTATTAGCATATTTCTGCATGTTCGATGGGAGGGGAGAATCCTGATGTTACAAACATCAACAGCTCTTGCTGATGAATGGAAATATATATTTTGAAATGAATAAATATATTTTGCTTGTTTCAATTTGCTGTTAGATACATCTTCCCATCTTATAAGGATGGGAGATCGCCTGCAGCTTTTCACAGCAAATAAGTGAGGACCAAAATAACAGTTGAGTGCACAATATGACCATGATCTGTCACAGAATGATAGCTATGGATTTACAGAGGGAGGCTTCTTTCCTTTTGTGCCTATCTTACAGTGTTTTCACTGCCTCAGAAGAGATCTCTAACTAAATTTCACTTCCTTTTTTTTAAGCATCCTATCTTTCACTGTTAGGCTAATTATAGCCTTCCCATAGAATTATAACAAAGAAGCAGGCCTTTAATCTCCCCCACACAAAAAAAAATAGCTGGAGAAACTCAGGAGTTCTGGCAGGAGAGTAAACAAAGTCAAGACCCTTGAATTGAACTGAACTGAATGATGCATTGTCACTCGCATTTTGCAGTGACTAATGCAGTAAAATACAGTGAAAAGCTGTGGCAGGTGGTCTGACCAGAAATAGTAACCCTGCTTATTCTCAAAGCTGCTGCCAGACCTACTGAGTTTCTCCAGAAATTTGTTTTGTTTCCTTTTTTGTTTCTGATTTCCCAGTGTCTGCAGTTCTTTATTTCTTTTCTGTAAGATCACCTAGTCAATTACAGTGTCGGCTCCACACAAGCTTTCTCGCGCCCACTTCATTACATGCTATTCCATGTATGTAATTCTTCAGTAGAATAACATAGAGAACATCAACCAGATAGCGCAAAAAAATTCAGCCAAGGATCAGTCGGCAGCAGTGCAACCTCTTCGTCAGAAGGTTCAAGCCCCACTCTTGAAATTTAAGTATACAATGCCGGTTGGCCATTTTCAGTGCAGCACAATATCTAGAAGTCAATTGCACAACTGCTTGTGGAATCTTGGTGTTCACATATTGTCTGTCCCGTTTCCGCGACTACTCACTTTAATGATAGATCTGTAATGGTTGTAATAATCTGTAATAATTTATCGGATTATCACACAGAACGCCCAGAACATTTTCTGCAGGCAAATCACATTTAGAAGACACAAGTGTGTGATTACTTCACTACTGAGTGATTCCACATATTCCGGATTTGAGTCTTACCGTTGACTTTTGCCAAAATCTCTGCGACAATGTTACAAAAAAAGGAGGAAAGTTAATATATTTTGTTATCAAAACCAACAGGGCTACTTGAAAATGCATTTATTTTAAGAAAACTATAAATTAGGGGCTAATCCATATTAATGCATATTTCTGTATTGTCTGCTTTATGCTACCTAGTCATTATCATTCTCGTTTTCGTTATCAGGAAGACTATCTCTGTAGATCACGAGATAGTAGGAACTGCGTGGTTTAACCATCACTGCCCATAGCAATGCGAGCTGAATACAAAGATTTATCAGTGATACCGACTCAGTTAAAGCAGCAAAGCAGAAAGTCATAGAAAGGAACATGAAGGTTAAGCTGTAGGTGTTCCACAAAACAGGAAAGCTTGCTCATTTCGAAAGTTGCACGGACGCTGATTCAGTATTCGGAGGGTTAAAACTGTGGGTTTCACTTCACCGCACAGCTACCCAGAACACGGAAAAGACATCAACGGCATCGAACCCAAGGAGATAAACTGTACGTTTCACTTCAAAATGTGCACCGTCTAGAACTTGATTACCTTAACTGGTAATCTTACTCATCGGAGTCATCAATTACCCTCACGCCCTCAGCAGCGCAAAGTTACCTTAATATGAAACACAAATGGCAAACTCCCTTTTCTGAGCAATAGTAAAATACATGTAAATGCATGTAAAGTAAATACATGTAAAGATTCCAAAGTAAAATACGTGAGTTGGGGGAATTTTTGGCATTTGTTTTGAGTTTCACAGCTGCAGTGCATTTGAATCTAGGCTAACCTGCTATGAGGAGAGAGGTCCTGTCCCCACTGCCAGTGAGGGGACGATGATAGTAAGCTCACAGCAGTCTCAATCTGATAAACCTGAGCTAGAGTTACCAATTCCGGTTCAACAAAATTCTTGGTGATTTCAGCAGATGACCTCTCCTCCCCAAACCCCACTACCCTACTTCTTAACTGTTTCTTGACGAGTGCATACTAAAGTTTGGAACCAAGTTTCATTCCAATCTCAGGAAGGGGTTGAAAACACAAATTGTCTATTTCTTTTTGCTGATAACAGAAAGCTGTTTAAGGAGTATGTAAGCATCTCAATGGTAGGAAGGTAGTTTCTCTCTAAACGCTGAAGATAGGTGGAGAGGAGAGGCCATCTTCGATCTGCCTCCCCCTCTCTCCCTGATTTTTGCAGAACCCTCTCCCCCTCCCCCTTTTCTAATGAAGGGTCTAGGCCTGAAACGTCAGCTTTTGTGCTCCTACGATGCTGCTTGGCCTGCAGCGTTCATCCAACTCCACACTTTGTTATCTTAGCTTACTGAAAGAGCTTGGTTTTAAGAAATATCCTAAAGAAGAGGCAATAGATAAGGGAAGGGAATTACAGAATTAAAGCCTAGATGGGTGAAGGCACAGCCACCAATAGTGGGTGAAGAAAGTAAAAAATACACATGATGCTGGTGTTGAAAGACTACCAAAATCCGGGTGACTTCACATAAAAGTTTTTGCACTGAAGTTTTTGCAATGAGGTGGAGATCAGCAAGGTGTGTACTTGTATTGCGATCGCAAGTGATTGCATCACCCAAGTCTTATCATGAGTGAATGCAGGAAAAGTCAAGTACACAAATAAAACATTAACTAAATTGCCCACTTGGCTCTTTAATGGCACAGCTGATAAACCTACCACCTAATAGTACTGAGTCCTACACACCAGGAACATGCCAGAATTGATCCCCAGGGCAAAAGCACCAACTTCAGTGATGGATGGCTGCAACATTGGCACTGGCATAAACTATCAATACCACATCACAGTGTAATATAATTGAAACCCTTCGGAAAACATGAATATCTTCAGAATGAATAGGAAAAAAGAATCAAAATGCTTCAAAACCCTATTAGTATTATAGGTAACAAAGTGTGGAGCTGGATGAACGCAGCAGGTCAAGCAGCATCTCAGGAGCACAAAAGCTGACATTTCGGGCCTAGATTATCACTAACCCTATTAATATTATTATTGACTCTTCTTTCTATTAATTTTTCCATTAACAGCCTGGCTAGAAAGCTTGTCTACAACTACTGAGTTATCCTCCTGTACATATTTCCCGTAGACCCAGACTATTACTAACAGCGCCAGATGAGAAGGTCAGAAATGCTATAGCTATGGTATGTTGCTAAGGCACTGACAGTTCCAAGTCACATACATATGAAGTACTGGTCTGGTGCATTACTAAACCAGAGCCGCTCTTAAGTCCAAAATACTTTAATGCTGCAGCATATTGTAAGGGCCCCTCTCGGGTGTGCTTCCTGGACAAAATAACTGCTATTCACCAACCCTCTGGTCATTTTTCACATATCTCTCTTGCTGAACAGAATTATTGGCTTTTAAAGTTAATATTATATAATTCAATAAGCATTTACTAATGGGAGAAATGTCTATGGTATTCCACATTCTTTGTTTCCACCAGCAGTAGCTTCCTGCTGAACAATGGTTTGAATTAATCATAATCTTAAAACTATAGCCAAGCTATTTGAGGAGCAAAATCAAGAAAAAACATTTTCATACAAAAGAGAGGGTGAAAATCTGCAACTCCACACCCCAAAAAGCATTGAATGCTTGGGATCAAGTGGAGCTTTCTAGGCTGAGTGAGGATATAAAGGGATATGGAGCAAAGTTGGGTAAAATGATTTGGAGGTGCAGATTAGCTATGAATGGTGGAGCCAACCTCAGATCTCAAAGGCAAATAACTCCTCGTAACTGCTGCATCACCATGCTTGACTTGGAAGGAAAGCTGTAGATCATACCAGAGAGAGATGATAAAGGCTTTCATGAATATTAACTTGAATAGAGAGTACCAGAAAAATTCTGTGCTGAAATACAGGCAGTAATACTGAACACAGTCCAGCTCCTATCCCCACCAATTGAGGAGCAATACACTGACATGGTGACAGGATCTTGTGTTCCACCCCCACCCATCACCACCCCTCAACAACAAACGCCGCTAAAATGAGCGGTCAGACAAGTCTCAGTTCTATACAGTGTATTGCCACATCCGGATCTGCACTCTGCAATGAGCATGGAGAGTGTGCAAATCTAATGTGGGTGCTGGATGCCATTTACACAACATATAAGGAACCATTGCAGCTCATTGCTCACTAATCAGTGTCACTACCTTCCAAAATTCATCGAACTGCATGACAGATCTTTGCATAGATTTTAACCAATAAGGGTAACGATGCTTACCCTGAAACATTCAGCACATTTTTGCAGTTCTGATCTCACTTTGTCCTCTCATTTTTATCAGTTTACATTTTATCAGCCTCATTCGCTTTTTGTTACTTGATGGATTGGAACTCTTCCCGGTGCATGGCTTCATATCAACAAGCAACACCATTCCAAGGATAAGAGCTGTTACAGAGCCTGGCAGAGTGAATGACCTGAAAACAATCAATGATCACAGCAAGTCATTTGTGCTTCCACCCTTGCCATTTCCATCACTCTCAACAGCATGTTTGAGTTATCCTTGTTCTCATTTTTCATCCCACCAGCCCCTGCATTCAATGGGTCATTCTCTGACATTTCAGACAACTCCAGCAAAATGCCACCATTAAACACATCCTCCTGTCATTCCAACATCTGCATTTCATCAGGATCGTTCCTTCTGGGATACCCTAGTCCATTCCACAATCACCAACATCCTCACTCCCGATGGCACCTTCCCATGTAATCACAGAAGGTGCAACCCCGGCCTCTTCATCTCTTCTGAGCTCACCATCCAAGGGCCTAAACAGTCTTTCCAGGTGAAGCAGCATTTCACTTGTACGTGTCCAACCTGGTGTATTGTATTCACTGCACCTAATGTGGCCTACTCTACACAGGAGAAACCAAATGCAGATGGGTGACCTCTTTGCAGAACACCTCTGGTCTGTGCACAAGCAGGACCCCGGCCTTCCCATAGCCGGTCATTTTAACAACGGTGCCCGTTGCTTGCATGCCCACTTGTCTGTCCTTGGCATGCTGCAGTGCTCCAGAAAATCACAGCGCAAACTGGGGGAACAAAATCTCATCTTCAGACTAGGCACTTTACTGGGACTTATTATTGAGTTCAACACCTTCAAATTGTGCATCATTTCTTCTCTTTCTTTTAGCTTGTTACATTCTGTTATCACGTCGTCTCTCCGCTCTCCCCCAATAGGACTGTCTGTCCTTTCAAGTCTGACAGGAGATACACCATTGTTCTGCCATTCTCACGTTCCAATCACTTAATCTGAACTATCAACATTTTTTCTCCACCAGCACCCAACTCCTACTACCTCCACACTACAACATAAATGTTGTCCCCTCCGCACTACACTTCAACTCTGATAAAGAGTCATCTAGATTCGAAAAGTTGGCTTGCTCTCTCTCCATGGATGCTGTCTGACCCACGACAATCTCCAGCATCGATTGTTTTCAGTATAGGTTCCAGCATTTACAGCAGTTTGCTCCAATAGCGTGTATCACCTAGCTGATTACAATTCAATATATCAGCAACAAGCATTTGTTGCATCATGACTTTAAAATGAAATGAAGACTTGCATTAGCACAGTTTCTGTCAGGAGCAATGAATGCTTGTAAACATCATGAAGTACTGCTGTTAGAAAATGTTAGTTATGTGGTGTTCCATTTGTACAACAGCAAACTTCCACAAATCAAAATGTGAAAATGGTCAGGTGTTTTGTTGATCAGGGCTTGTACATTGGTCTAGCCACCAAGGATTGTTCTTGAAAATAGTGCCACAGGCTCTTTACATCCTCACAGTCAAATGTTGACAAGATAAAAATGAAGGAGCTAATTAAAAAGCATAACACCTTATACACAAACAAAGGTAGTAAGTTAAAAGTGGGAATGCATCTGGTATACACAGAAAAGATGAAAGTTATGCATTTTAAATTTCTTTGAGGTGTTGGATTTTTAACCTGAGATCACAATTGTTTAACAGTCACTGTGGCCATGTTCGTAGATATCTGTGAGTTCTCAGTTTCTTTAATTTGCTTCATTATATGTTGAGTTCTGAAATGATGAAAGGGAAACGGAGAGAAAAAGAGACAGTCTTCTTCTTAGAGTTCCAATTCCATTCTCTCTGTTCTGCCAATCAGAAGCATCACTTGAAATGTTTTGTTATATATTCCTGAGTCTGGCTTCATTACCTTCCAAACTGTCTAACTGCCAGGTGAACTTTCCATATCCCAATGTATGAAATGATCACAAAATTATGAAGTGAAACAGGAGATGACAATTTCTTGATGATGACTCAATTGCTTGGTTTTAACATTAGATAAAAATGGTAGTATCAGCACAGATACTGTTGTTTATTTTGCAGGGATCTCATCAATCTTGGCTCAACATATGGTCAGCCACTTTATACCCATGATTCTTTCTTTTTAAAAATCAGTGTAGCACATGAAGGTTCTCAGGTATAACAATTATATGATGAAATTTAAAATTTGATAGCCCATATTTGTCAATATTGTAACACAGCGTAGAAAGCAAGGTGGAAGATTTACCACAGCAAACTCTTAACAAACTGTGTATTCAATAAGGCTCCACCAAGTTGAATGCCATCTAACTAACTGGCATTCACTGAGCCCACATTACAGAATAATCTCTCCTGTATCTCTATGCTGCAAAATATTAATTATTGAGAAGAAATTTCATATAATATTAGGAGCTGTAATGAAGTTTTATCTGATTCTGTTTCCTATCCATATTCATACTGCTTGCACAATCGCTGCTTTTTAAATGCAGAAAGGGGAATGTGCTATAAACCGATGTTTCTGATTTAGCAACACACAATTCTTTCCACCTAATGTTTGCTAAATAAAAAGGCAGATTTGTTACTTAATACTTTAACCAGTGATCATCCAGCTGATTAACATTGTATTTTATTGGATGATTATTCCATAAGTGGGGGCAACTGCTTCTTCTGTTGGGGGGAATAACCGGCAAACACAATTGAAGATCATGAATAAAAGAAACCTATTGGGTTAATTAGAATTTTTTTTCTCAATGATTTGTTAAGGTCTGAAATGCAATGCCTAAGAGGGCGTAGAAGTGAACTCAATAACAACTTGCAAAAATGCATTAGATATATTCTTGAAAAGAAAAATCTTGTAGAGCTATGAGAAAGGAAAAGGGGTGTGGCAATTACTTGATAGTTTCACTAAACAGCTAGCACAGAAGTGATGGGATGAATGGCCACCATCAATAACTTATAGTTATATATACTGGTGTGCGGCTCACGAGCCTTTTACTTACCCTCCAGTCACACTTTGGGAGAATCAAAGCAAAGGAAAATGGTAACTGTGGCAAATTGAGGAAAAATAATCTGAGAAATTCCTCTAATATAATGAAGTAATTTCCAGAATGTCAGGGATGCCCAATATCAAAACTACCAACATATGCCAAACTGGAATTGCCTGCTTCTCTAAGAATTTGTCAACTTCTAATGTGACAGTCTGCAGCACTTCCCTACTTGCCCACATGATTCGTCAGTTTTGTTTCACATGGTGATAACTCTGAAAACTAACATTTCTAGGCATTGTACTTTGCCCTTTCCCTCAGTATGTTATAGGTATGATCTCTGGTGGTTCTGTCAATATCAAATCCAAATTAGCTATGTACCCAAACTGCATCCGATCCCTTTGTGATAGAAAACAATTTTAGTAACATCCAAACTGAAATTGAGTCCCCAAAATGATGACTTCCAAGTCTTGGAGCCCCTGATTGTAAAAGGAAAATTAACTCTAGTATGATTATGGTGTGTGTGCCTTTTCTCCACATTCTCAATCTCCTTAATGATGTTTGGGCATCTGACATGGTCACGACACTACAAAGTATGAACTTACCAGAATCATATCTAATTTAAGTATACACAATACAATTAGTCACATTACTGTGTTCTTTCCACGTAGCCCTGTAATGTTTTCCTTTTCAAGTGTATATCCAAATCTCTTTGAAAGTTATTACTGAGTCTGCTTCCACCATCATCTCAGGCAGCGTGTTACAAATCATAGCATCTCATTTCATAAAAAAAAGTCTCCATTCATTTCATTGAATTTTTACATATTCTCTGGTTACCAGTTGAAGCAGTCTCTCCATACTTACTCTCTTCCAAACCATTCATGATTTTGAGATTCTCTGTAGAATCACTCTTAACCTTCTCTGCTCTAATTAGACCTGCTTTTTCAGGTTTTCCAACAAGTGCAATTTTCCAGCAGCGCTGGGACTGAGAGCTGGAATCAAGGTGTTAGATTTGTTCTGTTCAGTAATTTTCGCAAAAGGACGACAGTAAACCATGCAGTTCCAACAATTTTGCTTCAGTAAAAATTATTATCAGGAGAAATTCTAGTCCCTGACTAGATAACAGACATGTTTAAAATAATACTGATATATTTACAAAAGTAGCAACTTCCCTTGTTTGGCAGTTGTTCTCAGTTACAGCAGTGAGACAAAGAGGAATGGTGCTAGGACATTTTGCAAAAACCTACTCAGGCATCACCTCCAGTTGTATTTCTGTGCTTGAATTATCAAAGTAATGATACAAAATATCAGATAACAAAGTGTGAAGCTGGATGAACACAGCAGGCCAAGCAGCAATTCAGGAGCACAATATTCATTTAAAAAAATCTAATTGCAAAGAACAAAATATTTGCAGCAGAGAAATGTTTCCTCTTGAGGGAAAATCGACAAGTAAGAGCAAAGTAAAGTGTTGGCTATTTAAAACAGACATGAGGAGAATTTTTTCTCATAGTGCCAAAAGTCTTTGGAACTCTCTTTTTCAAATTGTGGTGAAATCAGAGTTGTTGAACATTTTTAAAGGTGGAAGTAGATAAATGCTTGATAAGCAAGGGAGTGAAAAATATCCGGGGCTAGTAATTCATGATCTTATTCCATGGTGAGCAGGCTTGAAGAGCAAATGGCCTACTCCTGCTCCGAATTCATAAATGATTTGAAACAGTTCAATTGATCCATCAGGTCCAAGTCAGCATTTATTATTCACACAAGTCTCCAGTCACTGTTACTCATCTAAGCCAAATGGCATTCCCATATTTCCACATTAGCTGTTGTACACCATTTACTTATGGCTTGATTTTAATGCATTTTATTATTATACTGTTATATCGACTAATACTAACCTTTTTCATGATTTCAAAATGTGTATCCTTCTTCACTTTGATTTCCATGATTTATTTTGGAGACAACTGAAAAGTGTTTTAAAGGTAGCCTATGAAACTTCCCAAGTCTTAAGACTAAGTTGATCTCATTACAAAATCTACATCAGTTGAACACAATTCAATATCAACGTCAACAATTCAAATCAAGAAAGTTAATTGCCCCTACTCAAGTAAAATTGTTCGTAATCCTGAAAGGTAGACAGTGCCAATGGCTCAGAAAGCATTAAACTGTCACCAATGTGCTTTCTGCCCATTTGAGTATAATTTTCAGAGTGGCAGCTAATCCAATAGAACTTTCAAACAGCACCATGGATACGGTAGCTCACCTGCATTTCTATTAGACGTACAAATTAAAAGAACAAAATGTTTTTCCCTCCTAATATCTGCCACAGTTTCTAATCATCATATATTCATTCAGCAGTGATAGTACATCTCATTGAGCTGACAGCATTTCTGACAGATAAGTCTTTCCCTCAACACACACAATTTGGTACCTCACAAAAAGCCAAAAGAACTGCAGATGCTGTAAATCAGGAACAAAAACAGAAGTTGCCGGAAAAGCTCAGCAGGTCTGGCAGCATCTATGAAGAAAAAATCAGGGTTAACATTTCGGGTCCGGTGACCCTTCCTCAGAACAGAGAAACTGAGGAAAGTTCTGAGGAAGGATCACTGGACCCGAACAGTTAACCCTGATTTTTTCTTCACAGATGCTGCCGGACCTGCTGAGCTTTTCCAGCAACTTCTGTCTTGGTACTGCAATAGGCTGACATATGGAGTTGTTGCCTGAAGTCAATGTTGACTAACGCAGTGGGAAGTGAGACATTTTCTTAGCTGCTTTATGAAGTCAGAGTTTTTATTTCGATAAAGAGCTCTCCTTATATTATTTCCCTACAGTATAGTGTTGACCAGACTTTAAAAGCACCTCACTGGCAGCAAAGTACTTTAGGATTCTGACGTTGTAACATACTCTGTGGAAGCAAATATCTTTCTTGCTAGAAATAGAGGCCATGAGCTACCTTCCTGCAGTGTTTGCAATAGTATTGACAGATAGCAATCTGTGAAAAATACTATTTAGCCTCAGTATCTATTTTAAGATACCTGGAATAAGTATACCACTTTAATTTCTCTTCCCAAAGAGTCTAAAGCCACCTCAGAAGTTCCTCCAATGAGTTATTTGCTAAATTCACTACCCAGGCTATGACTGTATCATGTGGAATATTCATATTCAATGTGGTTCATGTTGTTAGCTGACTGTGTTAAATTAATGGAATCAAAATAAAAAAAATGACCCTCCACACTTGTATTTGTCTCGTTGCTTATCTTCCTTGACGCTCCTCACAGGTGAAAATCTTCTCATTTTTTTGTCCGTCATTAGTTGTTTACCATTAATTCTTTCAATCATGTCCCACATTTCTTGCACTCTCTTTGTGTCATATTCTTAGATCATTGCTCGTTGTCCAGTTTTCACTTTCTTCCCCCTTCACTCTCATTTTCTGTAGATCCTTTGTCTCTTTGCTTCACTGTATTCCTTTCCCTCTCTCCATACGTGCCACTATCTCTCAACATATCACTCTCTTTCTTTCCTCCTCACAGCAATGGAGGTCTTTACTACCAGATTATCCACAGAAATAATCTTATTTCTCCTCAGTGAAGGATGATAGAGAACAAGGGCTTTGGAAAGGCCAGGAGGGAGTCTACCTGAAGTTATCATTTGAGAGGCACTCCAGGTTCAGAACAGGAATGAGAAATTTAAATCAGGTCAGAAAGGAATAAGCAGGTTGACCAAGATCTGTCAAGGGTTAGGAAGGAGCAATGAAGCATGGTCACAGCCCTGAAAATGGTGCCTCAATATGACTGCAGAGCGAAGCCCCACAAATCGTAGCATTGCAAAGATTATAATTGAATATCAGTTTTTAATAATACTGCACACTTCCGAGTCTCCAACTCCAAGGAGAGCAGTGCGGTATGTCATGACTAGTGGGTACTGGTACCAGCGCAAGTGACAAGCTGGAAGACAGTGGCAAGTAAGTGTGGGGCTGTGAAAGCCAGGTGGCAAGGTCTAATGCCAGGGGATCCATTGTGCAGGGCTAGACAACAACGATGGCTAGAGGTCAGGACTGAATGCAGACGGCACTAGCTGACAGCTCAGCAAGGGGTGAGCTAGGAGAAAAGATGTCTTTGTAAACGCATGACAAGTAAAACTTTAACAAGCCATTAAGGTAACAAATAGACACACAGACCAAGCAGGAAACATAAGTTAATACAGTTAAATCTTATTTTTAAAATGTAATTAAAAGATAAATTGCACAAAGAAATAATTCAATGGAATTTGCCGAGTGAAGAATCCATTTCACTTGTAAGCAAGTTAAAAATGAAACATAAAAGACTACTGAATGCCTGACTCAATGATTGTCCTTAATCACTTTAGCAATACAGATTATTTTCTGCAGTCCCAAAGCAACTATCCTCTGTGGATCTAGTTAGTGTAATCCAAATGAATTCTCCCTTTCAGCACATTAAACTTATTCTGGGAATTTACTAAGCAGTTGTGCACTGAGGCACAAGCATATGACAAATTTGGGTTTTAATCGTTTTTGCAACATCTCTGTATTTGTTGACTAGCCATTGTTGCCCTGGGGGAATTAATATTCACATGTGGGGGTGATGGTAAATATTTTTAAACAAGCTGTCCAGATGTGTTCTTACACACCTTTGGAGCAGGTTGGACTTGAACCCAGAACTCCTGCCTCAGATGCAGGAACATTATCACTGTCCCGCAAGAGCCCCTTATCCCAAACTAACCATCCAGCCAACTAAGTGAAACTCCCCCTGCGTTTGGATTTCAATCTTGGCTTTCATTCTCAGATTTGTACAGTGTGGGAACAGGTCCTTTGGCCCAACAAATCTACACCAACACTCAGTGCATCCCACCCAGACCCATCCCTCTAAAACCCACCGAACCTACATATCCCTGAACACTAAGGGCAATTTAGCATGGCCAATCCACCAAGCCTGCACGTCTTTGGACTGTGGGAGGAAACCTGAGTACCTGGAGGAAACACATGCAAACACAGGGAGACTGTGCAAACTGCACACAGACAGTAGTCCAAGGGTGAAATTGAACCCAGGCCACTGGTGCAGTGAGGCAGCAGTGCTAACCACTGAGACACTGTGCCACCCAAAATGAATGGATCTCAGCTGAGACTATGAGAATCACTCGGGGATTCCTGTGCCCAATAAATATGTAGTCGTCCCCCCTGGTGAGGTACACTTAGTAAAATGATAACTGCAATACTGCAGGGTGCATGACTCGATCCCTTGCTGTTCACACTATATTAATGATTTGGAGGAAGGAATTGAATAATATTTCCAAGTTTGTCATACACGAGATGGGAGTGTGAAAGATAAGGAGGATATAAAGAGACATTAAGGTGATTTACGTAACCCAGAACAGCAGTAGACATGGGGGGATTTGGTCCAGGGTGGAAGTGGGCATGGTCCTGAAACTTACCTTGGAGCAGCTTAGAGCCGGTATGGAGTGTACTGGAGGCTTGGAGCCGAGCGGGGATGGTTGTTGGACAGTGGTTTCGTGCAAGGGAAAGAAGCCCCTGCATGGAGCTGCTGAAATTTCATACTTATTTAGTGTTTTTTTTATCTGACTATACTGTCAATCCTTTGACTGTATCTTACACCCAACTTATTCATTAAATATTGTAAAGTAATAGAAATACTTTTCTTTTTATCCCCCTTTGTATCTAAGATTTGCACCTGGGTACTTATACCTAAGATGATGTTGTAAGAGGTAGACATTGTAAAACTTTTCACTGCACTCCTGCATTTCTGTACTGGAGTACACATGACACTAAAGGATATTCTATTCTATTCTCTTCTATTCTATATATGGCCATCTGGAATAGAATAGAAACTTGGAATGGTCACAGCAGAGAAGGAGGCCATTTGTCTGTCATTTTCATGCCAGCGGCTCCCTGCTAAGGCCCTATTCCTCCCCACACCTTTTCCCATTGCTTTGATTGTTTTGTCTTCAAATAATGAACAAAGACCTTTTTAAAACCTTCTTGAACTTTGGCTCCACTTCTCTTGACCTAGACTTGGCTGTAGTGAGCACAATTTCAAAATGATCAGCTGACACAAAACTTGGAGGTACTGTGATCTGTGAGGAGATACTGAAAGCCTGCAAGAGAACGTGGTGATGCTGGTGCAATAGGCAGATGAAATTTCATGCTGACAAGTGTGGCATAAAACATTTGAGAAGGAAGACCAAGTTGTAAACTGAGTGACTTGACACTTTGCCATTGCACTTTGGAGCTCACCGACACCATACGTGCTACTGCCAGTCCCTGTGTATACAGGGACACACAACCATCTCAAACAACCACACAGGATGCATCTCAACACTTTTAGCTTGATCTCCGAGCACTCATTCACTTTGTGATTATTTTGACACTCACAGCATCTCTGCCATGTCTTTGCTTCTTAGTGGAGAAAGAAAGACAACTGTGGCACAGAGGGGACAGAGACTGTGGGGGAGTTGGGGGTTGATCTGTGTATGAGGGTGGGTTCTGATATAGGATGGGGAGGGCACTGGCTACTGTAAGGTGGCAGAGTTTCTCAAGTCACTATCACACTGTCAAAAGGAAGAATTGAGTGAGATGAAGTAGCTTGAAGGGCTGTTAGGAGTGGTTCAAAAGCAATCAAGTGGGTGATGCTTCCATAGAGTAAGTAGCCAGAAAGCCACGTAGTTGTGGAGGAAGATATAGGTGAGTACCATTGAGTGCAAATGCTGCATGAAGTATTGAGTATGGAGGACCATTAGCATTGGTGGGAGGTGTGTACAGTGGCAGAGTTAGAATGAGTATGAGGCAGCAGAGAGAAGATGTTGGCACTTACTTATGCGGACCACAGACAATCACCTGATAACAACCTTTTTATGGCATTGCTGGGTGTTTTTAACTCACTGGGAGCCACCACACTGACCCAGGTGACAATTTCATTCCATGCCGACAGTGTCTGATTCCATGATCTCCTTTGGCAATCTGAAGGAAAGATTCACTATCCTGCCCACCAGGATCTCTATGTCCTGGTCCACAGACGCAGGGTGGGGTGGGGTGGTTCCCTTTCTCAGTCACTTTCTCTACAATGACAGTCGAGCCGCAGATATTGAATGCCAGTTCCTAGCTTGCAGTATTTGAAGTATTACTGGTGTTTAAATATAATATTTGTGCTGACACTGTCTTGGCACTGGCAAGTACTTCTTCTGATGAGACCGCACAATTTAATAGAAAGGACGTGATGGAGCCCAAACACATCCTTAATGAGGTAAGCTGTGGAAGATTGTGTGAATGGAAGAACACTCCATGCAATTCCCCAAAAATGGAGCAGCCAAACTATAGGAAGATCTTGTCCTAAATAATTACTGACATATATAACTGTAACAAATATTCATCAACCTCACTTACTCCTCCCCCAGTCCCAGTACAGGGCAGAATCAAAAATGGCACAACAACACATATTGATTTTTCTTGTAGTTTGCCTGTTTGCCCCACCTAGAAACTGAGGAGGGGAGATTCATGATGCATCGAGTGAAAAAACAGTTTGAGTTCAATTCCCCACAGTCCCACTGAATTTCCCTCTCGTCCCAGGGAAACTTGGATAGACAGGCAAAAAGAATAGGGGGCATTTTATTAACACCACAGTAGATCTAAAGTATAAAGCAAGCTGTGATGGAAAAATGTTATTTGGAAAAGTTCTATTTTAGAATTATAGGAACAGGAGCCAGGACTGCATAAAGAGCTTATAGCACAGTATTTAGCTTGGCAAAGCACAAAGATACAGATCAATGATTTACATATTTGCATTTGCAGTATGGGGGGAGCAAATCACCAACCTATACATAAAATACGTTTACTTGGCTTCTCACTATTTAACAGAATTGGCATTGAAAAGTCATTTAAGGCTTACTGGAGAACACCCCTGCCTCTGAATCAGAAAACTCTGGGTTAAAGTCCAATTTCAGAAATTGCTACACAAAATTGAAGTTGACACTCCAGTACAGAGCTGAACCTTTGCTGGTCTCATCTTTTGGGTATGATGTTAAACTGATGGCCCATCTTCCCTCTCAGAACTATTCTCAAAACATTTGATCAGCAGTATTGTACTGGGGGACCTAGCAGTGTGCAAATTGGCTGTCAGGTTTCCTTCACTACAACGCTGATTGCACTCAGGAGCACCTCACTTTCAATGAAGTGTCTTGTTTCTTCTGAGGTTGTGAATGACACTATATAAATGAAACTTTGTTTCTTTAATTCCAACAAGAAAGATTTTCTTCTTTGATAGACAAATGCAGTAACAGGTATAGATGCAGTATCTGACCTTATATAAATCAAGTGTATTTTTTTAATTGCACTTGACCTATTAGGTGCTTTAACAAATTTTCAAAATCAGAACAACTAATTTTTCTACAGGGGGTTTCCATACTATTGCACATAGTGAATCAAATATTCTATATTGAAATATTCATCCGCCAGTAAAATACGCTCATCAGGAGAAAAGTGAAGTTAAATTCATGTAACATGTTACAAACCAGAGGATATTCCAAAATGTTTTATTGTCAATGAAATAGCAATGTAGTCATTATTGTCAGGGAGTTAATTTATGCTGAGCAAGATCCCACATTCAGCACTGGACCTGTTTTCATTGATGTTGTTTGAGGGATAAATAATGCAGGGACAGCAGGAAGAACTTAATTTCCCTATTTTAAAATAAGTCCATGGGATCTTTTGCATCCAAACGAATAAGACTGAGCAAACCCATACCAATACGAACTTGTTTCAGAGATAGTAGGAACTGCAAATGCTGGAGAATCTGAAATAACAAGGTGGAGAGCTGGATGAACACAGCAGGCCAAGCAGCATCAGAGGAGCAGGAAGTCTGACGTTTCGGGCCTAGATCCTTCTTCACCGTGCTTTCTCCAGAACGAACTTGGTGTTGGAACTGTTAGTCTCCTGAAGTAAACAGTGGAGGAATTTCTTATAGTAAGTGTAGACGAGCTCACCACATTGTTATGTTGTGTGTGTAAAGCAATTTAACAGCTTGAATAATTACCTAGTTTACTGGTACAGCAGTTTGGAACAGTTGATACAATGTTGGGCTCTTCATGCAGGGCAACTTGTACAATGTTTCAGCTAGAAGTCAGAATTGAGGGCAGCTAAGTTGTCTTTATCCTTCTCTCCATCCTTTCTAGCTCCACCACTTGCTAGGAGAAAAGCTCAAACAGCAACTTCTGGCCATTGATTTATGATGGTCTCATTACCTTGCTTAAATGTTTCACCCTTTCTCTTCTCCAGCATTTTTATTTCCATTGAAAGTTAGTTAATTCATATTATGTTCAAATTTGATTTATGTTTAAACTTTTTTTTAGTATTAATGCCTTTGAGCTCTCAGTAGATTGTAACTGGCACTTTTCAAGTTATCAATTCACCAAGTTCATTACTGTGTGCAGTACAGTATCAGTGCAACACATCTCATCCAATTCATTCTTCATTGTTTCTTTTAGCAAGCATTTATGGTTACAGACCTTCATGTCTTTGAAAATCTAGGATTCCTACCATTGACATCGTTTGTTCAAATGCCCTTGTGAAAGTTGAGTAAAGAAATCTTTACTTGTGGTGCTTTGCAGTGACACTTAATTAGGATTTTGGCTGGTGCTTTAAGATAATTATCGCTTCAGTTGTACCAGCCCCACATTGCATCAACTCTTCTAAACTGCTATTCCAGTAACCTAGTCAACAATTGGAGCTGTTAAAATCCTTCAGGCCCTCAACACAGCAACGTGACAAGCTTCTCTGCTGTTACAATAAGAAATTCCTCAACCGTTTACTTCAGGAGAGGGGCAGCTCAAACACTAAGTCAATATTAGTGCCAATGGTGGTGTAGTAGGATGCTGGCAGGGGTAGGGGAGGTGGTGCAGGGGAAGGGTGTGGGGAAGACAGACCCACATGTCGCAAATTCAGGATACTGAATTGTGTCGCTGGCAGCAAAAAAAAATGCATTATAAATAATTGACAAATAAATCACACTCAAAGCCTTAATTCTGGAAAGTATGTCATCTTTTACAAACACTCTTTCGGCTAAAATGACTACATCAGCAGGTGGAAGCTATTCAACACCCTCAGTTCCCCATTCAATTCAATCATTGCTAATCTGCACCTCATTCCAACTACAAGTCATAGGGTCATAGAGTTGTACAGCGTGGAAATAGACCCTTTGGTCCAACTTGTCCATGCCAACCAGACATCCTAAATTAATCTAGTCCCATTTGCCAGCAGGACAATCCCTCTAAACCCTTCCTATTCATGTACCCAGATCCCAGTCTTTTGAGACCCTGACAAAACAATGATTGCTATCATCTAAGTTCAGGATAACCAGTTTATTTTAATCCAGTTAATAATGGATTCAAAGTTTACAAGGTCTGGCAATTTGGTGCAAGTGTTCAATACACCTAATAAAAAAAAGGTGAATCTGGAAAGACTACCCTTTGAATGATCATTGAGTTCTCACTGTTTTATTCCCTGAAAAATCCCAGGAGGGTGTATAAATAAGGAGAGCAGGGAGGGGTAGTACAAATGATGCTCAGAATACCCTTCGTGTTAATCACCTCATGGCAATAGTGTAGAGTCTGTGGCTGATTTTAATTGAAATCAGCTTCATTTCTCTTAGATGGTACAAATGGATGACAGTCTGATGGAGAATGTTCTTTCCTCAAATGTTATTAGGCTTCCACGGTTTGAACCCATCTGACTTCAAGGCTCAGTAAAGGTAAATATTGAAGTAGAAGACAGACAGCTTTTCCAGTACTGCACCACTCTGAAAGTCATAGGAGTTTCCTGACAAAATCTCTGGTCATGATCAAACACAATGGGGTGCTATGTAAAATGTGTATTCACAGTCTAACAGAAGTCACAACAAATATTCAGAGGAATTCCAAAATTTTGTTCACTCTCCAAGACTCTCACTATTTAACTCTACAAGAGTTTGGGCCAGTTTCACTGAAACACTTAACACACAAGTGTCTGTGTGTGATTCCTGTTAAATCTTTAAGCTCCACATTACAATCCCACATCAAAATAAACAGAATTGGGTGAAGAAATTTCTCACTGAGAAAACGCAGTGTGTCGGCAATGAGGAAGCATACAGTTTTCTAGATGTTGCATGGCAGCCTCCTGTGAAATTATTTAAGATCCTTAGCTCATTCTTCAGAGGCACTGAATTTGTTCGATGCTAGTCAACCAAAAATGATATCATGTAGAATCATAGAATCCCTACAGTGTGGAAGCAGGCCATTCAGCCCATCGAGTCCACACAGACCCTCTGAAGAACATCTCACCCAGACTCTTTCCCTAAATTTCCCTTGGTTAATCCAACTGGCCTACACATCCCTGGACAATACAGGATAATTTGCCATGGCTAATCTCATGCCATGGAAACTGGAGCCCCCAGAGGAAACCCACACAGGCACAAGGAGAATGTGCAAACTCCACACAGACAGTCACCCGAGGGTAGAATTATACCCGGGTCCCTGGAGTTGTGTGTCAGCAATGTTAACCACAGAGCCACCATGTTGCTGTATGTATGTAGAAGTAAAAACACATCAGGGGCAAACACGCTGATGAGTGTCTACTCACAAACAGTCAGGGAGGCATTCAGGATCAAATATGTATTCAAATTTCAGAGAAATGAAATAGTAATAAGGCAATGATAGTAAGGGATTTTAATTGCCTGAATATTAACTGGGATAGCTTTAATGTACAAGGTAGAAAGGGAGTAAAACTCGTAAATTGCATTCAGGAGAACTTTTTTTAGCCAGTCGGTGAAATACTCATCAAGGGAGAGGGTAGTTCTGAACCAATCTTCAGAAATGATCTTGGACAGTTGGAATGTGTATCATTATGGGATACATTGTTGCATCAGTCTGGCTTTTTAAATTCCAGAATGAAATCTTAATTCAAACATTATCATTTCATCATGCTAGGATTCAAACCCATGTCCCCAGCACATTAACCTGGGATTCTGTATTATTCGTCCAGTAACGTTACCACTACACCACTGTATCTTACGCTAGAGTGGAGTTCTATGCTTCCAACCAGGGTAAACATCCCGACTGCATCTAGCTTGTCCAGCCCTGTTAGAGTTTCTTATATTTCAATAAGATCCCCTCTCATCCTCTGAACACTAGCGATTACAGGCTCAGTTGAACAAATCTCATCTGATACAGCTGCCCTGTCATCCTCAGTACCAGCCTCATAAACATCTGTTGCACTCCCTCTATGGCAGGTATATTTTTTCTGAGGTGGGGAGACTAAAACTACATGCAATGTGGTCTCACCAAGGACTTGTGTAACTGCAGTAAGACATCTCCACTTCTGGACTCAAATCTTCTTCTAGTGAAGGCCGATGCACCATTTGTCTTTTGAATTGCTTGTTGCATCTGCCTGTCTGCTTCCAGTGACTGGTGTACAAGAACACCCAGATTATTTTGTATAACGCAGTTCCCACAATATCACTGTTTAAATAACACATTGTCTTTCGGTTTTTCACACTGAAGTGTGTAACTTCACATTTAGTCACATTGCACTGTGCCTGCAATGTGCTTGTCCACTCGCTCAATGTGTCTAAATCACCTGGAGGCCTCTTTGCGTCCTCTCTATAACTCACAAACCCACCCAACTTCATGTCATGAAGAGTGACTGTAGAATGATGCAATACATAACAGGTGTCTGCATATATTGTGATATAGACTGTGTGCTTTAGAAACATATTTTGAAAATTATTTGTGTTAAATTTGGTTTTTAGGACTTTGAGCAAGTGAAATATAATTTATTCTTATGTGTGAAGGAATGAATAATTAACTTGTAAGTATTTCTGTTGCCACAGTGACTTTTTATTAAAAAAATACAGTTTAGGAGAACTGTTTTTTACCACTGATTTATTTTTTATGTATTAGGGATGTTCACAACATAGAAAAGTAAACAATTGTGCCCCAAGGTTTCTGTTAAAAATTTCTGGACTTCTTTTTAAGCTTAGGGGTATTACCCATAGCTTAGAGAGAGAGAGAGACCGTTTGACTTTTACCTCTTATTTGAGGAGTTCTGTAAAGTCCTTAGATGGAAACAGTTGTATAAAATAAATCTCCCGAAAAGGGAAGAAGATAGTAAAAGTATGTAAACCGAGAGTAAGGAGTCGCTGATAGTCCCAGACCAGAAGTAATTGGGCGATACCCTGAAGAGATTATTTGAAGCTGAGTAATTTAGTTTTGTATAATAACCATCTCCACAAAGAAGTTATCGGAGTTTCCAAGCTGGGAGTTAAACTCACAGTTAAATTAAACACATTGAGGTGTTAGCAAAAGAGTCCTTGGCAGGAGAACGCTTATAGGTATTTCTATACCAGTAATGGACTGCTTTTGAATTAGTTGGATTTTACAATATTCAAGTTCATTTTTTTTGGATTTGTGTTATAAGTAAATAACTTGGTTTATTGTAAGTTATCTTTTTTTTACTAAACCACTGTTTTATTGATAAAAACTTGTGTGTATATGTTTCAGTGAGAGATCACATGGTTAAAACCAAAACCAAACAAAATATGATCTATATAGCCAGATTTCAGTCCAGGATCTGGCTGTTCTGGTAATAAAATCAGCTGGAATCATAACAATGATAATGGGAACTGCAGATGCTGGAGAATTCAAGATAATAAAGTGTGGAGCTGGATGAACACAGCAGGCCAAGCAGCATCTCAGGAGCACAAAAGCTGACGTTTCGGGCCTAGACCCTTCATCAGAGAGGGGGATGGGGTGAGGGTTCTGGAATAAATAGGGAGAGAGGGGGAGGCGGACCGAAGATGGAGAGAAAAGAAGATGGTTGGAGATGAGAGTATAGGTGGGGAGGTAGAGAGGGGATAGGTCAGTCCAGGGAAGACGGACAGGTCAAGGAGGTGGGATGAGGTTAGTAGGTAGGAAATGGAGGTGCGGCTTGGGGTGGGAGGAAGGGATGGGTGAGAGGAAGAACAGGTTAGTGAGGCAGAGACAGGCTGGGCTGGTTTTGGGATGCAGTGGGTGGAGGGGAAGAGCTGGGCTGGTTTTGGGATGCAGTGGGGGGGGGGGGGTGGGGGAAAGAACTGGGCTGGTTTTGGGATGCGGTAGGGGAAGGGGAGATTTTGAAGCTGAAGTCCACATTGCAGCCCAATGGAATCAGGGTTCCCAAGCAGAATAGGAGTTGCTGCAACCTTCAGGTGGCATCATTGTGGCACTGCAGGAGGCCCAATGATACCCAGGAGGTATCAATGTGGACTTCACAAGCTTCAAAATCTCCCCTTCCACCACTGTATCCCAAAACCAGCCCAGTTCTTCCCCTCCTCCCACTGCATCCCAAAACCAGCCCAGCCTGTCTCTGTCTCCCTAACCTCTTCTTCCTGTCACCCATCCCTTCCTCCCACTTCAAGCCGCACCTCCATTTCCTACCTACCACCTCATCCCACCTCTTTGACCTGTCCATCTTCCCTGGACTGACCTATCCCCTCCCTACCTCCCCACCTAAACTCTCCTCTCCACCTATCTTCTGTTCTCTCCATCTTCGGTCCGCCTCCCCCTCTCTCCCTATTTATTCCAGAACCCTCTCCCCATCCCCCTCTCTGATGAAGGGTCTAGGCCCGAAACGTCAGCTTTTGTGCTCCTGAGATGCTGCTTTGCCTGTTGTGTTCATCCAGCTCCACACTTTGGGATCATAACAATTTGGGTTTCTTTACAGGAGTCTTGAAATCACTAGATTTCACTTAGTTGGAGCAAGTTGTTTCTGTGCGGTAAATTCTGTGTAATCCTGTGAATTGTCAGTGTCTCTGGCAATGCAGCATCAATATATCTCTTTTAGCCCTGTCATATAAATCATACCGTGATTTCGGATGCTACATATCCAAACATAAGCAAATGGCATTTAGACACCAGTATCTGTAACTTCGAGCTGCAATTTATGCAAAGTTGCAAATTGAATGTTGCATTTTACAGCAGGTTTTTCACATGATAATTGCTGTTGCACCTTCATCATTTGACACAGAAACCACAGTCACTTTTACGGTGCTGTCATGTTAGTCCCAGTTACCACCTTCAGGGATAAAAATAGCAACTGAAAGGTATTATATGAAACAACAGTTGTCTTGAAGATAGCTGCAGGCTAACAGATGACCTCAGGGCTCATGGTTTGGAATCTTATTTCAATCTGAGAGTTATGATACAGCCCTGTGACTCCCAATGGATGTTCTATACCCAAGAAGTGAACACTGTAATTTAGTGTTTGCTGCAGATACATATAGGGTTTATATTGGGATTGCCGGTTAGTTAGCTAATCTAGGCATGTCATTTTCAATTGGCAGCCATTCCCTCAACTGCCAGAACTAGAAGCTCTAGAATTCTCTGCCATATCCTTGCCACTGCTCTCACTCTCTCTCCTTCTTTAAGGCGTTTGTTAAAGCCTAACTCTTTGATTGTCACTGACCCTAATACTACCGAATGCTTAATGTTTGAGTAGGCTTATAGCTTGGGTAATGGATGAGGTTATAGACATGCTCACTGAGCCAGTGGGTGTGGTTGCAAATGTTTACCTGCTAGGTAATATCGTCAGTCCACCTCCAGTGAAGCATTAGTGTTCTGTCCCGCTAGTTACTTATATGCCTCAGTTTGCTGGGATGGTTGGTATTACTTCCGGTTCTGTGTCTCAGTAGTTTGCACACTGGGTCTAAATCAATGTGTTTGTTGATGGAGCTCCGGTTGGAATACCAGGCCTCCAGAAATTCCCTGGCCCATCTCCATGGATGTGGTGTCCCAGTCGAATTTGCATCCCTTGTTGTCCATGTGTAGTGAGACAAGTGGAAATTTGTCATGTGTCTTGGTGGCCAGTTGGTGTTCATGTATCCATATAGTCAATTTAGTTCTGGTTTGGCCTACGTAGTGTTTCTCACAATCCTTGCATGCTATGTTGTATATTATCCCAGTTTTGCCGGTTTTGGGTATGGGGCCCTTTATGTTTGTCAGTAGCTGTTGACGGGTGGTTATTGGCTTGTAGGCTACTCTGATACCTAGGGGTCTGAGTAGTCTCGTGATCATCTCTGAAACATCCTTGGTGTATGGAAGGGTGATAAGTGATTCTGGTCATGTTGTGTTTTCCTATTGCAATCTGTCTCAGAGGTAACAGCGGACTGTGCTTTACGGGTATACATTTCTTTCGAAGATTCCATATAAGTCTTCTGATTCCGCTTTGCATAGTTTCAGATTGCTGTAATGTGTTGTGGCTCGTTTAAATAGGGTCCTGATGCAGCTCCGTTTGTGGGCGTTGGCCTGGTTGTTAGTATAATTGAGTATCTGGTCCACATATAGAAAGACCAATAGGTCTTACTATAAACAGCAACCTGAAACTATGCAAAGCGAAATCAGAAAACTTATATGGAATCTTCAAAAGAAATGTATACCCATAAAGCACAGTCCGCTGTTACCTCTGAGACAGATTGCAACAGGATACCACAACATGACCAGAATCACTTATCACCCTACCATACACCAAGGATGTTTCAGAGATGATCACGAGACTACTCAGGCCCCTAGGTATCGGAGTAGCCCACAAACCGATAATCACCCCACGACAGCTACTGACAAACGTCAAGGGTCCCATACCCAAAACCGGCAAACCTGGGGTATACCATGCAAGGACTGTGAGAAACACAACATAGGCCAAGCCGGAAGAAAATTGACAATACGGATACATGAACACCAACTAGCCACCGAGAGGCACAAGTAATTTTCACTTGTCTCACTACACATGGAAAACGAGGTGCACGAATTCGACTGGGACAACACATCCCTAATCATACAAGCCAAACGGAGACACATCTGGGAATTCCTGGAGACCCGGTATTCCAACCGGAACTCCATCAACAAACACATTGATTTACACCCAGTGCACAAACCACTGAGAGACAAAACTGGAAGTAATATCAACCCTCCCAGCAAACTGAGGCATATAAATAACTAGCGAGACAGAACACCAACGCTTCATTGGAGGTGGACTGACGATGTTACCCAGCAGGGTGATAAAATGTTCGCAACCAAACCTGTCTGCTTCAGGACCATGTCTACAACTTCACTGCCTAATGTTTCTCAGTCTTATATTTTGATTGATAATTGCTCCTGTCAAGCATCTTGTGGGTGTTGCTGAATTAAAGGTGCTATATAAATGCACATTCTTGCTTTTCTTTAAGTAGGTTCAATGAAATGAGCAAAAATGCCCCAAAAAGATGCCATTTGCAATGATAGTGGTTTGAGCAGCCAGAGGTCACCAGACTGATGTAAGACTTTCAGCTCGACATCCCTATGTATACTTGCACACACTCCACACAGACAGCTCTAATACTCAGCAATTTACGGAGCAGTCCACTCACAACCTGTAATGTTTCATTTGCAAAGTCTGAAAGTGAGAGCTTGCTACATTTAAAAGGTTGTTTGCATTTGTTACAACATCAGGGGCATTAGATATTGCCTCCTATAATATCAAGTTGTTTCAAATCACCTCATGTCAAGCCACTTCACAAGCAAGGATCTATTTTGAAATAGTTTGACTCCTTAGTATGTAAATTTTGCTCCTACAGACAGCAAGAAGATAAACAATTGGACAATCTGTTCGTTGGCAGAGGGAAGAATGCTGATCTGAATGCTTGCTTCTCTTTGACTAACGCGGGGGTCTTCCAAATACCATTCAACTGTCAAGAAAAGGTGCACATAATCTCCGTTTAATTCTTTGCCAAAACTTGAGTTAAACTCTAGCCATTGCAAGAGACTGCAGTGAGAAATTACCTGCCCTTTTTCTCTGAACCTTGTGCAGCCAGCATCACACAAGTTATACCAAAGCTTTTGAGTTGCTGCAAATAAGAATGAATACACATTACTGCATTGCATTAGTACAGCTGGTCTATAATATTAAAGCTTGCAGAAGATATCCTGATTCTACTTATTCAGAATTGGTAGCAGTCAAGATGTTGAAACATGATGTATTGAAACATCATTGTCTCCAACACAAAAGACCAAGCCAGGAGTCACATGACACCAGGTTTATTTAATGCCACAAGCTTTCAGCGTTCTGCTCCTTCACCTGATGATTGACCTACAACACAAGGGTGAACTAGGAAATGGAGTTAGGAGATATGTGTTGACAACATGAGTGAGCCTCCTGCTCCAATCAAGTAGTGCCCATTGATCATCCTCAGTCTAACGTCTTATACAAAATACTATATCTCCAGCAGTACAGTTAGTCACAAAATGTCAACTCAACCATCTGATTTTTAACAACCAACAGGGTAAGGATAGATGGATGATCCTTCCCATTTGTGTGGACAGAGTGAAAATCAGGCCCTGAATGTAAAGGAATAGTGGTATGAGTGTTACTGATATACTCACATGCAAAGGGGCTTTAATTTCCTTCATGGCTCATCCATGGTCTCCCAGTTAGTTAGCACAATCATTGCCAGACTGTATTCATCTGGGTCCGGCCTTTTACGCATTCCTCTTTACTCTCATTACAGGAAGCACGGCCTTCAGCTGTTTTGTACCTACACTCCAGAAGTCCCTCTCCAAACTCTACCAATTCTATCCCTGCCCTCAAGTACATTATCAAATCCATGTCAGTCATGTCCAAACTTTCAGTCATGCCCCTTCCGATTAAAGTCTTTCATCATGAAGCAACAATTTTACATTACACTTAATTCAGATGCACCAGTGATGTTTCTTGGCAATAAACAAGCTACAGGTTGTTTAGATTGTTCTGATGGAAATCACAAACCTGAAGTATTAACTCTGTTTCTGTATGTACAGATGTCACCCGGCTTTATGAGTAGTTCTAATATGTTTTGCTTAATTCCAGATTTCCAGCTTCTGGAGCGTTTTGCTTTAACTTTGTTCACAATGTCGTTGGCGCATCTCTCCGAATGTCCTAAAGCATTTCACATGAAATGGATTGCACCGAAGCACCATTGATATGAAAGACAGCAGCAGTCTGAGTGGAGTACATATTGACAGATCGGTGCAATCGCAGGTTTCCTCAATTTTTACAGTAGAACCAAAGTGACTGGCCTAGACATAATCAAATGCATCTCACTGATCCAGAATCCTGACAACACTGTCTGTGGAGGCAATTTACACAAAGGCCACTCTCAATATTTTCTAACTGTGCCAAACAGGCTTTCTCTGCTGACTTGAGCTTTTAGTCTCTCACTGTGGTCTTCCCTATCTTCCATGCAGCATCCTCCTTTTTCTCCATGTCAACTCTCTGTGGTATTCTTCTATTGAAAGCTGAATTACTTTGCTACAGTATCTGCCCAATTGTCACATTTCTTCATGTCTGAGACTGTATACTCATAGCAGCACTTATACAAAGGAAAGGAGTGCAGCACAGATTTAATAGGATAGTATTGAGACTGTAGAGAACAAGGAAAGATTACACTAGGTCACCAACTCTGTTTCAGTCTCTACACATGTTGCTTCACCTGCCGAATATTTCCACAATTTCCTATCTTATTTCAAAACTAGGGTTGTGCCACCTAAATTTAGAAGATTAAAGAATGATTGGATTGAAGTTTACAATTTCATTCAGTGAAGGACAGGGTAGGAGAATCATAGAACTTCTGCAGTGCAGATAGAGGGTATTTGGCACATTGAATCTGCACTGGCCCACCGAAGAGCATCCCACCCAGGCTCGCCACTTTATCTGACCATCGTAATCCTGCATTGCTAAGCCACCTAGCTCCCAGCTTGCATATCCCTAGACAGTACAGGGCAATTTAGCATGGCTAATGCACATAATCTGCACATTTTTGGACTACGGGAGGAAACTGGAGCACCTGATGGAAACCCATGCAGACACAGAGAGAATATGCAAACTCCACTGAGACAACACTCGAGGCTGGAATCGAACCCAGGTTCCTGGTGCTAATCACTGAGCCACCATGCTGTGAAAGAAACTATTTCCATTAGCTAGTGAGTTTAGGATTAGGGGATTAGACTTAAAGTTAGAGGAGTCAAGTTCTGGAGAAAAAACAGAACTGAGTCAGTCTTCAAATGATGTAGGAGAGAGCTAGTTTAGAGAAGCTACTGCAACCTACAACGGAGCAAATGTCATCACCTTAGGGTATGTCAAAAATGTGTCACATCAAAACCTGACGCACATTTCTGTGTCACACAAGGTCAAGCCAAGAAATGCCTAAAACCTGAATAATGATGTCACAAAAAGCAACTACTTAAAGAAAAATGTTCACAATCAAATAACAACCGAAAGTACCAACAGGAAGTTAAGGTTAATCATCATTCATCTTAACTACGGCCTGAGTTGTTCGGCTTTTATGGCACTTTCCCCTCCTCTGCACCTTGATTCCTCTTCTGCTTAGCACCCTCCTCCCTCAATGGGAAAGGGTTTTAAGGTGACCTTCTGCAAAGGTTGCATGCATCAATGTAGTTGTCACCGTTAGCTAAACTAACTGAGGAATGACAAATGCTGAAGTGAGAGAACCAGTGCCTCAGCTACACATCATGAAATTCATACACTGATGTCACTGAGTTCCTAGCTGTGAGGGGGAGGTTACAGGATTGACTTAGTCAAGATTGCCCAGATCGTCTCTTGATACCACAGTGAATCCCAATCAATTTACGTGTTTAGTTCCACCCCAACACGATTTACAGGAAGCTATTTATTTTACAGCAAACAGGATCAACACTGGATACAGTTTCAGACTTATTTTGAAAAGGGAACTGTAGCAAATCAAGGAGGTAAAGTTTGCTAATTTTGTGCAGTGAAATGCAGTGTGAGGATGGTGGTTGCGCAAATAGAAATTATGTAAATAAGATGAACCCAGTTAATGCAGTCTGCAAGTGTGATTGCTGGATGAATAACCCAAATATCTCCACTCCAGCCAGCAATTGTGCTAACATGACATTCAGCCAGATTTCCCAAATGATACTCAATTAGCAACTCATTGTTTGCTAAGCAACTTTAGAGGTTACTAAGACTCATTTAAACATTTTGGAACTGAAATCAGTTGTTGCCCAAACCATATGTAAATTCCATGAAATATGTTAATGAGCCAGTTGAGTTTTTACAACAGTCTGGCAGCTTTCTTTGATAACAAGGTGTAGATCTGGATGAACACAGCAGGCCAAGCTTTGTCTGATGCTAACTCCATTATATAACAAAATTTCATAACATTCCACTGTGTGTCTGCAACCTTAACTGCAAAGGTACCTTCCACAAGAAACCTCAGAATAAGCCTTAATTTCTATTTTATATTTATAAATTAAAATGATGAGTAACAATATCTCACCAAAAGATGTGTCTTCCTTATTCATTCACAAGATGCAGACATCACCAGTAAGGCTAGCACATATTGCCCATTCCTAGTTTCTCTTGAGAAGATGATCATGGGCTGCCTTCTTGGGGCAGCACGGTGGCTCAGTGGTTAGCACTGCTGCCTCACAGTGCCAGGGACCTGGTGTTCGACTCTACCATTGGGTGATTGTCTGTGTGGAGTTTGCACATTGCCCCTGTGTCTGTGTGAGTTTCCTCCAGGTGCTCCAGTTTCCTCCCACAGTCCACAGATATGCAGGCTAGGTAGGTTGGCCATGACAGATTGTTCACAGTGTTCAGGGATGTGAAGTTTAGGTTGGTTATAGGGGCATGCGTTGGTGTGGATTTGTTGGGCTGAAAGGCCTGTTTCCACACTGTTGGGATTCTATGAATTTCTTAAATCACTACAGTCTGCATGCTAAAGGTGCTTCCATAGTGTTGGCCAGTAAGGACTTCCAGGATTCAATTCCGCAATACTGGGGGAATGGTAATAAGCATCCAAATCATGGTAGTGTGCAGTTTGGAGGTGAACTTGGAGGTTGTGGCATTCCAACTCACCTGCTGTCTTTCCCTTTTAGGTGATAGAGGTCATGGGTTTGGGATGTATGTAATCACTAATACAGAATTGAAAAAATACTAATGACTGTTCTTACTACAACCACTGCCCTACTAACATACGGAATCTGTCATGGATATTCATTTACATGCATGTCAAATGTTGGCTTCTCACCGATGTTGATATATTATAACCTACTTCTGATAGATTGTCAGTGCTTGAAATGTACACTCTCTCTTTTTGGATATCCCTGTGCCTGCTAAGTCTTTTTCATTTTTATTTCATTTTTTTGTTATTTTTACATTTACAGTCCTTATCTTCTGTAATTTTCCAGCAGCCCCAATCTATTTATATATGATCTGACCATAAATTCCTGGTGAGTGATAATGTGCAACAATAGTGCAAGACAAAGTAGGTGCAGCATCTCAATCTGAGCAACGTCCTGCTCAATTTGGCCAACATCAGCCCACTCACTGTTTCATATCAAAGCTTGTGTGGAGCATAAACATTGATGTAGGCCCATTGAAAGGAATGGCCTGTTTCGCTGCTGTAAATTCTTTGTAATTTCATCCAAATTGTATTGAACTACCTTGTACTCAAACTGATTTGCTCCTCAGTTACTTGAATCTGAAATTCATTACTTCCTGCTACCATACAATCTACAAGCTCTGATGCAATATAACTGCAGTTACTCAATCTATTTCATCATTTATCTTACCCTATTCAGCATTTTTTCCTGGGCAATGAGATTCAGACACCCCTCACTCTAGCCTCTGAACAAGAAAAACTCAATTGAGTTTCCGCTTTTGTTATGCAACACAGTTGATTCTACCAAATATAGAATCACTGGTGTGAACTTGACCACAATTACACAATGAAGCAGTGCAACTCCACACCAACATTGAATTATCTTGTTACATCAAACTTCGTTCACTAAGTAATAATGCATACTAAATCTTCACTTTTACAAACATGCAGGCCCTGCACCATAACTGGATGGAATTTTTCCACAATGTAGATAATGCCGGGGCAGCTGGGAATATCTGAGGGGAATGAAAAAATGAGATTCTCGATATTGAAAAAAAAGTCAGATTTTCTGCTTCAGGTCATAACAGAAAGATGAGAATTTCACTACTGAGAGGCAAGGGGCTTATTTGCATACATAAACATCTCATCAATATCTCATTTCACCTCATTTCTATACAAGTTGCAATTTTCTGAGATAGCACTAAATTCTTGACTTGAAAGTCAGCTGGGGTACCAGGCTGAAGATTGTCAGTACTTGGGCATTCAACCCAGCCAGCATTTCACATCTTCGAAGGACAGTGACTGCCTCCACCCTCTGCTCATGGAGGTTTGCTTCAGGAAAGCACTAGGCTCATCATATCATTAGAATACAACTCTGACTAATTTGTAATGCAGTTCAACACTACAGTATTGCATCTTGGAGCTCAGCGACCGCTTACAATGCAATGCTCCTGCCAGGCCACTTTGCACACAAGGACTGGAATTCATTTTATGCATTGGAATAGGGCTTGTAGCTTATTTTCTAGACACACATTCACTTGCTTCTTGCTTGGATGTTCACAGTATCATTGTAATGCCCTTTAGAGCATTGCTACTCTATTCAGAACTTACAGGCTCACATCAATTCAATCATGCCTTTTAAAAGGCCAGACAGCTTGTTAGGTTTGCAGCAGAGATTTGTCAATGGGTTTACAGCATCATGATACATCAATGTCACACTGACGGCTTGTATAGGCAGCTGACAGAGCAAGCACATTGCATGCACTTTAACAAATGGCCATGTCTGATAGGCTGAGAGACATAGTCCATAGCCAATTAACAGGGACTATGGTCAGTCCGAGGGCTAGACAGTCTTATTTATTGAGGCAAGCAGTCAAAAATTGTATGAGGGAGGTTCCCAGAGTTCATGGAACAAAACCCTCCATGAAACTCCCTGAATTTGACACTGCCAAAAAAAATGGGAAAGTACAGTCCCACTGTCTTTCAGCAGGTTAGGAAGGTGGCTTACTCATCTTTATTGGATACCCAGTTCTCCTGAGGAGCTAATCCTTCACACACATAGCTCAGCTGTACATAAGCTGGAAACCACAAGGATAGCTGCACCTTCTCTGGACTGCAACAGAACACCACACCATGACCTTCCACAATGGATATTAAAGTAACGATTATAGGTGATTTTGATTGAATTGGGACAATTCCAGGTTCTCATTCTGCTCTGCACAAGAGAAACCAAGGTTTTCCTCTTAAGTTACGCTGAGATCTGATTCCAAGTGTGCTGACTATCTGGCTCCTCATCCAACTGACCATATCAGCTGAGGCATTCAATACTGCTGTGGAATCACAATTACACACAAAACTGATATCAGGATTAACTCATATAATCAATGTTCATACATACATTTTCGAGCTGGTGTCATCCAGTTAGCTTAAGTGTGGTAAATCTAAGGAGCACTGATGTTACTTTTTAGAACCAATTGCTTGACATTCAATCATCATTATCATTGCAGTCCCTCACAGACAAGGGTGACTCTCTTCCACTCTTGGGGTGAGCTTATAGGAGGCTGTTCAGTCCCATGCCGTTTCTGCAGACTCTGCCACACTCAGGACAGAGGGTGGTCCTGGGAAGGGGTGGGTGGGGCATTGGTGTGGCAGGTTCAGAATGGAAGGCTCATAACCACTGAGAAACTAAATATGCTTCCGAATGTGTGTAACTGACAGGTAAACGCTTAATAAAACAAGTTGTACACTAACATGGATTAACATTGACAAGCACATAGTGGAACTAGATTCACCACACAACCAGCCCAGCTCTTCCCCTCCACCCACTGCATCCCAAAACCAGTCCAACCTGTCTCTGCCTGCCTAACCTGTTCTTCCTCTCACCCATCCCTTCCTCCCACCCCAAGCCGCACCTCCATCTCCTACCTACTAACCTCATCCCACCTCCTTGACCTGTCCGTCTTCCCTGGACTGACCTATCCCCTCCCTACCTCCCCACCTATACTCTCCTCTGCACCTATCTTCTTTTCTCTCCATCTTCGGTCCGCCTCCGCCTCTCTCCCTATTTATTCCAGAACCCTCACCCCATCCCCCTCTCTGATGAAGGGTCTAGGCCCGAAACGTCAGCTTTTGTGCTCCTGAGATGCTGCTGGGCCTGCTGTGTTCATCCTGCCTCACATTTTATTATCTTAGATTTTTTATAACTTGTTTAAATGTAAAAATGAATATTAAACTGATTGAGCTATATTGGGTGAAGATGTTAACCAAACTAAAGTGAACTAAGTGTTACTTTAAAATCCAAGCATGCAATATAGCTAACAGTACAGTTCTGTCTGGCAGTCATGTTGCACACCCATGGAAAGGGCTAATACCACAGGTGAAGGTGAAATTTTTTGTAAAACACATGAAACATTATCAAGACAATAAAAGACATTATAAATGTCAGTACTGTTCTCATTTGATCTGACTATTCGGTTTTCAGAATGACCGTACATCACATAGCTTTTCACTCAATCGAAGATCAACCTCATTCCACAGTGTCCTCTGGCTACAAGCTGGAACTGCACACTTAAAAAGTTTAGCATACTTCAATGCTGTAGAATAAAAGTGATGTATCAATTGGTATGACATGAATTGGAGGTCAGTGGAATCGCTTGTGTACCTGAACTCTACTTTCAAAGTTATCCGACCATAGATACCTGACCTTATGTCTGCAACTGTTATCATAACAGACCAAGTCAACCAAACCAACATACAGACCTCGGAGCACATCATCTAAAACCACTGAACAAACATAAGGCTGAGATTTGCTTCATTCTTTCAGACACAGAATGAAACTTATACTAACAAATTACTCTGTCTGTAGAACATCCCTCTTTATAATTTCAGCACAAATGTTTACCAATCTGGTAAACAATATATTTTTAAAGCAGATTTTCAACTTCACAGAGAAACTCAAGAGTCAAGTTTAAATTTCTGCTTGCTTAATGCAGTATATGGTAAATGAAAGCAACAAATGTTGCAAAGTTGGATAGAATACTTGTGGATTGGGAGGAGGAAGTTAGAATTTTGTGTTAGTAAAATGCTAGGTGGGGGAGGGGAGTAGAATAGCATTGCATGGTCCCTTTAAAAGATATTGTGCTTATTCTATGCTTAGAGATTTAAGATGGATGCCTATGAGCAACAGCTTGAAAGTTTGCAAATACACAGACAGCACTCGAATTGAATCAGTTGTAAGAAAAAGCCATACAGTTGGCAGACCAAGAAGCAGTTTTTATCAAGACAACAAGCTTTTGAATTTAGCCAATCAATTTGAACCAGGTGCATAAAAACCAAGAGCCAATTAAATTTAAATATGATGGTTTTGACAATATAGGAGCAATGCTATTGTAAGAAATATTGATATGCCATCAAGTGTATAATAGAAGGTGGCAGTTGGACAAAGTCCCAGAGCTAACTGCCATCCACATGAGCTAACAGCCCTCAGCTTTCAAGTGGAATTGCTGACTCTCACAGCCTCCTCTAAGTCTTAGGGAAATAACAACAATATCCATAGCACCACTAGTCAATATTCCTGACAGAAGAATTGATGGAGGAGGTACATAACATTCCAGAAGATACTCCACCTGGCTGTAATTTCATGATACTAAATTCTATTTTTTTTTAATTTTATGCAAGTGGGTCTTGTATCTATTGGAACAGCATACCATTAGAATCTTGCTTTATTTGGGAATGGTTAGTAGTTAGAAGGGGTTAATAGTTTAGTTAATTTGTTCACTGTTAGAGTTAGATAAATAAATTCTTGTTGATTTTAAAGTGAGTTTCAGGGATTCATGTTATTTGACCACTACAAGTTGCTGAAAGGCAGGTTACACCACTTTTCACACTCATTTTGCAGATTATCAGGTGAGATGCTCCGCTTTGCGGGTTTCGGATTTACTTCGCAGAAAGGGGTGTCAACCTTTGCTTAATACACAAATTATTCAGATATTATCTTTCTGTTATCTATGGCTGGATCAAAATCCTGAAATTCCCTATGACACGGGCTGCAATGGTTCAAGAAGGAGTTCAGCCTCACCTCCTCAAGGATAGCTCAGGACAGGCAATAAACGCTGCCTGGCCAAGACCCACAAGTGAATAAATAAAAAGTATTGTATAGATTGGAACCTAACACAGCTAGAAATGATTCATTGAAAGAAAGGGCTAAAATTGATATACAACATGTAATACAGTGTAAACTGGAAACACAGAACGTCAAACTGAACAAATGCTAGAGTTAACAGACCTTAATTCCTGTTTCCTTTTAAATGCTCTTTCTTGCTTTAGATCTGTTTTACACCACTTGCCTTCATAGAATTTGGTTTTCTTCTTGAAAAGATGAAGTCAGTATCTTATTTCTTCCAGAATAACAAATTAATTTTTGATCATACACTGTTTCTTCCTTTCTCAGTCACCTGATTTTTGGTTTAAGGTGACCAAAGCGAGCAATTGGAAATGATCAGGATCTTAGTAGGTGAGAGTAACTGCTAAGAAGTGGGTGAAAGCTCAAGGATGCAGACAATGCCCACAGTGACAAGATAGATGAGAATTAGTCCAATATTCTGATTACAATGACCTCTCTAGGGAAATGATACCAACACCAGGGTATGTCAGCTGCATTTCTGGTTGACTCCACTTAATTTCAACGCAGTTCAGCACATTCAAACCAACGCCCAGTCTATTCATCCTGTGGCTCATAAAGCAGAAGCACTGATGGGAACGTAACACAATGACTAAG
The DNA here is from genome assembly GCF_030684315.1 of Stegostoma tigrinum. Taxonomy (NCBI): domain Eukaryota; kingdom Metazoa; phylum Chordata; class Chondrichthyes; order Orectolobiformes; family Stegostomatidae; genus Stegostoma; species Stegostoma tigrinum. The sequence goes on along the minus strand of NC_081377.1, from coordinate 27,175,434 downwards.
GTGTAGGAAACAGTGATCATAGGCATCATAGATAATGGGAACTGCAGATGCTGGAGATTCCAAGACAACAAAATGTGAGGCTGGATGAACACAGCAGGCCAAGCAGCATCTCAGGAGCACAAAAGCTGATGTTTCGGGCCCGAAACGTCAGCTTTTGTGCTCCTGAGATGCTGCTTGGCCTGCTGTGTTCATCCAGCCTCACATTTTGTTATCATAGGCATCATGTTAGTTCCATCTCCTTAGCACTTTGGATATCAACTGCAGCTTGCCTTGGTGTAATGCTCTGCATGGAGTGAAACAGAAATTTTGTGTGAGCTGATCTGAATAGGAAGACTCCCATGTTGACTTCATAGCTGCTTCATAAGGCAAGCTTAACTAGTATAACCGGGCTCAGACATTGGTATCCTGCTCAACAAAATCAGTTAATTGAATGAAACAAGGTCAGCTCTGTAAACAAGAAAAAAAACTACAAATTATCTGTTTGGTAATCTGAGATCACACGAAGCAGCAGAAATAAAAAGAAACGCCCTTGGAGCAATCAGCAGTCACTAGAAGCAGAATAAGAACACAATAAATTCATACTCCAGAACACTTGGCTCAGTCAGTGACACTCACACCACCAAAATCTAGGCTTCATTTTAAACCTACCCTCCCAGTGGCCAAGACAAGTGGGAGTCAATTAAAAATATGTAGGTGGCCAGCTCTTCAAAGGTGCTGTACAAATGCTATACAATCCTCATGTTCTTTAAAATAATGGACAGATTAAATAAATCAGGTCAAAGCAGGATGACTTCACAAATAGGAAGGTGAACAATGTGAAAGAAAGATTTTGTCGCTTCTGGGTCATTAAGTTGTGAAAGATTACCACATCCAACCTGTGAACATGAAATCAGGAAACAGCAAAGGTGGAAGAAATTTAGAACCTTAATTAATATTTGATAAGAGCAACTGTTTGAAGGCTATGATTGCACATACAGCTCGTCTGCTGCATTGCAATATTGTCAACGAGCAAGTGTTTTATGGATGTATTTTAGTTTCTTGAGATAAAATTTTCAAAAAGGTTAATTCTTACTTTTCCTTGCAGCTGGATTGGTACAGAATTGCTCTGGAACATTGGAATAGGAGCAAGAAAATGAGCTCTTTATCATCAACTTTCCTTAAAAATAACCAATGCTTGACCCTGCTGTCTTTACAGATTCTACCTCATTTCTAACATCCATTTTCTCTCCAAATTGTATGAAGGTGTTGGCATCTCACAAACCCACTCTTATCTTTCCTGAAACTCCATGTCTGAATCCCTTCCTGTTCTCAACCTATTTGTAGATCTTGATCTGGTTGACCAGCCCATCCAAATCCAAATTTCTCCAATGTGAGACCACCCTCATATGGTCCCATTTTTATCTATCAGATCATTGGCAGAATAACCTGCAATGACATCGCTTCCTACTCCCATGCTATTATATTTGGTGCTCCTTCAAGAATCCAGTCTTGGTCCCCTCCTGCTTCTTGTCTATATGCTACTCCTTGCCTAGAAGGCACAGGGTAAGTTTTCACACCTAGCCTGATGACACCCAGCTCTATCTCACCACCGCCTCTCTTAATTCCTCCACAGTTAAATTATCAAACCGCTAATCCTATCCAAAGTTGCAGGAGACTGCAGCCATTGTGTACAGCCTTGACTCCAAACTCTATTCCTTGCCAACTGCTTCCCTGACAGCAGCTAATCCTGTTTGTAACAGTGCCGTAATATTTGACCCTAAGTTTTTGTTTTATTCTTTCAAGTCTTCAGTGGAAAGACCTGCATTTGGTGTCTAACTTTATTTGGCTTTGAGCTGAGGGAAGTTAAGAGTGAACAATGTTGTTGTGGGTATGAAGACACATGTAGAACAAACCAGGTAGGATGACATTTTTCCTTCCCGAAAGAACATTAGTGAACCAAATGGACATTATCACAATTGCAATGGCTTCAGGTCACCATTTTTGAAACTAGCTTTCAACTTCAGATTTACTAATTGAGTTGAAATTTAAATTCAGTCAGCTGCTGTTTGAACACATTTTAAAGGGGAAAAAAAGAAAAAAAAACTTCCCTAGACCTGGATTACTAGCACAATGATGTCATAACCTTCTCAGATTCACAATGCCACCAAGCCTGCTTATTTCCTCCTCTATAACATTGTCCAAGAAAACTCTGTCACAGTTCATCTGCCATTTAAGCCCTCATTCATGCATTACATTTTCTTTGCTTTTTGATACAACATAGACGTTTGCTAGCTCATTTCAGAGGTTAGTTAAAATTCAGCCACATTTCTGTGGAACTGGAGTCACACCTGGAAAGATTACAGTGTTCTTTCTCGTCTTCAATATCCATCATTTCTTGCTGCTGTGAACAAACAGACTGAGAGCTGGGGAGCGAGAGCAGGAGTCATTGTAGGGAGTGAGTCAGTAGGAAGTACAGTCTAGAGTCCACAGAACAACAGGACAAGGCAAGGAGCAGCCATGTATGCTTAAATACTGGTGTCCAATTGCCTACTCTTGTTCCTCATTTTTAACACATGAACCATTACATCAATTTCTAGTTTTACATCTGAAAAAGTGCATTATTTTCTTTCCTTCAGAAGTCTTTATCCACTCCAAATAGTGTCTGCTTCTTCAGCACCAGAGGGAATAAACTCAAAGCCACTTTCTTTGACCTCATTGTGCCCTAATGCTTTGAAGTGAACACATAAATCATGAGTAACATTCCAGTACCAATACTGAGGGAGCACTGCAATATCGGAAGTGCCATTTTCAAGTGAGACTAAACAGACTTCCCACTTTCCCAAACAACATTTTTAAAACAGTTTATTTTAATACAATCGCATTTGTTGTTTGTAAGATCTTGCTGTCTGGCTGCCTCATTTCCATACACTACAAAGTGAATGCAAAAGCATGTGAAGCTGTCCTGAACTCAAGAAAGATCCCATTATAGATGCAAATTCTTTCTCTGTTAGCTCAGTTTGCTGGATGGCTGGTTTGTATTACAGAGTAATGCCAACCGCATGGGTTCAGTTCTGACACTGTCTGAGGTTAACGCAAAGGAATCTCCTTCTCAACCTCTCTCCTCTCCTGAGGCATAGTAACTTTCATGTTAAATTATCACCAGTCATCTCATTCTCTAATGAGAGAGTCACCCTATGGCCCACCAGCAGTGTGGCAACTTTAACCTCCCTTTCCTTCTCTGAGACTCTCCTTTCAATCTAACTCTTTGATCAATATTTTCTTTAACTGTTTTGTCAGCTCCTTAGCAGCTTGGCTATCAAATGATTGATAACACTCCTACTTCATGACATTGCACGCTCCGTGTAGAAAATCAGTTGATGGTGTTTGCCTCTTGTTTCCACAACTTCACAACGGTATAGTTCTTGAGGCTCAATTTCACTCATACCATATAACAGAAACGTATAGCGGTTGAAATTCTTAAGTAAAGGCAAATGCACAACAGTAAACAAACATACAGATGCAGTCTGCCCTGCCCCTTCCATTTTCCCACTCCTGGGATGACACTTATACAGCCTGGCTTTAACATTACCTTATAGAGAGTAACTTCACCAGAGTTTAAGACAAATGAGCTAAAAGGTAGGCCAGACTTGTTTTCAGATATCACAGTGAGTGGTTCCTTTCTATAAGAACATGAAGAGACAATTAATGGCCCTTGGGCCTGTTCCATTTAATTGGATAATGGCTGATCTGGACCTGAACTTCATTTACCTGCCATGGCTCCTTGATATCCTGGATGAGCAATCTCAGATCATTAGCTTGGTCCCCTGGATAACAAATCCAGTGAAATCACCACTACGCCACGATCTCCACTCAACTTCATGTGAAAAAGCATCTCTGTTATCATCCCAAAACGAATTCATCCTAATTCTAATGTTATACTCACCTTTGTTCTAAAATGTACTGCCTCAGACGGTGATGGAGGCAAATGCAGTGATAACCTTCAAAAAAGAATCACAGAATCCCTATAATGCATGTAGAAGCCATTTGGCCCACTGAGTCTGCACTGACCCTCTGAACAGCATCCCACCCAATCACCATATGAAGATTTTAAACTATGGCTAACCCACTTAACCTGCAGATCACTGGACACTCAGGGCAATTTAGCTCGGCTAGTCCGCCTAACAGGAAAATCTTGGATGTGTGGGAGGAAACCGGAGCAAACACACACACACACACACACACACACACACACACACACACACACACACACACACACACACACACACACACACACACACACACACACACACAACTCCCTGGCACTCTGAGGCAGCAGTTCTAACCACTGAGCCACCATGCTGTTCTAATCATGGGTCTATTTAGAAAGGAAATATTTGCAGGTTTATCGGAATTGGATACAACCTTTTAAAGAGCAAACAGAGGTCCAATGGGTTGAATGATTCCTTTCTGTGCTGTACAAATCTATAAATGCCAACAAACCCAAAGCAGTCAAAGGATTAAAGGATTTGTTTTAAATCGAGTGACTATTTTTGAAGATCACATAATAACATGCTATCATTTGGTTTCTGCTGCGAGAGAGAATTCTAGAAATGAGCCCACTATAAATTCAGGAAAACCCCTTTTCCATTCTGGGAAACAGGCTGAGAATCCACAGCATATTGTGGTTAGATTTCAAGGCTAATATCAGTGCACTTAATCAAAGCAGGAAGCAACCACTTGTAATTCACAAGCCCTTTCCAAAAGTACTTTAAGCTTTACTTCACCTCTACCTTTTGCCAGCAAGGCCACCTCTTGATACAACTACTCATTCTCTCAGTGGAGAAATCTAACTGCAGCTCAAAAGAAAGTTGTGAATGTGAAGCCAGAAAGTCATTGCCTTTTACCTGTGCTAGATGGTGCAAAGGGAAACTCTTAACAACAAGGACAAACTGCAATTAGGCAGTCCGTTTAAAATATAAAACCTTTCAGAGAAGAAGATTCAATAACTTTGGTACTGAGCCACCACGAGAAATTTGCAAAAGCTTAGCCAAAGAGGAGGATTTTAAGCCTTTTCATATTATCATCCCAAGCTACTTTAGGTTGGATTTTGTGGTCTTTGCATTGTCCAAATCCTCTTCTGTCAAGGAAATTATCACTCTTCAAATAAGAGATACACTTTTTGATTGTTCCATCTTCCCAGAAGTAAGAAGCTAGTTTTTCATCTTCAGCTTGTAATAAGTCATTGAGTTATACAGCACGAAAACATACACTTCAATCCAACTTGTCAGTGCCGACAAGAAATACCAATCTCACTTTGTGCCATTTGCCAGCATTTGGCTCATATCCCGCTAAATCTTTCCTATTCATATACCCGTCTTTTAAATGTTGTCATTGTACCAGCCTCCACCACTTTCTCTGGCAGCTCATTCCATATATGTACCACCCGTGTGTGAAAAAGTTACCTCTAAATGTTCTTTTCAAATCTTTCTGCTCTCACCTTAAACCTATAGTGTTTAATTTTCTCCAGAAATAATAGCCACTACGACAGATTCTACAGTACACAAAAGACCACTCAACCCAAGTGGTCTCTGCTACATTTTTATACCCTACTTAGCTCCTCCATTCCACCCCCCTACACTATTTCCCAATTTCCACTATGCCTTCATATTCACACCATCTAAAAGGCATGAGTCATGAGAGTGATGGAGTACTCTCCACTTTCCAGTTTGACTGCATCGCAAACAGTCAAGATGCGTGATACCATCCAGGACAAAGCAGCACACTTGATCTCCTATGCATCCATAAACATTCACTGCCTCTACCACCAATGCTCAGTAGTGGTGATGTGTACCAGCTACAAAATGCAGAGCAGAAATTCACCAGGCCTCCCCAGACATCATCTTCCAAACACACAACCACTTCCATTTGGAAGGACAAGGACAGCCATTACATGGAAACTCTGCCACCTGCAAGTTCCCCTCAAAGCCACACACCATACTAACTTGGAAAATATATCACAGTTCCTTCAGTGTTGCTGGGTCAAAATTGTGGAATTCCCTCCCTGACAGCATTGCTGGTTTCCCGATAGCAAACGTTCAAGAAGGCAGCTCACCAACACCTTTTCAATGACAACAAGAAATGGTCAATAAATGCTGTTCCAGCCAACAATGCCCATGTCCTTTGAATGTATTCCACACCTCCACACAATGTAGTTTTAATTTTCAAATAATAAGTGGCATCCTTATTTCTCCTCCCATCGTCAACCATCTCACTTCTGTAGGTGGAAGTTGTTTGTTATTTCAGCCTATGCTGCAAACTCATTGTGACCAACATTTTGGTTTGGCTGTCATCACTATGTTCCTAAATTTCATATTGTCTATAGTGAGTTACAGTGTGTTACCACTAATGTGCAAAGAAAATCAGAGCAATAGACTAGCATTTCTTGTAGATATTTTAATTCTGGAAAATTTGATGCATGTGCAATAATTCATCTCTTTAGATTGAACCCATTGCCAGTAAGAAACCTGTGACTATTAGGAACATAATCCAAAAAGTATGGCGGGACAAAATCTGCAATTGCGGTTTTTGCCACGTACCACAGTTTAAAGGTGACAGTAGAAAAATCTAATGTACAAATTACTGAAGTTCTGATGACAATATTGAAATAGAGCAATTCATTTCAAAATTAGGATCATTTTTCACCTGAGTACAATTTTTAAAAACCTCCGAATGAAATGTATTGTTTGCTATAAGTCAAAAGGCAGCCCAGTGGAGCTATATTTTTATCACACTGACCCCTTGTTAACCTGGAAAACCCAAGACCAGTATGAATTACCGTAGGGAAAACATTAATTAATCAGAAAGTTCACGTTACGGAAATTAAAAACAGATGCAAGAGCACATGTCAGAAAATTCAGCTGATGCTTTCTCGCACAGAATCAAATTTACAGGAATGTCCCTAGCATTAAGCACTTTCTTACCCATGAGTACAAATTAAAGCTGCAACATAGAAAATCAAGTTATTTTCTTCTGAAAATTTGAATTTGGGAGAAAAATAGCATGCAAAAAGCAGACTCTACTGTACAAAATGGTCATCATTAAAGATGCAAACATTATGCAAAAGAGGATTTGGAAGAGATTTACCAGAATGTTGCTAGGAATGGAGGGTTTGAGTTATAGGGAGAGGCTGGATAGGCTGGGACATTTTTCACCCGAGCGTAGGAGTTTGAGGGTTGACCTTATTGAGCTTTATAAAATCAGGAGGGACATGGATAAAGAAACAGCAGTTGTCTTTCCCTATAGTAGGAGATTTCAAGACTAGGGAGCATACTGTAAGGTGAGGGGAGAAAGATTTAAAAAGGACATGAAGGGCCTTTTTTTTACACACAGAGAGTGGGTCATGCGTGGAATGAACTTCCAAAGAAAGTGATGGCTGCGGGTCCAGTTACAACGTTTAAAAGACATTTAGATAAGTACATGAATTAGAAACGTCTGGAGGGAAATGGACCAAGTGCAAGCGGGTGGGACTATTTTATTTTGGCATTATGGTCAGCATTGACTGGTTGATCCGAAGGGTCTGTGCTGTATGGCTCTATGACTTTATAAATGTTATCAAAACTTACAGCTTAAGTAAAAAAAAAATTGAAGAGGCCGCAGAAAATTGAACAAGACCTGCTGCCTCTGTTTGTATTACAAGTTACCAGACTGTTTAACATGGAGAGAGGAGGGAAGTGTCAAAGCAGTTGAGTGGGAAGCAGGAGGTCCTATATCATGGAGGCCCTGCATCATGGAGGCCAAGTTTGAAAGACTGCGAACACACAATGGTAATAAAATGTGAGGCTGGATGAACACAGCAGGCCAAGCAGCATCTCAGGAGCACAAAAGCTGACGTTTCGGGCCTAGACCCTTCATCAGAGAGGGGGATGGGGTGAGGGTTCTGGAATAAGTAGGGAGAGAGGGGGAGGCGGACCGAAGATGGAGAGTAAAGAAGATAGGTGGAGAGAGTATAGGTGGGGAGGTAGGGAGGGGATAGGTCAGTCCAGGGAAGACGGACAGGTCAAGGAGGTGGGATGAGGTTAGTAGGTAGATGGGGGTGCGGCTTGGGGTGGGAGGAAGGGATGGGTGAGAGGACAACCAGTTAGGGAGGCAGAGACAGGTTGGACTGGTTTTGGGATGCAGTGGGTGGGGGGGAAGAGCTGGGCTGGTTGTGTGGTGCAGTGGGGGGAGGGGACGAACTGGGCTGGTTTAGGGATACAGTAGGGGAAGGGGAGATTTTGAAACTGGTGAAGTCCACATTGATACCATTAGGCTGCAGGGTTCCCAAGCGGAATATGAGTTGCTGTTCCTGCAACCTTCGGGTGGCATCATTGTGGCAGTGCAGGAGGCCCATGATGGACATGTCATCTAAAGAATGGGAGGGGGAGTGGAAATGGTTTGCGACTGGGAGGTGCAGTTGTTTGTTGCAAACTGAGCGGAGGTGTTCTGCAAAGCGGTCTCCAAGCCTCCGCTTGGTTTCCCCAATGTAGAGGAGGCCACACCGGGTACAGTGGATGCAGTATACCACATTGGCAGATGTGCAGGTGAACCTCTCCTTAATGTGGAATGTCATCTTGGGACCTGGGATAGGGGTGAGGGAGGAGGTGTGGGGGCAAGTGTAGCATTTCCTGCGGTTGCAGGGGAAGGTGCCGGGTGTGGTGGGGTTGGAGGGCAGTGTGGAGCGAACAAGGGAATCACGGAGAGAGTGGTCTCTCCGGAAAGCAGGCAGGGGTGGGGATGGAAAAATGTCTTGGGTGGTGGGGTCGGATTGTAAATGGCGGAAGTGTCGGAGGATGATGCGTTGTATCCGGAGGTTGGTAGGGTGGTGTGTGAGAACGAGGGGGATCCTCTTTGGGCAGTTGTGGCGGGGGCGGGGTGTGAGGGATGTGTTGCGGGAAATACGGGAGACGCGGTCAAGGGCGTTCTCGATCACTGTGGGGGGAAAGTTGCGGTCCTTGAAGAATTTGGACATCTGGGATGTGCGGGAGTGGAATGTCTTATCGTGGGAGCAGATGCGGCGGAGGCGGAGGAATTGGGAATAGGGGATGGAATTTTTGCAGGAGGGTGGGTGGGAGGAGGTGTATTCTAGGTAGCTGTGGGAGTCGGTGGGCTTGAAATGGACATCAGTTACAAGCTGGTTGCCTGAGATGGAGGCTGAGAGGTCCAGGAAGGTGAGGGATGTGCTGGAGATGGCCCAGGTGAACTGAAGGTTGGGGTGGAAGGTGTTGGTGAAGTGGATGAACTGTTCGAGCTCCTCTGGGGAGCAAGAGGCGGCGCCGATACAGTCATCAATGTACCGGAGGAAGAGGTGGGGTTTGGGGCCTGTGTAGGTGCGGAAGAGGGGCTGTTCCACGTAACCTACAAAGAGGCAGGCATAGCTGGGGCCCATGCGGGTGCCCATGGCCACCCCCTTAGTCTGTAGGAAGTGGGAGGAGTCAAAACAGAAGTTGTTGAGGGTGAGGACGAGTTCAGCTAGGCGGATGAGGGTGTCGGTGGAGGGGGACTGGTCGGGCCTGCGGGACAGGAAGAAGCGGAGGGCCTTGAGGCCATCTGCATGCGGAATGCAGGTGTATAGGGACTGGACGTCCATGGTGAAGATGAGGTGTTGGGGGCCAGGGAATTGGAAGTCCTGGAGGAGGTGGAGGGCGTGGGTGGTGTCACGGACGTAGGTGGGGAGTTCCTGGGCCAAAGGGGAGAAAATGGAGTCCAGATAGGTGGAGATGAGTTCGGTGGGGCAGGAGCAGGCTGAGACGATGGGTCGACCCGGGCAGGCAGGTTTGTGGATTTTGGGAAGGAGATAGAAACGGGCTGTGCCGGGTTGGGGAACAATGAGGTTGGAGGCTGTGGGTGGGAGGTCCCCTGAGGTGATGAGGTCATGAATGGTGTTAGAGATGATGGTTTGGTGCTCGGGTGTGGGGTCATGATCGAGGGGGCGGTAGGAGGTGGTGTCGGAGAGTTGGCGTCTGGCCTCGGCGATGTAGAGGTCAGTGCGTCATACTACCACTGCGCCACCCTTGTCTGCGGGTTTGATGGTGAGGTTGGGGTTGGACCGGAGGGAGCGGAGGGCTGCCCGTTCAGCGGGGGAGAGGTTGGAGTGGGTGAGAGGGGTGGAGAGGTTGAGGCGGTTAATGTCTCGACGGCAGTTGGAGATGAAGAGGTCGAGGGAGAGTTCGCAACAAACAACTCAACCTTCCAGTCGCAAACCATTTCCACTCCCCGTCCCATTCTTTAGATGACATGTCCACATGGGCCTCCTGCACTGCCACAATGATGCCACCCGAAGGTTGCACGAACAGCAACTCATATTCCGCTTGGGAACCCTGCAGCCTAATGGTATCAATGTGGACTTCACCAGTTTCAAAATCTCCCCTTCCCCAACTGCATCCCTGAACCAGCCCAGTTCGTCCCCTGCCCCCACTGCACCACACAACCAGCCCAGCTCTTCCCCCCCACCCACTGCATCCCAAAACCAGTCCAACCTGTCTCTGCCTCCCTAACCGGTTCTTCCTCTCACCCATCCCTCCCGCCCACCCCAAGCCGCACCCCCATCTACCTACTAACCTCATCCCACCTCCTTGACCTGTCCGTCTTCCCTGGACTGACCTATCCCCTCCCTACCTCCCCACCTATACTCTCTCCACCTATCTTCTTTACTCTCCATCTTCGGTCCGCCTCCCTCTCTCTCCCTATTTATTCCAGTTCCCTCTCCCCATCCCCCTCTCTGATGAAGGGTCTAGGCCCGAAACGTCAGCCTTTGTGCTCCTGAGATGCTGCTTGGCCTGCTGTGTTCATCCAGCCTCACATTTTATTATCTTGGAATTCTCCAGCATCTGCAGTTCCCATTATCTCAAACACACAATAGTGCCTTGTCTGTGAGGAAGTAATGAGAGTTTTTGTGACCATGAGGTGCACAATTGTTATATTTACTACTTAAAGTGAAATTTGTCTGTTAATTAATTTGAATTATGTTGGTTTGTTTCAGTAATAGTTACAAAAAGTGAAATATTGTCCATTGCTTTCCTTTGTTGTTGGTCTCGTAGGGTTTTATTTCAAAATTTGTTAGTTTTCTATTGAAATTTTAGCACAACAAGTATCTCTTCCGTACATCTAAAAGCAGAATGCTGCCAATACTAGAAATCTAAAAGCAAAATAGGCGATGCTGAAAACACTCAGCGGCTCAAGCAGCAAAATTGGAGACACACACACACACACAGAAATCAAGTTGGAATTTCAGCTAGTGATAGAAGGCAGCAATTGGGAATGTTCCTGGTTCTAAAACAAGCCCCCTCCCGGTGTGAATCTCACTGCAATTTTCACAGAACCTCCCACCATCTCAACATCACCCCCAATTCCCATTAATAGGCTTCGAGTCCACATACATGCTCTGTAAGATGGAGGGACAACCAAAGAAATTCCTGAAAAGGAGGACCAGAGACAAACCATGTGCAAATGGAAGAACTCTCCTCCAACATGTTAAAAGTGAAACAGATTCACCACCCAGGTCATCACTGTGACCAGGGTAGCCCCTTTAAGAAGTGCCAGTGGCTGGTCCTGCACCAAGGCAAATTGGCAGTATCAGCAGGACTGCCTAGGGCACTGATATCCTAGTCTGCTATTGGGTGCCCAATACCCATCCCATACCCAATGAATTGCTGGTTTGGAAACCTGGGAATCTTTACTGGAAATTTCCAGTTGGTCTCCTTCAATAGGCCTCTGCAAAAATGGCCCAGATGTAACCAATGCACTGTCTGGCAGGGCTGATTTTCGATTCCCCTCACTTCCAACACCAGCCTCAGAGGAAGCTGAGGATCCAGCCATCTGAGATTGATCAGAAATATTAACTCTATTTCCCTCTCCATATATGCTGCCAGACCTGCTAATTTTTCTAGCATTTCCCATTTCATTCCTTTGCGTAAGGCATAACTTTATGAAAGCTCCTTAATGCTACATGTAATTAAATTGAGCAGCACGGTGGCACAGTGGTTAGCACTGCTACCTCACAGAGCCAGGAACCCAGGTTCGATTCCACACTCTGGTGACTGTCTGTGTGGAGTTTGCACATTCTCCCCATGTCTGCTTGGATTTCCTCTGGGTGCTCCATTACCCTCCCACAGTCCAAGGATGTGCAAGTTAGGTGGGTTATGGGGGGTAGGTGTGGGTGAGATTCTCTGAGGGTTGGTGTGGACTTGTTGGACCGAAGGGCCTGTTTCCACGCTATAGGGTTTCTATGATCTAAATGCTGCTTCAAAGTTAAGGGGGTCACTCATATCTGGAATTGAGCATTTTACCCATGTTCAGCCATGCTGCTGTAGATAGCTGGTCACCATACCTCATGGATGTACAACTTTGACCTGTTGGAGTTGCTCTGGATCCATCTCATTCAGCACAATGTCCTCTTTTTATGTGAATTGAGTAATTTAGGTGAATAACACACGTGCATTTGAGGGGAAGTTAGTAAACACATGAGGAGAGTAACAACAGCTTAATACTGACACGGTTAGCTAATGTGGGGTTGGGAAGAGATTCATGCAGAACATAAAGACGAGCATACACCAGTTGGCCTGAATGGCCCTTTTATGGTTCCACATTCTACACAGAACTGCACAGTGGGAGTTTTTTCTTAAATATACTCTTTTCTACTCCTCCAGGTGCTACACAAGGCAGAATGCTGATGCAACATTTTAATAAAACGGCTGAGAAATATCACATTTATGGAAACATACCAAAAATTGAATCTTAACTGAAAATTACTCATGTATTTTAGAAACACAACCATTGCTTAGGATGGCCGCGACACTAGGGATAGGCAGGAGGCATTGGGGAAAAGAAAAAGACACTACAACATGGCCTGAGCGACAATGAAACTGATGTCAGTTTTACCTTTAGCAGAACATTGCAGCATTTTCTGACTTTTCCTGAAAGTCATGACAAAATAATGGAGTTGAACTATAGTGGAGCAAATGAACAAGATCCAGAAATTGCCTGCGACATTCAGGATTCCTGGGTCTGTCATATTGAGGAACTGTCTACTCATATCAAATGCTTGCATGGTTCAGTACAGCAAGGTGAGGGCATGAGTCAAACAGCCCTTGTTTTCTGTACTTCTAAAGGTCAGACATGTTTGTTACCACACAGATGACAGAGGTAATCAGAGCAGTAATATTTCAATTCTATCATACAAAAGAAAAATGATACAAACATTTTGGGTTGACAAAGAAGTCAAGCCAAGCATTAGAAAATAAAATTTGGATGTACAACAAAAATACAAACCTGTAACATTCAGTTAGCATTAATGACTGTGGCCTCAAAGTAACAGTTTCAAACAAAATGGAAGCTAATCTTTCCTCCACTCCCCTGGACTAGGTGCCACTCTTCCATTGAGTATCTTTTGACTATCACCTGTCATTTCCCTTCAAAGGTGCTAAGTGGCCAAGGCATGGCCATGGAACTTGGGAAGTGTCTGGTTTCTCATTGCTTTCTCCATGGCAACGCCTTGGCCAATTGAGGGCCAAATTGCCAACCATTGAGCAGTATTTTCTCCTGTTGTATAAATTGTTGCAATTGTTTGATATTTGGGATTCTTGCATTTGTTCTGCTAAGTGCAAAATGAAAGCCTTCAAAACTTTATCCCTTTTTTCAAGTTCTGTACTCTCAAACTGCGTTCATGGTAAATACAAATATCTTGCTATGCATCAACTCAATTGTTGAATACAATTATAGACATCAAACCAGTGGGCAACAGGTCAAGGCCATAGAAAGGCTAGAGAGGAGGCTGACCACAAGGACCATCTAGCAATGAGGAATTTCACTCATGTAGAAAGTAAATAAATGCTGAGTTCATGTTCTCTGGAAAAAACAAGATTAATAGAAGATCTAACTAAAGCATTAAAAATTCGTAGGGGTTCCAGTAGAGTGAGTAAGGACAAATCACTTCATCTGATAAGATGTTTTAATAGTCACTAATTTAAAATAATTGACAAAAGCACTAGAGGGAAGATGTCCCCATCTAAAGGGCTGTAAACATCTGGAATCCATGATCTACTATGAACCAGAATCCATAGGAGCCTTCAAAGGCAAATGGGCAGTCATTGAAGACAACTAATCTTCAGGGTAAGGGGGAATAGCTGGGATGTGATCCTAAATTTGACTGTCCTTTTAAAGAACAGGCAGAGGCACATTGGACCGAATGCTTTGCTTTTATGCTACAAGATTTCATGATTCTAGCTAACAAGGCATCTGTCATCTTGCAAACTTCACCCCACTTTCCCACCCGCATCCCTCAATGTGTCCCCACTCCTCTCATTTCCCACACTTTAGACTTGGGTGGGAACCCTTCTACGAGCATCAGAGGAACAGGAAAGCTGACGTTATGGGTCGGGAACCTTCTTCAGAAATGCGAAGTTGGAGGGGAGCTCAGAAATAAATAGAGAGAGGAGGGGTAGGGCTGGGGAAAGGTAGGTGGGATGGTGATAGGTGAGTGTAGGTAGGCAGTGGTGGGATTGGTCAGTGAGATGGGAGGGTAGGACAGGTGGGAGAGACGATGAACAGGTTGCGTCAGGTCAAGGACGGGGATGAGAGGGAGGGATGGTCATGGGACATGTAGCGACAAATGACAACACCTTTCGATCATGAAATATTTTAACTCCTCCTCCCACTCCCTGGGTGATATGTCCATCCTGGGCCTCCTTTAGTGTCACAATGCCACCTGCAAACTAGAGGCGCAGCACCTCATATTCTGCCTCAGGAACCTACAGCCTGATGTTTAAATATGGATTTTACCAGTTTCAACATCACCTCACCCCCAGGCCTCATCCCATGACCAACCCTCCCTCTCATCCCTGCCTCCTTGACCTGACACAGCCAGCGCATCTTCTCTCCCACCTATCTGCTTGTCACATCTCACTGACCAATCCCCACCACTGCCTACCTACACTCACCTATCACCATCCCACCTACCTTCCCCAGCCCCACCCCTCCTCTCTCTATTTATTTCTGAGGTCCACCCCCTCCCCATTTCCGTAGAAGGGTCCCGACCTGAAACATCAGTTTTCCTGCTCCTCTAATGCTGTCTGACCTGCTGTGTTCCTTCAGCTCCGTACCGTGTTATCTCTCACTCCAGCATTTGCAGTTCTTGCTATCACATTGAGATCATCAGAGCAATGTTATGAGGAGATCTTGTGGTGATGTTTCTAGAATCATAGAATTAGAAGTGACCATATTCAGAAAGAGTATTGACAGACTAAGTTATTTTCACTGACAGCAGGATTGGTAACCAGAAGACAAAAATTAAGACAACCAGCAAGGGAACCAAAGATGAGGAAAATGATTTAAACACAGCAAGTTGTTGTGATCTGGAAATCACTGCCCGAAAGGATAGTGGCAACGATTTCAATAATAACATACAAAGGATATGTTTGAAAATGAAACACTCAGTGTTTTGAGGAAAAAAAGCAGAACGACTAATTTGATCATTCTTTTAACAAATAGTGAAACAATGGGCCAAATAGCCTTCTTCTGAGCTGTACATATATGGAAACAGGAACTTTGACTGACTTCACTCTTGCCCACATTTCACCCTCACTGGCTGTTCAGTGAACTCTCAAATTCCACTGGGGCTCCTGTAATGTCAGCTATAGGAGAGAGCTTCAACGGGTTGCTCATTTTAATGTGCTGAAGCCACACCAAACAATTTGTCTTTTGTCCTTTGTGATCTCTTAGCACAAAGGACTTAAACAATTGTCGGCTGTTGTTTTCTTTCGACTGGGAAGTTTCACTGGTGGAGTGTCTTTGCACAAACTACTGTTTCTCTTCACGATCCCCAATTGCCAGATCAACCACATGACTAACTTCAATACATCTGACCGTACTTTGTAGCATATTAGAGGCAATGACTGGCTGGAGCATGGGCGACACAGAACAGCTTTGGTAAATTAATGAGGCAAGGGTTGAACAACAGGAGATTACGTCAGCAATTCACGGAGCAGGGAATCAACATGCCCCATGTATCCAATATGACTTGTCCTCCTTATTTTGACTCCACACCTTTACTTCCAATTCTTGGTCCTGTCAAATGAAGCTGCAGCATGGCTACTTACAATATACTGCCGAGTTTCTTTAGAAATGCCGAACAGTGATTTAGGATGCATCCCTGCTCCCAATACGTAAGTAGCAAATGAATCATGTGGTATGGTACTGAGTCATATGGATCGGGAAAGTGCTGGGTTGAAAGGAAGTGTCAATGCTGAGAAATGTAGACAAGAATTTTGATCTATGTGTTCAAATTGTTGTCAAGTCACCGTGGGTCTGAAATTGGACATTCTAAATTGAGCCACCACCAGAGAATTTGGCCTGACAGAAAATTGGCCAAACTAACTTAAGCAGCAGTCAGTAGCTATTGCTTACAGAGACCAGTGCAAAGCAAAGTCAAATATGTCACAAATGATCTGGGGTAACCAGTTATAACCACCCTGGGGTCATATATCGGGGGAAACCATCAATCAGGCTTTCTGGCACCTTGACTTCCAGCCAATGCCTGAGGGCATGCACTTTACACATTCGTGACATGGTAACAGTGAAGGGTGTTGGCGCAACACCATTGAATTCTTTGACCCATTGGCCAGATAGAGCTAGAAAAAGAGTAAATATTGTGGAATTTGGGAAATGTTCACATCGTGTTTTTATTAACAAAATATTCCCTTATTAAAATCAAGTTAAACCACAAACAGAATTCTGTGTCCCTGTGGCCTCCTCACCGTTAACAGCGCTTGGGTAAAGTGTTTTTATTACAATAAAAGGTTGACATATCCAAAACAGGGACAACTAAAGTTGCAAGGACATCTAAGATAATGTAGATATGGAGAAATCATTCCCAGTCTTAGAAGGGTCAAGGAGCAAAGAGCATAATTGAAGGGGAATTGAAAAAGAAACAAAGATGGCATGACAAAAAATGTTTTTGTGTGGCGAGTGATTAAGATTAAAATATAGAGAATGAAAAAAAGTGTTGGATAATTATCTAAAGAAAAAATATTTGCAGAGCTACAGGGAAACACATTAAGACAGTAGTAGCTGGGCTGTTCTTGCATAGACGTGGCAGACTGAACAGCTTGCTTATGCATTGTCACCATTCTCTGATTCTTTGGAAATAACACATCAGACACTGGATACATGTTCATATATCCCTTGAGACGATACCTAGTTTAGCCCCTTTCACCCCTGTCTTGGCTGAGTCCAGATACGCCTCTTGAACTAACGTTAGATTTAAGGAAAAATACATGACAATGTTTGGACAGCTTCAACCCCATAGGCACAGGCCCACACAATTAACCTATTGCAGATGTGCCTATCTCATTCAGAAAAATAATTTTTCCCTCTCATTTGGTCTCTTTATCCAGACAGAGAGACACTGACATAGACAATTTGAGTCAAATCAGTTCATCAAGTTGACCCTTTTTCTCCTACAATTATGACAGCAAATGTAAATCAATAAACTGCTTCAGTCTTTATGAAATATATCAAAGTACAGATTAATGTTTTGCAAAAATAATCAAGATGTTTTTGTGGAGGGAAGTCTAACCTGGCAGTCCAGATTGCTTGTGGGGTTTTGGAAATCGCCTTCTTGTGATTTGAAATTAACTTCACTCTAACATAATAAGATAAATTAATCCTAAATCTGTCCTTAGTAATAGTAGCAAGAAATGTGGCTGGTGGCTAGTGTGGATCAATGCAGTGTTGCTCTTGGTGCAATACCAATGATCTCCAAGGTAGGCTCTGATTCACAGATTTATTTTGAACATAAAGTTGGGGAAGTTCTATTCTACAGTTCTTGCAAAATCGTTGAAGTGGAAGTGACTACTAGATGCTAAAAACAGAAACGGGATTACCTTTCCCAGAACTACCCTCCCTTATTTCCAAATATAAAGACTACATAAAAAATTTTAAGCCAAGTGAAAACCAGCAAAATGTTGTAATGACAGTCCTGGTTGAAACTCAAGTTATAGGCTATACTTAATGAACTCAGACCAGTTCTGCCTGTTCCTCGTTTATTGAATTTTCCTTCACTGCGTTAAGCTGTTAGCCTGTTAACTACTGTACTAGAAACTACTACTCACCCGCTCCTATAATTGAAGATGACACTCCAGTGCATTCTGAGGGCAGGGGAGATTTAAATAAATAACTTACCTATCCTCTCGGAGAGACCTACACAGATTCCATGGCATTGTGTAGCAGCAGAGCAAGGGATTTCCCTAAGGTATCCTGGCAAATAACTAACCACCATCAAACATCATTGGAAAACAGATTTTATGGTCATTATTTTATTGCTGTTTACAGGAGTTGTTATACACAATTTGGCTGTCACATTTCCTACATTACAACGGTGACTAAACTGCAAAGGCATTTCACAATGGTAAAGCACTTTAGGATGTGCTGAGGTTGTGGAAGGTGCCATTTAAATATGAGGATTTCACTTTTTCTTGGCCTCTCATTTACATGGAAGATGCAATTCTTGAGGTTGTTTGGATAGGCTCAGTAATCTCTGCTTACGATGATTAATTGCTGCTGTACCACATCGCAGTCTTCAAGTCACATAATCTGCAGATATTCACCACATAAGAACATGAGAACTAAGTGCAGAAGTAAGCAATTCAGTCGCTTGAGCCTGTTCCACTCATTAATATGATCATGGCTGATCACACCTTGGCCTGAACTCCACTTTCATGCCCGCTGTCCATCACCATTTAACCCACTACTTACTAAAAATCAGTCAATCTCCTCTTTAAATTTATTCAGTGTCCTGGCATACACTACATTCTGGGGTAGTGACTTCCACAGATTCACAATCCTTTGAGAGAAATCATTCTTCCCCATCTCTGTTTTAAATCTGCCACTCCTTAGCAGAAAACTATGACTACTCCTGCTACATTGCCCCACAAAGGAAAACATTTGCTTTATGTCTACTTTGTCAATCTCCTTTAGCATCTCACATACTTCAACTAAATTTCCTCTTATCCTTCTAAACTCTAGTGAGTGCAGGTAGATTAATCTAGATTATCAATCTCTCCTCGTCAAGTGACCAAAACTGTATCGTGTACTCCAGAGTGTTTAATAATTTGTGTCTCATTGTGGACCAAGAATGCTTTTTACAAAATCTACTTGTGTAGTATTACATAAAATTCGTAAAGGAAGAAGAAGAAGTGAACTACAAATTGCAATAACATGATGCCTTTGTGGCAGTAAAATATCCCATGGTGCTCAGCAGCAACATTGCCTTCATCAACTATTCCTCGGTTATTCAGGGTCACAGGATTCTGCCAAGTGTCTTCATGTCACTGAACAGGTCAATTGTGAATCTACAGTTTTTGCTCATGAGGGCAGATATCTGACAATTTAATGGGATCTGATACAGAATTATTTTTCCTTTTTTGTTCTGTGGGAGTCAAGGTCGAATGAAGCTTGATGGATAAGATGCTGAGCAACTGGTAGCAAACCTCTTGCAGTCATTAATATCTAAGCTGCTGTGCTTCATTGAAACTTTATGGTGTTGTTATACTGTTTTACTTGTCTTCCCAGAATGTTGAGTATTGAGAAAGCAGAATCTGGCAGGGAAACAGTTCTTGGCATGTGAACAATGAACAATCCAAAGCTGATTTTGCAGGAGTGTTACCTGAATGCTTGAGGACTTGGCTTCGTGGAAGGCTCCAGTGTTTGTTCAATGATCCTCCCACTGTTTCCAGAGAACATAACACTGTAATGCTGATGGAGTTTTGCCTTTGCTGTTATGTGGTTCTCATATACAGTCCAGATCTCATTGCAGTATGGGAGTGTGAAGGCAACTGCTCTGTACAGTAGGACTTCTGGTAACTTGTGGTGTCTTTATCGTCAAAAGTTCTCTATTTTAGTTTGTCGACGGCTGAGCTGGTGTAAGTGGTATGGTCTTGTATTTCCCATCGATGGTGTCGTTGAGAGAAGTGGCTGCCAAGGCATGACATGTGGTCATCATATTCCAGACTGTCTTTTTCACCAGGACAGGATGTTGGTGAGGCCAGGTTTAGAGTACTGTGTGCATTTCTGGTCACCCTGCTATAAGAAGGATAATATTAAATTGGAAAGGGTGCAGAAAAGATTTACAAGGATGTTATCAGGACTGGAGGGTTTGAGTTACGAGGAGAGGCTGGATACACTGGGACTGCTTTCCTGGAGCATAGTGGTTGAGGAGTGACCTAATAAAGGTTTATAAAAACACAAGCAGCATAGATAAGGTGAATAACAAACATCTTTTCCCTAGGGTGGGGTAGTTCAAAACTAGGGGGCATAATCTTAAGGTGAAAAGGAGGAAGATTTAAAAGGGACCTGAGGGGCAACGTTTTCACGCAGAGAGTGGTTCACATGTGGAAATAAACTGCCAAAGGAAGTGGTAAATGCAGGTACAGTTACAAAAATTCAGAGACACTTGGACAGCGGCATGAATAGGAAGGTTTTAGAAAGGTATGAGCCAAATGCAGGAAAGTGGGAACAAAAACAAAGTTGCTGGAAAAGCTCAGCAGGTCTGGCAGCATCTGTGAAGGAGAAAAAAGAGTTAACGTTTCGGGTCCAGTGACACCTCCTCAGAACTGGAAAAGCAGGAAAGTGGTACTAGTTTCGTTTGGGAAACTTGATCAGTGTTGATGAATTGGAGAGAAGGGTCTGTTTCCATGCTCTCTTTACTCTATTTATATCTTACAAAAGTGGATATCCTATGGTTGCACAAAGTCTGAAATAAAAACAGAAAGATTGGAGAAATTCAGCTGGTCTGGCAGCATCCGTGAAGAGATAAAGACTTAACATTTTGAGTCTGATGTGGCCTTTCAGAATATTTGTGCCTTGTATTTTTCTGTGCATGTGTCTGTTTGGGTGTGCATAGGAAGTTAAAAGGGGTAAAGTTTAAGTTGAATAATCATAAATTAGCAATTCATATTTACCGTTACCTGCCGTAGGTTAAGAAAATCAATTACGTTACAATAAATTGGTGTTTCCTTCGTAATGGCAACAATCTGGTGTTTATTTCCTTGAATCTGAGCCAGGCAGACAGTCAGCTTAATTTGGCTTTGTGATGGATAATTTATTTTAGTTCCTAGTTTATTTAAATTTTGCACAATTGAATATGGGAGCAGTGGGGTTTCATATCAGCACATTCTCCCAAGCAAATTGTGACAATAAATTAAACCAATGTGGCTTAGAATTGATCTGACTTTTCAACACAGGCAAAATCGCTTTAAACGAAAGGATCGTCTTACAGACCTGAATATACAAGGGTATACAGCAGTGAAATCATTCATTCAATGAAGCAAAAACCTTTAAGTGAATACTAACTTTTGCCTGGGGCATTAATTGCAACATACAGATGTTAAACAGATTAACAGTTAGAGGACACATGATCTATATGGTCTAGACTGCCTTAATCACATGTCAGAGCTAAAGAGCAATCCTTCAAAGCATTTCGTTTACTTATGATTTAGCCCTTTTACTTGCCAATCACTTGGACATCCTTAAAGTCATGTCAGAGGATCAGTCACGTTCACCTGAAGGCAGGGTCTCAGTGTAATGTTGCAATTAAATGATAGCAATCACAGTCAATGCAGCACATTGTTCCAAGTTTAATCCACACTGAACTCCTTATCTCTGTTTTGAGTTTTGCAAATGATTTTTACAAAAGTCAAAGGTAATTCTTTAATTCTTCCTAGCTTGTAGTCTGTGATAATTCTTCAATGTCATTGGCTAGATATCGCACTTGATGACATCACCACTAATGCATATCAGGTTTCCTTCAAGCAACAACTGAAATGAAATTAACATCAAGACAGGTAAAATCAACCCCTAAATAGTGACCTAGGCCACAGTAGGCAGCTTGATAGGGAGCACTGTCTCTTCAGCACTAACCATAAAATCCTGGGCAAATATCTAAACTATTTTGCAGTATTGCTGAGACCAAGAAGTGACTTAATTGGTGTTGAACACCACAACTTCAAGAGTTTCACAACAAACACTGAACTGGATTTATTTTAAGGTAGGAAGGTGAAATAGCTCCATAAAACATGAAGAACATAGAATTATACAGCACAGGAAGGGGCCCTTCTGCCCACGATGTTGCGCCAAACATGACGCCAAATGAAACTAATCTCTGCTGCCTGGCCATATCCCTCCAATCCTTGCATATTCATGCGCTTGTCTAAAAGTCTGTTAAATACCCCTATCATATCTGCCTTCAATATCATCACTGGCTGTGCATTCCAGACACCTATCACTCTGTTTAAAAATAACCCGCCCCTCATGTTTCCTTTAATCTTTTCCACCCCACCCTAAATGCACATATCCCTAGTATTAGACATTTCAACTCTGGGAAAAAGAATCTGACCACCAACTCTATCTATACATCTGATAGTTTTATAGACTTCTATCAAGTCTTCTCTCAGCCTCTGTTGCTCCAGAAAAAACAATCTGAGTGTTTCGAGGATCTCCTAATACCGTATACTCTCTCATCCAGGCAGCATCCTGGTAAACCTCTTCTTCACCCTCTCCAAAGCCTCCACATCCTTCCTGTAATTTGGCAACCAGAATTGAATGCAATACTCTTAAGTGTGGCCTAACCAAAGTCTTATAAAGCTGCAACATGACATCCTGACTCTCGTACTCAATTCCCTGAACAATAAAGGAAAGCATGCCATATGTCTTCTTTAACATCCTATCTGCTTGCATGGCCACTTTCAGGAAGATATGGACTTGAACCCCAAGATCTATCTGTACATCAATGCTGTTCACAGTCCTGCCATTGACTGTCTACTTTTCCTTAACATTTGATCTCCTAAAGTGCAGCACTTCACACTAACGCAGAATAAACTCCATTTCTCCGCATATCTGCAACTGATCAATATCTCGCTGTATCCTTTGCTAACATTCTACACTATCCATAACTGCATCGCTCTTTGTGTCATCTGCAAACTCACTAACCCACCCATCTACGTTTTCATCCAAGTCATTTATTTGTATATATCACAAACAGCAGAGGTCCCAGTACGGATCCCTGCGGAACACCACTAGTCATCGACTTCCAGCCTGAAAAATACCCTTCCACCACTACCCTCTGGCTTCTGTAGGCAAGCCAATTCTGAATCCATGCAGGATCCTTAGATCCCATAATCTTCTGGCTGAGCCTCCATGACAGACCTTGTCGAAAGCCTTACAAAAATCCATGTAAACAACATCAACTTCTCTACCCTCATTGAATTTTTCGAGAGGTGACGAAAGTGATCAATCAAGTTACTAAGACATGACCTGCCCTGCAAAACACCTTTCTGACTGTCCCTAATTAGGCCATGCCTTTTGAAATGCACATAAATCCTATCCCCAAGAATTGTCTCCAATAGCTTCTCAACTACCGATGTGAGACTCACCAGTCTAGAGTTTCCTGGATTATCCCTATTTACCTACTTGAACAGAGGAACAACATTAACATTAACTGTACTCGCCAGTCCTCCAGGACCTCTCTAATGGTTAGCAAGGATACAAAGATCTTGATCAAGGCCCCAGCACTCTCTCCTCTTGCCTCTCTCAATAACCTCGGGTAGATATCATCAGACTCTGGGGCCTATTCACTTTAATGCTGTTCAAGAGACCCAACATCACTTCTTTCTTGGTCTCAAAATGCCCTACCATATTAGTATACTCCATACAAATCTCACTATCCGTCATATTCTTCTGGGGAATACTGACACAAAGTACTCATTTAGGATCTCACCCACGTCCTCTGCCTCCAAGTATAAATTCCCTCCTTTATCATTGAGTGGTCCTACCTTCTCCCTAGTTATCCTCTTGTTTAATATGTATCTATAGAGTGCCTTGTGATTCTCTTTAACCTTACTTGCCAAGGTCAATTCATGGCCTCTCTTGCTCTAATTCCCTCCTTGAGTACCTTCCTGCTTCTCTTTTATTTCTCATGGGCCCTGTTCAATTTTAGCTTCCTAAATTCTATATATGTTTTTTTTTTCCCTTTTCACTAAATTCAAAACCTTCCTCATTATTTAAGGGTCCCTTACCTTGGATCCTTGTCCTTCCTCCTCTGAAACATAGCGATGGGTTGCCCATCACCAAGTCACAATTTATTTGCACATGAAGAGTCCTGTACACTAATCCAGCTCCCTTAGAGCCAGCTCTCTAAGTGATCAGAACTTCTGACACCCCTGTTTAATTCTGTCAGCCAGGGCTCCCTGATTGGACCAGATTAACAGCCGCAATCAGGGAACTCATATTCTAAGACGTCCACCTGGCCAACCTCATCACAATCACTACAGAAGGATCCTCAAAACATGATCTTGGTATATGAAAGAATGCAGGGTTAAACCATCTTTGACTGTGCTTCATATGGTTAACTGCTAGAAATCCCCTTTCTATCTGGCCTCTTTCCAAATTAGCAAGGTATGAGTTTAACGGTGTGCACTACAGTTTCAGATGTTTCAACCATAAGCCAGGTTTTCAATTTGCTCATTCAGTACTTACTGACTGAACCAACTTTCACTGGGCTAACAGACAATTGCACAATTTTCACATCCCTTCTATCTGATATTGACAGAAATATTTGTACACTTCAGTAATCTCCCAATCCAGCGTCTATAATTCCACCACCCGCTCTATCCTATCTTTCCATTTTCTCCCAGCATTTTGTGAAAGGTAAAAACCAAAAGAAGTGCAGATGCCATAAATCAGGAGCAAAAACAAAATTTCTGGAAAAGCCCAGCAGGTCTGGAGGGATCTGTGAAGGAAAAAACAGAGTTAACGTTTCAGATCCGGTGACCCTTCCTCAGAAAGGAGGGCCACCGGACCCAAAATGTTAACACTGTTCTTTCCTTCACAGATGCTGGCAGAATTGCTGAGCTTTTCCAACAACTTTGTGAAAGTTGTTGACTTGGAATTCGAGAGACATCAGTTCGAGCCATTCTTCACCAATCTGCCTGGATGAAATCTGCAGTTTGCAAAGGTCAGTTTCATCTAATTCTCACCAAAGAAGTACAGATACAGATTTTCTGGCAGAGTTCAATAGATTTACCACCTTGAATAGGTGTCCTGGCTAGTTTCCTCGCCTTCCCTACCACAGAAATGTTGAAGCCAATGGATAAGTGTCCAGACTGAGATTAACAATCACATCACAGGCTGCAAGCAAGCCTGCTGTCTATATGAGCTGCAGTATCTGATAGGATTTGAACTTCCACCAAAGCTGTAACAGCCAGTTCACCATATTTGCTGCATGATACAAAATAAATAGAAAGGATGGGGTGAAATTTGTAACAATTGGTCAGAGAAGAAATGGTTTTGAGGGTAAGGATTAAAAGATGGATCACAGTGATTAATAGTGCACGGTACAGTGACAGCAGCACTGTCAAAGCACTACATGGCAACCAGCAACCGAAATATTTCCATATCCTTTCATTTCTCTCAATGGGGCTTCTTCAGCACACACTTCATAGAGTGAGGCTGCAGTTTTGTAATGCAAAGGATTAACTTTTCTGCAAAATATTCTAGTTACCTTTTATGAAGAATATTAGTTCAGTGCTGAAATTTCAGTCTGTCACCTATGTCAGCATAATAGACAATGTTGAGCTTGATGAAAGCCAGTTAACACCTGCAGTCAAATGAGATCTATACTCACGAACAGCAACAGATTTTATCAAACTTAATTAATTACAGAAGATGGTTAAGAGAGGACATCTTGTCTGGAATCCTGCAGGCTCAGGCCACCATTTCATGTAATCTGACATCAATAATGTGTAGATCCTACTGCACACACTCAGTAGCAATCCTTAGAGTATTCTCTTACTTTACATATCTCCCCTCAGCCTGAATTCTTTGATGGGTCTCATTTCTCCATAATAAAACTTAGTCATGAGTGTTTGACTCTGCTCCAGTTTCATCCCTCCTGCACAAACCTCCTTTACTTGAGGAATTAACCTCCAATGGGGTGGCGCAGGTATGCGGGGGAACATGTGAGATTCATGTGTTCTCATAATTTTCTGGGAAGATGCACACACTGGAGGAGTGGAATGGCAGCTTCTCCTGTACCATCAAGGGCTGAGAGAATTACTGAGGTCTAGAATGGGCCTTGTGACTGATCACCTTCAGCTTGTGAACATTCTTATTCCAGCATCTGTGACCTCATTTTTTCAGAGAAATGAAAAGATCTGTTGCATCTTCTCATGACGATAAGAGGTTCAGTTCCACTGTGAAGACGCCATCACTGAGCACACTTCAGTATCTTCAACATCTGCTCCTGTTTCCCAAAGTTGACTGAAACACGGTTGACGAATTCTCAGTAACAGCCGTGATACTGCATCCAAAAACGGATACGTCTGACCTCCTGCCCGCCACATCCACTTTAAAATCAGTTTTTCCGTAGTTATTCATTATCTCAAACATATCAGAATTTGCTTTGCAAGTCTGTGTAGTGAGGGTAGATGAAATCTTGAAGTGGTCTTATTACATCCACCATAAAGAGTTCATCTGAACTCTCTTGTCCCAGCAGTAGGACACCCATAGACTAGAATACTGCGTATTTAATTCTCTGTATTGCCATTGTAGGGTTGCCTTAATCTCTCTTTTCACTCTCAACCCTCTCTAAAACCAGTTGGATTGGGTTCCTTCCTAGTGTGGACTACATTCTGTTTCTTTACGCACTTGCTGTTAATGGATTTTCTGTCTGGCCACCATTGCCACCATGCAGTAATGTGAAATCTACACTCTTTACAGAGCAGCATAGCCTTCATCGAACATAACAATGTACGAGTTTGGTAAGAGAAGAATCTTATCTGGACCATGCAATCCTAGATTGTCATTGCATGTGATCTGACAATGCTAAATTTTAACTCCTTTCATACATGCTTAGTGACTATGTTTAGAGTAAATTCTTTAGCACCTTTCTTCACCATGCTGCGATGAACTGATGCAATTCACAAGAAAAATTCAATGTAAATTATCTTGAGTAAGCATAGAGCTCAGTGTGGATTCCACTATGTAGATTGGCATTCACAACATGATTTCTTTCATTGCCAGACAGTGACTAAACTTTAACTGCTGCCAATGTCTGTCATCCCATTTTCCTGTAGGAGTGTTGTTATCTTCAAATTCTGCCACAAAACAACACAGGAAGAGCACACTCAAACAGACTAAGCTGAGTTTGTTTTAAAAGAGTGTGGGACATGTAAATAAGATATAAGTGTCAATTTCAGCACATGAAGCCTGACAACGTTCACCTCAAAGCCCAGGCAGCATGATGCTATTTGTGCCAATACTCCTGCTGTGTTGAATTGATGGTCACTGGATGTTTGAAGCATATTTCTTTTGAAAAGCACTGTAACCTCACTGATAGATATACCACACATTATCAGAATTCCATTATGCACTAGCATCAGTTATGTGGAATTTACTTGTAATTTGGGCTGCCATCAAGGCATTGTGCTACATCACTACTTGGTCTTCACGCATAAAACCTGAACAATGCTGAAATAAAGTTTTTTTTGAATGAATAATCTTTACAATTTGTGGGGTTTTTTTTATCTTTTAAAACCTTGTAAATAACTTCCATCAGCTTAAATTCACCATTTTTCAACCTTAATTGCAGTCAGATAAATTGCTCCCAGCACCTCTGCCGACCCCCAACACAAAGCGGAAGGGAGACAAGGGGTTCTAATGGATTGATCGATTGAGGACCTCACCCTCTACAGAAAGGATAGGCTCAGACATTTCCTTGTGTCAAAACGCAACATCATAAAAGATTTTGCAAGAGACAGTTTGCAACCTGTATTGAACAACAGGAGAGATGAGGGAAAGACCTCTGAACAAGGACATTGCTAATAGTTTATAAGAAACAACAGCCATCCTCAGATGCACATTCACCAAGAGCTATGATTGCAGTATGATTGTGGTAAAAAAGAATTTGCATTTTTATAATGTCTTTTTTTGGCTTCACGGTGCTTTCCAATCAAAGAAGTACTGTTGAAGTAGACTTACTGTTGTAATGCAGGACATAGAAGAGCGGAAATTGCTCGGATTTGTTTTTGATGGAGGCGGGGGGAAATTGAATCTAAAGATGTGGGTGTCAAACAATGCACACAACAAGTCAGAAAATATGAAGCAAACCATATTTCTGAAATACTTATCTCTGCTCAATACAACGGTAAAAGATGGAAATTTCTCCCACTACTGGAAATATTAAGTACCGCCCTCAGTTTTTAAATACCATATCTATTTCTTTTTGAGGGATTTAAGAATGTCTAAAAGTTTGCAAAGCCATCTTTAGCTTGGTTTTACTAGTTTAATTCAGGGAATAAATTATGCCAAGTTATTGGTTGTCATTTCCAACATCTGTTGTTTTCGGCATAGATTCCAGCATCTGCAGTAATTTGCTCCTACTTAGTAGGTTGAGTTGAATTTCCATCTGCCACAAGTAAGATCTAGATGATTCAATTCCCAGCCAATGTTGAATGTTCTACCTTAGAGCACTTGGAACCATTTTCACTACGTTATCGATGGTTGATAATAGTGTTGCTAAGTGGAATTTAGAGTCTGTGAAATGCTGCTTTTCAAAACCACTTTCTAATGACTGCAGCAGGTTACACACTGAAATCTACAAGTCGAAAGCTACTGAACTTGCAGTAGACTTGTAGATCTGGTGTACCAGAATATCATTGATCAATGCAAAATTGATTTAATAATACAACTGCTGGGAGCCAGATCTTAGTCACTACACTTCTAGAATTCAAATAATCCACTTGATCAATTGATCCTCCACCAACTTTAACATCCATGGCTTCCATATGTTCCTGTAGCAAGAAATCAAACTTCCTTGGTAGCTGCTTCCAAACACAACCAACTGGGAGAACATTGGCAGAGGATGCATCAAAACCAAGTCTTATGCTCTTTAACTTGGACATATGTAGTTATTATTTCATGACCACTGAGCTAATGCCCTGGGAATTACAACCTAACAACATAGTGCAACATACTTCAGCACTGTGCTGTGGGAAAGTACCACTGGAGGTGCCATCTTTTCTAATCTATTCACCCAAGCTCCTATCTGCTCGTTCAGGTGGATGTTAAAGTTGGCACTGCAGCAATATTTGCTGCATTATTTGTGCAATAATGATGAGTGAACAGCAACTGGCTTTATTGAACATAACCATATATAAAGGATATTAACAGAGAGGACATCTTACCTGGAGCCATACTGAACAAGGATCCAGTTCCACGTGATTTGACAACACCATGACAAAGCTCCTTTCACACGTGCTCAGTCACTACTTAAAGGCCCAGTTCCCTTAATTCTACAGAAGCAGACCCAAAAAAACTTTTGCAAAGAAGTTTGATGCATAAATCAAAAGGAACACATTCTGCAAGGCAACGGGAAGGAGCAGAACTAAATAAATATTTCATTGAAAGAGGTGAATGTGATCATTGGAAGGTGATGGCGTAGTGGTATTTTTGCTGAACTGCTAATCTAGATGCCCAGGTAATGTTCTGGGGACCTAGGTTTGATACCCGCCATGACAGATGGTGAAATTTGAACTCAATAAATTTTTTGCAAATGAGGATCCAATAACTATGAAACATTGCTGATTGTTAGAAAAGCCCATTTGGTTCACAAATGTCCTTTAAGGAAGAAAACTGCCATCTTTACAACAATCTGGTTAACTCTTAACTACCCTCTAGGCAATTACGGGTGGGCAGTAAATGCTGGCCAAGCCAGCAACGCCCATTTCTCGTGAATTATTTTTTTAAAAAACAGGGCAAATGGCTACCTTTTGTCTTGTGCAATTCTATGATTCTACTTCATGAAAGGCAGAAATCTCTTGGTGTCTTAGTTAACATTCATCCCTCAACTGTTAACTCCAAAACAGATTAAAATCTCATCTGCCTTGCATGAAACTTAAAATTTTTCTGCAGATCAATCATAACTTCATGATGAAAGTGATTCACTGCAATTCCGTGTTAAACTTAAATGCACATAAAATGTTCCCCTTTCTAGTACTGGAAACTTTACTTGTGTCTCATAAAGGAGTCTACTGATTTTACAATCCACTTTTGCATTTTAAAAACATGCGATCTGCCTACGCTTTTGATGATTCAATGGATTTTGAAAAGTTACAAATAGTTGTTGCTGATAATGGGTGTTATTCACGCCAATTAATATGTTGATCAGTGAAACATTTATTTTCACATTTTCAGCCATATTTTATTCACATGTTATTCACTCAGCGACAGGGCCAGCTGATGTTTAAGACACACTGGATGCCAGTGCTGTGGTTCCACACCACAAGTCTGGACGTCAGTGGCAAATATGAAATAATAGTTGCAGATGCAGTAACCTTGCTGTAGTGCTTAGGCCTTCAATTTGCCAGCTGCAGACTAATCCAGTCTACAGGTAATGTTTTCACTAGATATCAATGGAAAAATATCTGTTGTTGTTTAGCAGCTGATATCCTCTAACACTAGAAGCAGCTTTCTACCCCTCAGGGATAAAGAGACTGGAGAAAGGCTGCTGACCATCTTGGTGATCGATTTGACCAAGAGGTGAACTTTCAATCCTACTTCCATTTTATCGACAAGCTCACAGACTTCCATTTCTGTGGCCTTGTCCCTGCCTCAGCTCATCTGCTGTTGAAACCCACACTTTGTAATGAGTCAGCCATGATAATATTCTTGCCTCCCTGTCACAGGGTTGTGGGTTTTAACTGCCACCCCAGTGCTCGAGCACAAAATTCAAGGCTAACACTCAAAAGAATGCTGAGGGAGAGCTGCATTGTTGGAGACGCCAGCGTTTAGATGAGACAGCAAACCAACCTCTCAGGTCAACCTCAAAAGATCCCAAGGTTCTGTTTCAAGGAAGGCAGGGAGTTGTCCCCAGCGTCTTGGTCAATATTTACTGGTCAAAGCAACATCATAAAATCAGGTTATCTCCCATTAGCACATTGACCCAGGTCTTGATCTCCAGATATATGACACAAGATGCACATCAGGACCCTGCAATCATCCCAACGAATCAATTTGCAGGGAAATTGTCCAGGACAATTCCCCTTCTTCCGTAAATGTATCAAACTCTGAACTAGGGTCATACTATTCCACAGTACTTACCTGGGTAGTTAGCCAAGAAGATGAGTATCTTGTTTAACGTCTGGAAATTATACAATTGACCCTCTGACTAACCCATCTACTCATTGACAACGCCAATTAGCCCCGGATCCAACTACTTCCAAAACCATGGTTGATTCTACTCCCATAAATGTGACTACAACCCCACCCTGAGTACCCTCAACCTCTCCCATAGTCAAACCCAACAACTCCCAGATCAGAACTGACTAGACTCCAACCTGACAATCCCTCTCAAAACAGTCCAACTCTCCCTTGATCTGCTTCCCTACCAACCTACCTCACCCACCTTATCCATTCACTCACTCATTCTTGAGCTTTCACAGTGAACCTGTGAATCTGCAGCTGGTCACAGATAGAAAAGTTGGGAGGGTTGGGGGTGTGGGCGGGGGCAGGGCCCCTCTTTCCCAACTGTCTGGATGCTCCAGCACTACAGTGACGCTCTTCAAGTGAAATTTCACACTACAAATTCCAGAAGAGCTGTGTTCAGCAGAGATGCAAAGAAATATGGAGCAGTGTTCGGACAGACAAAAGTTTGAAAAGAACAGCAATTTAAGAATGACTGTCACTTTGTGCAGGAAATTGTTGTGCACAAATTGGCTGTGTTTCCTATATTCCAACCATGGAACTACATCTCAAAAATCCTTCATAGGGTCATGAAAGTCTCTACGTTGATGCATCTTCAAAAATATATCTGACTATTCTAAAGCCCCCGTACCTTCCACTTTATACAAATGTAAGCTAATGTAAAATCCTGCATTCTGGATCTAGATGAACATCAAGTATCACTTATCTATCACTTGTGTGCCTGTTGACTAATGTAGGTTCAAGTTCGGCAATACTTCAAATTTAAAATTCTCATCCATGTTTTCAGATCACTCACTGCATTTTGCCCCTTGATATCTCTGGAACCTATTCCAGTCCTGAAAACCTCCAAGCTCTCTGTGCTCCTCCAATTATGGCCTCATGTCCATTTCTGGATAAACTTCTCCATACCTCTGTGCCAGGGCACAGTGGTAATGTCACTGTACTTACAATCCAGGATAACGGGCTCTGAGGAGATGGGTTTGAATCCATGGGTGTACACATACATAAGGAATACAAAGTTAGCAGGCAGATACCGTAAGCAATTGGGGAAGTAAATGGTATGTTGTTCTTCAGTGCAAATGGAGAGCAAAAAACAAGGAAGTTGTGCTACAAATGAACACGGCTTCCATGAGACCACTCCTGGAATACACTGTGCAGCTTTGATTTCTATATTTAAGGTCCTATCTGCTTCAGAGTGTGAAATAACATCTCTCAACAAATTGATTAGAAAATAGCTTCAATATTTAAGGAAATGATGTACTCGTATTCAAATAGTATAGCAAAGGCCTGTTAGGTTGGTTCCTGGGATGAACTGCAGAATCAGGGACTGAGTCGTGGAACACCTGCGCTCTACATGACCAACCCAACCTTCCAGTTGCCATCCACTTTAATTCCCCCTCCCACTCCCTGGTGACATGTCCATCCTTGGCCTCCTCCACTGTCAGAGTGAGGCCAAATGTAAACTGGAAGAACAGCGCCTGATATTTTACCTTGGGAGCTTACAGACCAGTGGCCTATTGACTTCAGTAGCATCAAAAATCTCTCTATCCTCAACCTGTCCATCTCCTGGCTCACCTGTCCACTGTACCCTTCCCACTGACAACCACAATAACCCTATCTCCATCTCCCCAATCCTACCCTAAGCCCCAACTCCCGCTCTATTTATTTCTGGGCTCTCCTCCCCCTCTGCAGTCCTGATGAATGGTTTTGACCCAACATATTGACTTTGTTGCTCCTCGGAGCTGTCTTATCTGCTGTGGTTTTCCAGCTCCATATTTATTGGTCTCATGTGGGAGAGGAAAACCACTTCCTGATTTAACCAGAAGAGTCTCTTACAGTTAACAAAATAAAGTTATCAATAGTTCACGATAAACATTGTTAGAGAATTTGAAGGGATCCAGATGTTAGGATTCATTTTTCTGAGATCCTAAATTGTTCTGCTGCAAGACTATATGACATCACCATAGTGGGTGGTATTTGTTACATTCCTCAAGCCAGCTTTTGCACAGTTGTGACTTTTCAGGTATTTTTAATCAACCTATTTAGAAATGTTATTACACTACCCTGAGGCAGGTGGAACTTGGATACCAAACCTCCTGGCTTTTGGATATGGGCACTACCACAACACCAAAGATTTTAGGTTTCATTATAAATCCATAGATTAGCATAAACGTCAGATTCCGTTCTTCCCCTCTGGACTCTTATCACCTGCTGGGGCCCATCTTTTCATTGGGAAAGATACACAGATATTTTCTATTCAACCTTTTTGGAGATACATGTTTCCTGAGGTAGTGGGTTGTGAACTTGGGCCTCCTGGTTCAGAGGTACGGACTCAAGCATTGCACACAAGTGCCCCAAGTGTGACTTTGACAGAAATTTCTTGGAAAAGCTAAGCAGGTCAGGCAGAATCTAGGGAGAGAAAACAGAATTAACTTTCTAGTCCCAAAATGAGAACATTTAAACTGAGTCACCTGACTCGATTTCAGACTCAAGATATTAACTCTGTTTGCTCCCTATTGATGTTGTCAGATCTGCTAAATTTCTCCAGCAATTTCTGTTCTGGTTTCAGATCTCCAACATCCGCAATTCTTTGTTTTGTTTTAAGGGGTTAAAATATCCTGATTAACAAAAGACTGCTGAAAATTACTGAAAAAAGGACAGATGTGTGGGCTTCCCTCCAACAAAGACTGCTGATAATGGTACTCCAAGTTTAATCCATAAAATAAGCAATGTTGCCAACTGTCAATTTACGTAAACGTGGCTTTCTTTGAAATGGTGTAGCTCCTCACTTGCACGATATAATCTATGTCCAAGACTATTTGAACATTATTTAGGTGGACGCAATTATTAACTCTTTGTACATAAGTTTATGTTTAAACAGCGCTCTGCGACAAGAGCGCTGACATTTTGCACTACCTGCCGATTATTACCAGAATCTTTTTTAAATTTCAGATTTCCAACGTCCGGAGTATTTTATTTTTTATTGCTGGATGCTTTCTTGGCAGCTCAAGTTCGCCCTTCCCTTCTGGATGGCCCATACGTTGGGGAAAGTTGGCGAGAAAAGCAAAACAAAACAAAAGCAACTTAAAAAAATACAAATGCCGTTATTGAAATGCTGGTGACTGCTAGTACAGTATTGCTGGAGAACTGCCTGGTCACTAAGGGCTTGGCTTCGCCCGCAGAAGCAAAAGGCAACGAGAGCAATGATACATAGCAGTCCGAACTACGAAACCCCGCCTACCTCGGCGATCGTCTCCGCCTACTTGACATGTTCTCCATTTAACATTGGCCGGTGGAGCTGTCAATCAGGAGCAGCGGCAACATCACGCTCTGTCTCAACGTTCCATCCACCCGCATTACGTCATGGAACATTCCGCACATGCCGCACAACCTCTGGCTTCCCCCAGGCTCCAGCCAATAGCTTAAAAGGGCACCGTCCCCCATTCTGATCAACAATTCGATTTTATCAATGGAAGTACACCTGCCTCAATCTGTGTTATCATGAGTGCCAAGAAATACAAAAATTTTAAAAAACTACACTTCCTCTAAACTGCTAATTAAATACTCCCTGACTGGTGGGTCCCACCGTTTAGATTGGTCTTTCGCTTGGGTCTTTGCAAGAAGTCTGCAAACGGGCAACATTCACCTCTCTTGTATAAATGCATTTTAGCTCCAAAACGAATTGCTTTAACTCGGTGTTTTAAAACTTGAAAGTTGATCTTTAGCAATAATGATTTTAATTGTTACCCCAGACTTCTACTGCTTTTCGTGTTGTACTCATTTCCCACCGTCTGGAAGCTTAAACTCATCTAATCTCTTGTCATTGTTGGCATCCTAATTTGCACCAAGTTCCATACATTTTCACCTCGGTTCTCACTAGCTTGCTTTTTTTGCTTTTTGGTTCAGCAGAGCTTTAATACTCGAAAAATAAAAGCAAAATACAGCGAATGCTGGAAGTCTGAAAACGGTAGAAAGTGCTGGAGAAACTCAGCAGGTCTGACAGCTTCTATGCAGAGAGAAACAGAGATTAATGTTGAGTCCAGTACTTAATCAGACCAGTAATTTTCTAAATAGAATCCAAAAGGACTGAGAATGCTGTAAATCAGGAACAAAAACAAGTTGCTGGAAAAGCTCAGTAGGTCCCGCAGCATCTGTGAAGAAAAAAAATCAGAGTTAACGTTTCGGGTCCGGTGACCCTTCCTCAGAACTTTCCTCAGTTTCTCCGTTCTGAGGAAGGGTCACTGGACCCGAAACGTTAACTCTGATTTTTTTTCTGCACAGATGCGGCCGGACCTGCTGAGCTTTTCCAGCAACTTCTGATTTTGTGTCAGTAATTTTCTAAGCCTTCTTAGTAAATGCTTCCTTACCTCCCTTCCCCTACTCTGATACATTCTCTGATTGTATAACTGTCCCAGTTTTGCATATTCCTCCAACACAGATTTCTTGTCCATCCTAATTTTATTCACTCCACTATTCCTTAAAGTATATAAGTTCCTCTCAAAGCACCCTACCGGGCATTTCTATCTACAGCTTTAAGGCACTCTTTAAAATGTACCACTTTGACCTTGTTGTTGACGTCCTTACTGAGGATATTGAGTAAATTACATCACCAGAAGGAATCTCCAGAGGCCATGCAGCTAATACCAAATATTACTGCTCCTTAATTACCTGTTATATCTGCGAATTAGATTTAAAATTTAACTGCGTGGTTTGAAAGTAATTTCTATCCTCAG
Source organism: Stegostoma tigrinum (assembly GCF_030684315.1). Taxonomy (NCBI): domain Eukaryota; kingdom Metazoa; phylum Chordata; class Chondrichthyes; order Orectolobiformes; family Stegostomatidae; genus Stegostoma; species Stegostoma tigrinum. The sequence continues at coordinate 27,139,438 of NC_081377.1, read as the reverse complement.
AAACCTTTGTCATTAACCTGTTAAGTCCCGTAGCTGCTATTTGCACTTCAGTTTGTCATGTGGTTTCACTCTTTAAATGACCACTGATCTTAAAAGAAAAATAAACTGGAAACATTGTACATTTGCTTTTGCTGTTTTATGATAATTCCAATATGTCCATGTTGTTAACAGTGCCGTAATGAGGAAATGAAATATGGCAGAGATAATGGGAACTGCAGATGCTGGAGATTCCAAGATAATAAAATGTGAGGCTGGACGAACACAGCAGGCCAAGCAGCGTCTCAGGAGCACAACACATTTTATTATCTTATAAATGAAATATGGCAACCGCTTAGTGTCGGGTTCGGCTTCCTCCAGTTTGGAAGGACATCACAATCATAAACCAGAGACCACAGATTGTGGGCATGGATAGTCAATTAACTTGATTAATCTCCATGTACTAGTTGAGCTAAATTTAGGTTACTGGTTGGTGAAAGAACCTAAAATAATTAATTTATACATTAACTGGAATAAAGTGGTGTTTAAAGAAAAAGAATCCTATCTATTATGTAATGTCACATGGTCAGTATGCCTTTATGCGACCTGCTCATAGCTGCATCATTCATGTGACCTAAGGTTATAAAGATGTCATAGAACATCTTAGCTCAGATCACTTGAAGTATGATATGCTCCTGGAAGTATGCTCCTCTGTTGCAGACTAATAATGTAATATTAGTCTAGTTATTTATGTGCGTGAGAAATGTAAAGTTTGTTTATGATATTTAGTTGTAATAAATGGCTGTTGGATGTATTAATACCCCAATATCTATGCCCTGTTTCTTATTTGAAAGAGAAAAGATAACACAAGCATCACTGCATCAGTAAAAGAGTCTATTGGGGGCAAACTCCCACCACCATGTATGGGAGTTTCACCTTTAACCAAGTTTGAAACCATTGGACAGGATCATGACTTAAACTGAGATTTAACGCGGCTAAGGATGAAAGTTAATTGAAATCATTAAAGACCTCAATGAGTATTTTGTCCACATCATGAAGGAGAGAAAATGGAATAGGATTTTGTTGCACTGTTCACATTTTAAACTTTTCTTTTTGATCATCCACTTTGTGAATTGGCTACCGGGAAATTTCTGCAATTTCCATTAATCATTGATCTGGCCTCAACTGGAGTATTGTGTCCAGTCCTGGATGCTACATTTTAGAAAGGAGGTCAAGGCATTGGGAAGAGTGCAGAAAAGATGAACAAGAATGGATTGCAGGGATAAGAAACTGCAGTTATAAAGATAGATTGGAATAAAGAAGATTGGGAGGATATTTGATGAAGGTATACAAATTCATGGGCCATAGATAGGGTGAGTAGCCAAAGTCTTTTCCCCAGGGTAGGGGAGTCCAAAACTTGAGAGTATAGGTTAACGGAGGGAGGGGAAAATTTTAAAAGGGACTTAAGGAGCAGATTTTACACATAGAGGGTGGTGCATGTATGGAATGAGCTAGAGACGTAGTGGTGGAGGCTGGCACAATTACAAAATTTTATAAGATATCTGGATGGGTACATGAATAGCAAAGGTTTAGACAGACGTGGAGGAGTTGGACTGAAGGGTCTGATTCTGTGTTATACATCTCTATGACTTTTTGAATGATCAATGTCGGGAGTGCACGTCTGAAACTGACGCAGGTAGATTGAATTGAAAAAGTCAAAGGAAATTGTTTCTTACCTGAAAAGGAAGCATGTGCAGGATTGAGGGAAAAGGTTGGTGCGTGGAATTCAGTACATCATTCAGTCGAAGATCCAGTGCAGCCAAATGGCCTCCTTCTGTGTTGCAATGATTCTGTGATTGTGTGACTTCTATACTGCTATGCTCAAATGCTGCACATAAGTCAGTTATTTTCCTTGGTACTACTGCTCAGCAATAACAGCAATCTGTGGATCAGTCTGCAGACTACGCATGCCAAAAAATTTGCACTGGATTCTGGAATTGCTCTTCGATGCTTTTTATGTTTATTAGCTGCTCTCAAGTTAGAAGAGGATTTTATAAACATATGCACAAACCCTTAATGCAAGTCGAGTTGCATTCCAAAACTCCTCTGCTACTGTGAAACCAACAGCTATTGATGATGGACACCTGTCTGTCCAGTTTTTCGGTAGATAGTTTGTTGCCCAATAACCTTTTAAAAAGTATACTGGGCTATGAGAGCTAATGCTTTAAAATTCAAGTCAATAGACAATAGACAATAGGTGCTGGAGTAGGCCATTCGGCCCTTTGAGCCAGCACCACCATTCATTATGATCATGGCTGATCATCCATAGTCAATATCCTGTTTCTGTCTTAGCTCCATAACCCTTGATTCCACTATCTTTAAGAGCTCTATCCATCTCTTTCTTGAAACTATCCAGAGAGTTGGCCTCCACTGCCTTCTGGGGCAGAGCATTCCATATATCCACCACTCTCTGGGTGAAGAAGTTTATCCTCAACTCTGTTCTAAATGGCCAATCCCTTATTTAGATAGGCTAACATGTACTAAATGTGCGCATGAGAATCTATTTGGAAAAAAGATGTTTCAAAAAGTTACTCAAAAACAACATCTGCATGTAGGTTTTCCAGACAGAAGTGGTGCGTAAATGCCTTGGTCCTGGGTTTTGGTCACTTGCCCTTATCTGGCTCAGAGTCAAATTTTGTTTGTTCCTATGATACATCTTCATATGTCTTACTACATCAAAGGTATGTAAAATGGTCGATATGATAAGGAGAAAACAGTGCAGGGATTTGGGAGAGAGTGAGGGATGAGACAATCTGAATCACTGTGAAACAGCTAGTGTAGCGTGCTGAATGGCCTCCTTTGTGCTGTATTATTCTATGACTAAGTTATTGCTGTTGTGTGTTATTTCTCATAGTACAAGTAACTTGATAGTTTTTTAGGTAAAGCACAGCTAAATGTGTGGAAATATTGATGCCAGGGTATTCCAATGTGGATGAGTCACATTTTAAACTCATATATTCTGTCCTTATCAGAGATAATGGGAACTGCAGATGCTGGAGAATCCAAGATAATAAAGTGTGAAGCTGGATGAACACAGCAGGCCAAGCAACATCTCAGGAGCACAAAAGCTGACGTTTCGGGCCTAGACCCTTCATCAGAGAGGGGGATGGGGTGAGGGTTCTGGAATAAATAGGGACAGAGGGGGAGGCAGACCGAAGATGGAGAGAAAAGAAGATAGGTGGAGAGGAGAGTAGAGGTGGGAGGTAGGGAGGGGATAGGTCAGTCCAGGGAAGACGGACAGGTCAAGGAGGCGGGATGAGGTGGTAGGTAGGAAGTGGAGGTGCGGCTTGAGGTGGGAGGAAGGGATGGGTGAGAGGAAGAACAGATTAAAGAGGCAGAGACAGGCTGGGCTGGTTTTGGGATGCAGTGGGTGGAGGGGATGAGCTGGGCTGGTTGTGTGATGCAGTGTGGGGAGGGGATGAACTGGGCTGGTTTTGGGATGCGGTGGGGGAAGGGGAGATTTTGAAGCTGGTGAAGTCCACATTGATACCATTGGGCTGCAGTGTTCCCAAGCAGAATATGAGTTGCTGTTCCTGCAACCTTCGGGTGGCATCATTGTGGCACTGCAGGAGGCCCATGATGGACATGTCATCTTAAGAATGGGACGGGGAGTTAAAATGGTTCGCGACTGGGAGGTGCAGTTGTTTATTGCAAACCGAGCGGAGGTGTTCTGCAAAGCGGTTGTTTATTGCGAACCGAGCGGAGCTGTCCTTATGTTAGGTTCCGATCATAAGTTTTTATGTCCATACTTATAATGAAGTCACTACTCTGTTATTAATGCTCTGACCACTAGCAGCACTGCAGTGCCTCCACTGGATGGGCAGAAGGACAATCATGTGGCAAGGTAACTTTTTGTTAAATTTATTAAATTCATCACAGGATGTGGACATCTCTGGCTAAACCAGAATTTATTGCCCATCCCTAATCGCAGAGGGCAGCTAAGAGCCAACCACATTGCTGTGGGTCTGGAATCCCAGGTAGGTCAAACCAGGTACGGATGTCAGATTTTCTTCCCTGAAGGACATCAGTGAACCAGATGGATTTTTCCAACAATCAACAATGGTTTCATGGTCACATAAGCAGTTTTCACTATCAATGGAGATGTGGGAAATTTATAGTGGGAAATGGTGACAGTGAATTAGTAGAGAGGAACAAGTTTCAGCATGAATATATGGACAAGCTCAATTTGTTTCACTTCAGTATCTCAAGATCCAAACATAGTAAAAAAAATTATTATATTTTCCAATGAATTTCCATCAACAATGAAGAAAACACTGTGTTCAATTCAAAGGATCTACATCATCTTCTATCAGTTTTGAAAATGGTAGGAGTATCACAGGAACCTCTTCCAGTAAACTCATATTTATAATCAGTTTAATGTTCAAATAATCTAAAAATAAATTCATTATGGAGAAGGTTCAGAAAAGATTTACTGGGAAATTGCTGGGAATGGAGGGTTTGAATTATAATGAGAGGCTGGATAGGCTGAGACATTACTTACTGGAGCATAGGAGGTTGAGAGGTGACCTTACAGATGAAATCATAAAGGGTATAGATAAGGTGAACAGCAGTTGTCTTTTCCCTCAGGTTGGGGAGGATTTCAAGACGGGGGGGGTATATTGTTAAAGTGAAAGGAGAAAGATTTAAAAAAGACATGAGGGCAAATGTTTTACACAGCATGTGGATCGTGTGTGGAATGAACTTCCGGAGGAACTGATGGATGCTGGCACAGTTTCAATGTTTAAAAGACTTTTGGATAAATACATGCACGAGAAATGTTTGGAAGGGTATGGGCCAGGAGCAGGCAGAGGGGACTAATTTAGTTTGGGATCGTGGTTGGCGTGGACTAGTTGGACTGAAGGGCCTGTTTCCGTACTGTATGACTCTATTTGAAATCTATTCGCCAAAATTATCTATTTTTGATCATGTAATATTATGATTAAAAAACTCAATATTAATAAAAATATTGCATTGCATTTTCACAAATTTTGTTTCAGGTTGCCTTCATTGCTGAGTCCTTTGAAAATAGGAGTTGGGAAGTTACATTAAAGTTGTACAGGTTACTGGTAAGGCCTGTTCTGGAATATTGTGTTCAGTTCTGGTCTCCAAGTTCTAGGGAAGATATTATTATGGAAGGTTTGAATTATAAAGCAAGGCTGGAAAGGCTGGGATTTCTTTCACTTGTGCAGGGAGATTGAGAGGTGACCTTCTCGGGGTTAATGAAATCATGAAGAGTATAGATAGAGTTAAGGTCTTTTCCCAAGGATGGAGGATTTCAAGACTGGGGGCATATTTTTAAGGTGAGAGGAGAGAGAATTTAACAAAGACACAAGGGCAATTTTTTCACGCAGAGTGCGGTTTGCATGTGGAATTAACTTCCTGAGGAAGTGGTGAATGTGGGCAGTTACAACATTTAAAAGACACTTGGATAAGTACAACAATAGGAAAGGTTAGGAGGGATGTAGGCCAGGAGCAGGCAGGTGGGACCACAGGTATTTCTCCTATAATACAATAGTTGCGTTCTTGTGTGACCTCGTGCTGCAGAAAATCGCCGTAGAAAATCGTGTTATAAGGAAATCACTTTAGAAAATCACCATACTGTGAAGTGGAAAGTTTGCATAATCCAAACAGAGTCGACTATTCATCATACAGCCAATTCGTGTTAACAAAACATACGTTATAGCAGAAATACTTGTAGTTTAGTTTAGGATTATGTTCAGCATGGATTGGTTGCACTACTTCTGTGCTGTATGACTCTATGACTTTGACCACTCCTTTCTGTTCACATTTATCATTTCAAATTGATATGTTAACATTTCCCATTCAGTTTCTTATATGTTAACTGTCACAACATAGTTGCAAACTCTGGCCAGTGGGTGGTGGTGTGGGGGAGCATCTGAAATCTCCAAATTCTGTCACCATCTTGTACATTATGAAGAATATCTTCACCATCTGATTGTGGCCATTTTAAAGATTATTCACTAACTACTTTAATATTATTTCAAAACTGCTAAAGAGAAACAAAGCTTCATAAATTAATCTTATTGGGGTCTATATTTTCATAATATTTATTCATAATAATCTATGAATTCAGATAATTGTACTGACCTTTAAACTGTTTCTATAACAGGACATGATAATCTTTGTTAGATTTGGCTGTACATCATCATTTTTACCAAGACTAGTAAAATACATTTGATAGTTGAGAGAGACAGTGAAGAAAAATAACCACTCTCAGCAAGATGTTTAAATCTAAATGCACTTGCAGTAGACAACATGACTGCTTCATTGTGTAAAACAATTTCAAATGCCAGAAAAAAAACTGCAGACACTTGTAATGCAAGCTCACCTACTTAAAACAGTACAGCATTGGAAACATCAGACTAACATAATGTGTTCATGTCTCTGGAGTGGACACTGGTTAGACTATCTGGCTAACATATAGTACAATGTGAACAACATCAGTTGAACTCCCATTCTTGCTGGGGTAGATTGAAAGCCTACCTCTTTGTCCTGTAAAAAGAGAGTAGACAGCCACCACTAATAAAAACTGGCAAGAAAATGGCTCAGGATTTAGATGATGAGTCACGGACCCACTTAAGCACAAGCCACAAAAAGATGATCTTTGGAATGGGGCTTGTACCCACAACTTTATAACTTTGTTTTAAGAGTGCTACCCACTGAGCCACAGCTGCTACCACAAAATTCTGATTGAGACAATAACAAGTTAGTTTTTTTCCAGATTTTTGAGGAAGTAAGGAGAAACGCACTTGTGTATAAACCTGGCCCAAAATCGGAGTTTGGCTGTTCTAATAAAACCAAACACACAGTGTGTTTTGCAACAGTATTAGTAGGAAGTGTGGATAACAAAGTGTGGAGCTGGATGAACACAGCAGACCAAGCAGCATCTTAGGAGCACAAAAGCTGATGTCTTGGGCCTAGACCCTTCATCATGGTTTCTACTGTTTACAAAACATATGATTAAAACACCATTCTAATATGTGGAAATTAGTCCTGGTTCAGAGGGAACCATACCACAAGAATCATATAATGTTGTCACTTATTTTGTTGATTTGACATGTTAAGTTTTCTATCTTGGAAAGGAAAATTTAGATGTCTATTTGGCTTTTCAGGATTTTAGGACAATCAACAGAATTTCACAACAAACCAAGCACTTTAAGGTCTAGTCACTGTTGCAATGTGGGAAATACAGAAGTCAATTTGCACACAGCATGTTCACACAAGCAGCATTAAATAAACAGCCAGATTTTCTGTTTTATCTGCAAACAGAGGCAATATAGCTTAGCTGGCAAAATTTCCTGTGTCAGAAGGATGCAAGATCAAAGTACATTCCAATCTTTGAATATATATTCAAGGCAGATACCCCAACTGCAGTGTCAGTGAAATGCCTTTAATCAGACGGGACATTAGTCTATGGGTCCAACTTTCTTGTAAGGGTACAATGACTGAATTTCAGGGAAATTGCCTTAGGATTCCTGGACAATCTCTTTCCCTCAACCAATACCACCAAAGACAGAATATAGTAGCCATTTATTTTTGAGATTAAATGGTTCATTCAGTTCAATCCCAACCAAGGGATCTTGCAGTATACTAAATTACTTCTATAATTTTCTACATCGAAATCACCATCAGACTACAAAATATTTGCGGTGAATGAAGCTTAGTATAATATTTTTGAAAAGGGAGAAAGTTCTATATCAATGCAGGACCTTTTATATAAAAGTAAAATGGAGTAGAAAAGCTATAAAGTCAAGAGATGAGGAGAATATTTTTACAAGTAGTGAGTTGTTGTGATTTTGGATTCACCTCATAAAAGGAAGTAAACAAAATGCTAACTTTTAGGGAGGGATTTGGTGAAATACATGAAAAATGAAAATATTTGCAGGGCACTGGGGAACAGAAAGGCAGTTGGAGCATTTGTTCAGCTTTTACAAGAATTGATATAGTTCCAGTGGACCACATTCTTCATTGCTGTATGATTCTTTGATTCTAGGAAAATTGTTTTATAGTCCCAGAGCACTTTCAATTGCTTGTATATTATGCATTGGAACTTTATATAAGCAACTTTATTTGTTCTAAATTTTGAGTTCATATGTAATGCAGAAGAATTAGGTCCTTCAAAAGTTGACTGGGGAAGGTTCCAGGGGTAGTTTGTTTACAACTGTGATTTATTCAGATACACAATGATGTCATGCGAGGCATATAGTCTGTGGGAGTGGACCTCACCTGTGTGCAAACTGGAGGCACAGACATGGGAATTTTTTGTGCATGCATCAGAGTTAACACAGTGACATTTTCAACTCGCCCACTTCAACGTGAAGTCATTCAAAATTTCCGAAGTGTCTAGCATGCCTTTTCAACGTCATCTTTAACTAGTTTAAAGCTGAGCTTACAGTGTGACCATTGCCTATTTTTGTTCTCTGTGTGCAGAAATATATTCATGTCTGTATGAGTCCACGAGCTTCTGAGTCCAAGTTATTAGGTTGGAACCTAATACAGGGAAGGATTTTGTGACCTGATCCATTAATTGGATTTCATTCTGCCCCACTTAACTCATTTATTTTGTCATAGAATCATAGAGTTATACAGCATGGAAACAGACCCTGTGGTACTCCTCACCCATGCTGACCAAATATCCTGAACAGATCTAGTCCCATTTGCCAGCATTTGGCCCATATTCTTCTAAATTCTTTCTATTAATATACCCATCTAGATGCCTTTTAAATGTTCTAATTGTACTTGCTTCCACCACTTCCTCTTGCTTAAAATTGTTCCCTCTAGTTTTAGACTCCCCCACGCTGGGAAAAGACTTTGGCTATTCACCCCATCCATGCACCTCATGATTTTATAAACCTCCACAATGTCACCTCTCAGCCTCCAACATTCCAGGGAAAATAGCCCCAGCTTATTCAGTCTCTCCATCCTTTTGAATCCTTTCAAGTTTAACAGCATTTTTCTGTAGCAGGGTGACCAGAATTAAACACTGTATTCTAAAAATGGGCACATCAATGTCCTGTACAGCTGCATCATGACCTCCCAACTTCTATACTCAATGTACTGACCAATGAAAGCAAACATACGAAAGGCCTTCTTCACTCGTCTGTCTACCTGCAACTCCACTTTCAAGGAACTGTGCACCTGCACCCCTCAATTTCTTTGTTCGGCAAGACTCCCACGGCCCTTTCATTAACTGTATACCTCCTGTCCTGGTTTGTCTTACAGCTCACATTTATCTAAATTAAACCCCATCTGCCATCTTCGGCCCATTGGCCCAGTTGCTCAAGGTCCCATTGTACTTTGAGATAACTTTCTTCACTGTCCACTGCTCCACCTATTTTGGTGTCATCTGCAAACTCACTAACTATACCTCCTATATTCACATTTAAATAATTTCTATAAATAAGGAAAAGCAGTGGATCCAGCAGTGATACTTGTGGCATACAGCTGGTCACAGGCCTCCAATCAGGGAAAAACAACTCTCCTACCTTCGATCTAATTTTGTATCCATTTGGCTAGTTCTCCCTGGTTTCCTTGTGATCTAACCTTGCTAATCAGTCTGCTTTGCAGAACCTTGACAAATGCCTTCCTGAAGCCCATATAGACAAAGCCTGCCACTCTGTCTTTATCAATCTCCTTTGTCACCCTTCTAAAAACTCAGTCAAGTTAGTGAGATACGATTTTCCATACACAAAGCCATACTGACTGTCCCTAATCAGTCGTTGCCTTTCCAAATACATGTAAATCCTTCCCTCAAAATCCCTTCCTACAACTGACCCACCACTGATGTCAGGCTGATCTGTCTATAGTTCCCTGGCATTTACTTACCACCTTTTTAAAATAGTGGCACCACATTAGCCACCCTCCAGTCTTCGGGTGCCTCACCTGCAGCTGTCAATGACACAAATATCTCAGCGAGGGGCCAAGCAATCTTTTCTCTAGCTTCCCATAAAGTTCTGGGATACACCTGATCAGGTCCTGGGAATTTTCCTACTTTTTTGCATTTTAAGACCTCTAGCACCACTTCTGTAATGTGGATACTTTAAGACATCACAAATTATTTTCCCAAGTTCCCTAGCTTCCATGTCCTCCTCCACAGTAAATACTAACAATGAATATTCATTTAGTATCTCACACATCTTCTGTGGTTCCACACGTAAATGGACTTGTTGATCTTTAAGGGGCCCTATTCTCTCCCTAGTTATTCTTTTCCCACTGCTGTATTTGTAGAAGTTCTTTGGCATCTCCTTAAACCTACATACCAAAGCGATCCCATGTCCCCATTTTGCCATCCTGATTTCCCTCTAAAGTATACTCCTGTAGGAATTCCCAGCTGTTTATACGTAACATATGCCTCCTTCTTTTTCCTGACCAGAGCCTCAGTCTTTCTAGTCATTCAGTGTTTCCTACACCTACCAGCCTTACCCTTCACTCTACAGGAACATACTGTCTCTGAACTCTCATTATCTCATTTTACCTACAAACAGCCTCCCCCAGTCAAGTTTTGAAACTGCTTAATGCAATCAAAATTGGCCTTACTCTAATTTAGAACTTGAAATTTTAGAACAGGTCTTTTGTGTAACCATTGTAAAACTAATAAAATTATGATCACTGGCCCCAAAGTGCTCCACTGACACCTCAGTCACTTTCCCTGCCTTATTTCCCAAGAGAAGGTCAAGTTTCTCTAGTAGGTACATCCACAGATTGAATAAGAAAATTTTATTGCACACTCTCATCAAATTCATCTCCAAATAAGCCCTTAGCTCTATGGCAGTCCAGCCTATGTCTGGAAAGTTAAAATCCCCTATCATTACAACCTTATTATTCTATCAGATATCTAGGTCTACTCACGTATTTACTTCACAATTTCCCACTGAATGTTTAGGGCGCCTGTAGCACAATTCCAAATAGATTATCATCTATTTTGTATTTCTCAGTTCTACCCATATTACTACAATGGATGTTTTCCCAGGAATATCCTCCAGAAGTACAACAGTGGAATTATTCTTAAGCAAAAGTGCTATTCCGCTCCTTTCTTGCCTCCCCCGCTCCCTTAGATCCTTCCTGTAGCACTTATATGTTTTAACTTTCTGAAAATGTGATCTGATAATAGCATGACAAGATTCATGGGTTTTCTGGGAGCATAGTGAATGCTGGAACCAACAGTCTGTTTCCTTAAGCAATGAGATTGAAGGATTAGGAATGAGATCGTGGTACTTTAGAGAAGGATATATGGAGAATTATATACAGTAAAAACACTGAAGAGTTGGAAAGAATACATTGATTAAAAAAAAAGAAAGGGAAAAGAGAAGGAGAATGGGACTGTAAAGAAAAAAGCAAAATAACAAAATCTTCACTTTAACATAAATTGTTCTCTTAAAAAAATCTCTTAGGTAAAGCTTCACAATTTAAGTTGTTCCCTTTATAAGATGGAGAGATTGATTTGTGTAAGGGATAAAAGTCTCTTCGATAAGATCCGATCTCTTGAATATGGTGTCCTTCTTAATCAAAGGATGTAAATGTGTTGGACCCAGTTCAGAAGAGCTTTACCAAACTGAAATCTGGAATGAGCAGATTGTCTGGGGTGAGGAAAAATTTACAGGTTGAGTTTGTTTTCAGTGTCATTCAAAAGTGCCAGGATTTGATTGAATCTTATAAGATCCTGAATAGTCTTGGCAAGGTTGGCATAGAAAGGATGTTTCCTGTTGCAGTTGAGCCCAGAGCTAAGAGCTGCTGTTTTAAATCTGGACAGAGATGAGGGGAGTTGTTATTTCTCTGAGATTGTGCAACTTTGAAACTTTCTGCGTCAGTGCAAGATAGAGGCAGCGTCATTAAATATTTTAAAGGCAAGGGCAAATAGATTCTGTTAGGTAAGGGAGACAAATATTATCAGGGATAAGATGGAAATACGGAATTCAGAACACAACAGATTGGTATTGAAAGAAGGCTGGAAGGGTCAAATGGTCTACCTCTTATCTTAATTTGTATGTTCACACATAAAAAGATACTTACACTTAAAACACAAGTCCTAATGTTCTACAGCAAACTTACTCAGTCAATAATGGCCAATCACATCATGGAACTTCAGGGTGGGTTGCAGTTTTTGTGAGGCTATTGATGGCTCAAATCATCTGGGAATTTTCAGTTGTCCAGTATTTGTGGGGCCTTGTTGGCTGATTTGCACATTAATCATATCAAGTGACCATAAACTGACTATCATTGTGGCAGGAGGTTTGGCATCATTATATTTTAAAAAAGTGCTTCTCTTCCCTGATATTATTTTGCTCAACTGTTTCATTTAGTATCAAACAGCCCAGAAAGAAAAATCAGTTGAATCTAAGAATGACACATCCTGCTCAATGTGAGATACTGAAAATGGACCTCCAGTAAAACCACTTCATTTCCAAGAATTACTTTACTTTTTAACTGCTTTTACTTTCTGAGGCAAGAGTCAGCTTGACTCAGTTGGTTCCACATTTGTCTTTGAATCAGAACATCTACTGTTCATGTTCTACTCCAGGCCATACACGCACAATATAGGCTAAAACTGAAGTACGATGAGAGTGGTGCCATCCTCTGGCTGAAGTGGTAAATCAAATCTAACATGATCTGGTTGACATTAAAAATCTATTTCCAGAAGATGAGGGGACTTTCCTCCATTATCCCTGCCAACAGTCTACAGTCAGCCAAGATCTCTGCAGTGGTTTACTGAGCATTGATCTCATTGCTATTTATTTGCTTTTCCTGTGTGCAAGTGGTTATCATTTACGTTATGAAAGACATTGTACTGAAATACTTTATGTTTGAGAGATGTGATGAATGACATGTAAGTATAAGGCCCAGATTGTCACTCCAGAGTTGAGTGAATAGAGATGGAAGACTTGCAGGATCAATGAATCTGACCTTTAGAAATGGCTGCCCAGATTTTCAAGCCGTGGGGCTTTGGGTCTTGATTCAAAGTTGGGAATGGTGACCAGGAAAGAATGGAGGAGGCTGCTGGCTGTAGGGACTTGCCTTGGTGATTCCAGATTATGTCCAGTGCTTAGATAAAGGATCCTACTAGCCCTTATCCCTCACTCTCCACCTGCACTCGCTGTACCCCATCCATGCTGATCCATTCCACTTCACGCTTCTCCACCTAATCCCATGCCAATGTGTGCCCCCAAACAACCCCTTTGGCCCCTCATGCTCCTACCTTGACCTATGACCCACCACAGCCCTGTAATCTTTTATAAGCTTCATGCTAACCTAGTGCCAACTCATGCCAACCCATGCCCCACCTAGCATCTTTTGCTCTTACAACACCATGTTGGCTCAGCTAGTATAACCCCCATGGGCAGATACCAGGACCCAAGCAGAAATGAAATAGAATATAGTTTTATCAAATCAAGTTTGAAGTGTGTATTGCAGAATTCACTGTATCAAAAAGTAACGACATGCACTGCAATTCATAATACCACGTTAAAGAGTCTATAACCATTTATAGGTGACAAACTGGTGAAGATCATGTGCACTCTAATTTGAAAATTGATAGTTATGAAATTAGTAAAACAGCATTAATCTAGCAATGAAAATATTCAGCAAGCAATCTTTTTGCTTAACACTCCAGGCATTTATTTCAAATGTTCACACAGAAAATTTTTAAATGCCTCAGTAGCTTGATATCTCCCTTTAATATGTTCTTTTGATGTCAGACAGATATCTTTGGGCTTCAAATAAAATTGGTAGTTCAGTTTGACATCTCTTTTGATAGCTCCAGTGAGATTTCCAATAATGAGTTTACACACTTTTGAAAGCACCATTTTGCCTACTTTTAACAACTCCAAAGTGCAGCTAACCTTCACCAAAGGACACTTTTCCATCCTCAGAGATGGCCTGTGACCAGTTCCAAAGGGATGCTCTGACTATCCAAAGTAATGCACAATGTTCAGTTTTGCTCTTAATTGGCTTTTAAATTCCAAATCTACCAAAATTCCAAGTCAGTGGAGTCAACTGAAAATCTAAATGACTAGCTATCCTGTGAACAGTTCATGTGCAGATCTAACCCAACCTGTACCACCCTTGTAATAATGGGAAGTGGCATGTTGGGTATTGAGTTTTGCATTTCTAAACGCCATTTTAATCACATTTGAGACGGAAGCCATCATGGATAAATACCAGGCCTCAGTCTTTCTTTTAGTTTAGTAATTTTTAGTTATGATCTGACACTTGTTACAACATGCATAGCTTAATTCCTTCAAAAAATTACAGAAACAATTCAAACAAATTTAAGTTTCTCTGAGCATGGGTAACAAAAATAGTGAATGCTTGGGTAACAAAAATAGTGATACCTTGTGACTTTTGTCTATAATCCCTATCACAAACTTTGCTCCTTTCCTCACCGATTCCATTCTTCTCCTTGGAAACAGTCTGAGGAAGAACCTGAGGAAGAACTCTGTGTCACATTTAGCCCTGAGATGTACTTTCAATCATATATTGCCTTTATCCATTTCCATAACATTACTTGTAATGAGACCCATCTCACCTCTTCCTCTGCTGAGAATCTCATCTATATGTTAGTTGCGTACAGGTTTATTAATTCCAATACCACTGCATCCCACCCTTTGTAAACCAAAAGTCCACCACTTAATATGCTATTAAACCATTACCCTTTTACCCACTGGTTTCTAGTTAAACAACATCTCAATTTTGAAGGTGTCAACCTGATATTCAAATTTCTCTACTCCCTTTCCCAGTGTTTCTCCAGCCCTACAACCCTCCAGGATATCTGCTATATTTAATATGGATTTAATATGGATTTCAGCAAGGCGTTCGATAAGGTTCGCCACAGTAGGCTATTTATTTATTTTCCACCTAGAGGCCAGGGCTCTTAGTTTCCCCTCTGCCTGTATACATAGAACATAGAACATAGAACATTACAGCACAGTACAGGCTCTTCGGCCCTCGACGTTGTGCCGACCTGTCATACCGATCTCAAGCCCATCTAACCTACACTATTCCATGTACATCCATGTGCTTTTCCAATGACGACTTAAATGTACCTAAAGTTGGCGAATCTACTACCGTTGCAGGCAAAGCGTTCCATCCCCTTACTACTCTCTGAGTAAAGAAACCACCTCTGACATCTGTCCTATATCTTTCACCCCTCAATTTAAAGCTATGCCCCCTCGTGCTCGCCGTCACCGTCCTAGGAAAAAGGCTCTCCCTATCCACCCTATCTAACCCTCTGATTATTTTATATGTTTCAATTAAGTCACCTCTCAACCTTCTTCCCTCTAATAAAAACAGCCTCAAGTCCCTCAGCCTTTCCTCATAAGACCCTCCCTCCATACCAGACACCATCCTAGTAAATCTCCTCTGCACCATTTCCAAAGCTTCCACATCCTTCATATAATGTGGTGACCAGAACTGTACTCAATGCTCCAAGTGCGGCCGTACCAGAGCTTTGTACAGCTGCAGCATAACCTCTTGGTTCCGGAACTCGATCCCTCTATTAATAAATGCTAAAACACTGTATGCCTTCTTAACAGCCTTGTCAACCTGGGTGGCAACCTTCAAGGATCTGTGTACATGGACACCAAGATCTCTCTGCTCATCTATACTACCAAGAATCTTACCATTAGCCCAGTACTTTGCCCTCCAGTTACTCCTACCAAAGTGCATCACCTCACACTTGTCTGCATTAAACTCCATTTGCCACTTCTCAGCCCAGCTCTGCAGCTTATCTATGTCTCTCTGCAACCTACAGTATCCTTTGTCACTATCCACAACTCCACCAATCTTAGTGTTGTCTGCAAATTTACTAACCCATCCTTCTACGCCCTCATCCAGGTCATTTATAAAAATGACAAACAGCAGTGGACCGAACACCGACCCTTGCTGTACACCACTAGTAACTGGTCTCCAGGATGAACATTTCCCATCAACTACCACCCTCTGTCTTCTTTCAGCAAGCCAATTTCCGACCCAAACTGCTATATCTCCCACAATTCCATTCCTCCACATTTTGTACAATAGCCTACTGTGGGGAACCCTATCGAACGCCTTGCTGAAATCCATATACACCACATCAACCGGTTTACTCTCATCTACCTGTTTGGTCACCTTCTCAAAGAACTGTATCTGTAATGACCAGGAATGGGTTCTGTCTGAAGATATAAATTTCATCATGAAAGATTAGGACCAAGAGCCAAATGGAATTCAATTGGGACAAACAGCCTGATAAGCAAAAATTTCTAGACTTATGGTTTGGCACAGTGGTTAGCCCTGCTGCCTCACAGTGCCTGGGATCTTCGTTCAATTCCAGCCTTAACTGACTATCTGTGTGAAGTGTGTGTATTCTCCCCGTGTCTGTGTGGGTTTCCTCCTGGTGCTCCAGTTTCCTCCCATTGTCCAAACATGTGCAGGTTAGATGAATTTGCCATGCTAGATTGCCCATGGTGTGCAGGCTTGGTGGATTAGCCATTGGAAATGCAGGGTTATAGGGATAGGGTTTAAAGGGGCACTGTGTGAAAAAAAGGTTCAAATAAAACTTACAACATTTAAATTGAAATTTGGTTGGAGGAGAGGTAATGCACACAAGTACCTGCTGGTTGCAGAAATTTTTAAGTGGCCAACGCATACCGTATTCTCCAAGGAAAGCTGGAGCTTAACATACCAAAGAATTGAGTCTCTTTTTATGTGTCTTTTATATCTTTTTATGTCTCTTTTATATCTTTAACAATATAGTCAACAAACCATGAACCATCCTGAGCAGCAGTGCACTTTTCTTTGCACTTCAATCCTCAATTATGTACAGGCTTAAATTGAAATTACTAACTCCATATTTTTCTCTTTTAATCCAATCTATCTTTCCTTCTCTTTTATACGCCTGGCTTGCTTTCAATTCATACATTTCCCTCCCTGACATTTGTCTCATTCTTTATCAATACGTAGATCTAATTGATTAAGGATAGACTCAGAACATTAAGCCATTATTTTCCCCTGCCACTCACTAAGGTTCCATGTGGCCTCTTATTGTCACCACGCTGTATTCGGTAAATACTTGCATAAAGCTACAGTGCAGAAAATCTTTAGAGATGAAAGATTTGTGAAAAAGTCTGACTACAAGTTCCTGTGATGGGATGGCCATCTTCAGCAAAGTTCTGGACAAATATCATGCACTGTATAAGTGGTCTATGGCTTTTATCAAATGTTGTCATTTTCAGTTTTGTTTACTTTGATAAATACATTAATCACACATCTGAATGTTTTACTTTTTTATCTTTAGACATTCTGTTATGAAGTTTTACTAAAATGATAATCTTTACAGCTTTGAACACTTACTTCAGTGAGTGACTCCCTTCAGACACTGAAATCTGCAGAAGATCAAACGATTAGCAAGAAATAAAGATAAGTTTGATGTGCACACTGGAAGGAGTTTGAAGACAATATTTTCCTGAATTTTTCTGACTCTGCTTTGAGGTCCATCTTTTAAGAAGATGTGTGGAAGACCTTCACATAATTTGGTGGTCCAGAGAATGTGGGCTGGGGCTACAGCTGTAATACTACCTCTGATTCTCCAGCCCTCTCGCTCTGTAAATGCAGCCTTCTGCTGTGAGCTTGGGATTAGAAAATGGCCAGTCTAGTCTGAGATGTAATTTGTGCTGTTTGACTCCTGCACTTCGCTACAAGCCTGGGCTGAGTAAATATTGTTTGGGTATTCCCAGCCAAGAACTCTGTGTATTTTCTGAATTGCAGAAATTCCAAAGTAAAGGCATTGACCTACATCAACTGTACAGTGGTATAGCGACAGCCCACATGAGGTATGTCTGCACTTGGAACATCGGTGAGGGTCAAAAACCCAACTATTCCAGATCAAATGCCTGTTAAAAACGTTACTCAAGTCAATAGAAAGAAAATCTGAGCAGTTTGTGTAATCAGCAGCCAATTTTCTGCCATCAGTATTCCACCTATCGATGTTTAAAATTATCTAATTTGTGTTGCTGCCTTTATTCAAGTTTACAAAACAGATTAGAAGGAAGTAAGGTAGGTGGGAGTAGCAGGGGATGTTGAGGGGAGTATTCATGACTTGAATCCAGATAAGGTTAATAACTGAAACTATTGCTTCAAGATTCAGGGGATTAATTTTGACTGTGTTTGCATGGTTAAGTCTAGGCAGTAGCAAATTAGCAGGCATTTTAATGTCAGTCCTGACTTTTTTTTCCTATTGCAATCAATATGAAACCATGGATGTGAAACCGGTTGCAAATTCCGCTATCACTCTTTTTAGAAAGTCAAAGTTATTACCTGCATCATCTAATTGGGTGGATGGTAACTTCCCATCACA
This sequence comes from Stegostoma tigrinum, assembly GCF_030684315.1. NCBI lineage: Eukaryota > Metazoa > Chordata > Chondrichthyes > Orectolobiformes > Stegostomatidae > Stegostoma > Stegostoma tigrinum. Next base: position 27,121,056 of record NC_081377.1, on the reverse strand, counting down.
AATCCTGTGGATTTTGCATACTCACTAGCTGCATAATTGTTGTCATTTGTTATTGATACTTGCTGTGCCAAGGCAAGAACACTTATAAAAAGTTTCTGCACTGCTGTCTTCAAATTCAAACTGGCACATAATTTGCTTACTCTAATCACAACAAAGGCATAAAGTGGGATGAGGGGTCAGCTATTTAAAATTAACAAGACCTTAAAGTCTAACTTGCAAAATTATGAGGCGGATTTGAACACCATTGCGTCCCTTCTTCAAGGGAATTATGTGGGTTAAATTTACAGATGTTCTGGATTCTTGTCTATTGCAAACATAGACTCCTGAGTAGAGGTGGGCTACTAATGCAGAAAATTACAGTCAGTGGTGGATGGTTACATTATATAAATATATATATCAGTCCCGTTCACTTAAAGGAGTGTCGTCTCCAGGAGTGACAGGTGAGGATTACCAAATCATCTCCATTCCAGTTGGGATTCAAGGGGCAAGGCGTTGTCCACATAAACACCCCGATACCAGGGTTGATTAGGGCTCACAATTCCCTAGTGCCTGAAAGCAGTCACCTATGGATAGTGATAATCCCCAAATTGGTCAATAGTGGTCTGAGGCCAAGCTTACCATTCCAGATGACGGGTGGAGTTTCTAAATGTGAAACTAAATAGGGGACCTTTCAGTAGAAATAGCAGAAGGCTACTCCTCAGGTACGAGAGAAAGATGCAGTCCTTCTTGCTGAGGATGGTCCCAAGCAGTTCCGTGATGCGGGGCTCCGTGATCAATGGTCTGTTTCCTGGCACGCACACTGAGACAAACACTGACAGTGCCTGTAGGACCATCAACTCGGTGAAAGACACCCTTTGGCCTGCCCAAAATTTATTTGCCTTCCAGAACAAGGAGTTGACTCGAACTGAGTGTTGCAGACTGACATGTTCCAAGATCCAGAACTACGTGCTGAGGGCTGCAATAAAGCCAAGGCACAGTGGGGAAAGACTGCTGTGTAAGGTCCTTCTGCCAAGGTTAAATGGGGGTCTGTTCAGTTATTGGGCCCTCCCGGTTCCTCAAATATAAATACAGTCTGTTCAATGATGAGGTGCCTTAGGTTTGTTTGTTGGATAGAATCAAACTCCTATATTTGTTTGTTTCTCTGATATGTTGCTGTACAGAGCCAAACTCTGTTTGTGACAAAGTACATGTAAAGGTATACTGTATGAATAAAATATATTTTTGAAAGAAAAAAAGAGCACATACCCTCTGCCCGTAGGCCTTTAACTATTCTTGATCAGCTACCACCATTTGTAGATGGGTCGTCCTGCTAAAACCAATCCCTTGGGGAAAATAGCCTGGGAGATGGGATGGAGCCTGAAAACTGTGCATTTTTGCAACTGCACACTTCTGTGGCAACCCCTTTATATGGCTGAAAATCTCACTTATGATGACACTATAAATTCAACTTCGAAATTAATTTTCAGAGAGCAAAAAAATGACATTTTTATTGCAATTTTCAAAGCAAGATCAATTAAAGCAATGAATACATATTTGGACAACTAATTGGTATCTGTGGCAAAATGCAGTTAGGGTGGTATTTGGGTAATGTAACTAAAGGCTGTCCTCGATAGATAGGAGGTTGTCCCTGTATCAAATACACTAGCATCAATCTGTAAGATGGTGCATTGCTAGAAGAGGATTAGTGGCTCCAGTACGGAGTGAAAAGGTAAAACAATGCTTGTCCATTTAGCCTGACAGGAGATTAATAAACTGGCTTTGCAAACAACAAAACACCACCCCATCCCTGCCAACAGCTTTTAATGCTTTAAAACCTAAGGTATGTGATAGTACATCAGGAGAACCTCTGTAATATCTGCCTCATAGATTGGATACAAAGAAAAGAAGCTCCTTTATATACATCCACTCTTTTTTTTTCTACATTCTAGTTTCTATCCTCACTTTTAATCTGCTGCAAACTTTCTTATCTCTTTGTCTCTCCACATTTCATATCAATTATGATTTATTAGATGTGAAGCTCTGAGATGTCCAAATAATATGAGAAGGTGCTTTTCAAATGCAAAATTTTTCTTTATCAAAGTCAGTGTGCCCATGAACTTGCCTTGCTTTATCCTGTAAAGCAGCCTGCATGCCTTCCCATGTACAATTCCTCACCCCCACATACCCACTTAAATCAAAACAAATTTGAACAATGGAAGCCATCTCTCTGTTTCCTGATCCTTCTCCAATCTGCAAGGTTTAAAGAAATGTGGCATTCCTCAATCCCTATCTCCTGATGAGCGTGTATTGTTTTTTTTATCCACTCACAATGTGTGTATAAGAAGAAGAGTACAACTTTTCATATTAATTAAGTCAAGGTAGAAAAGTGAGGAGATGGTAAAATAATTGTAATATTGGACTAATAATCCAGAGACCTGGACTAATCAAGGCATGATTTCAAATCCCACCACACCAATAAGAATACATCTGGAATAAACTGCTGGTATCATAAATCAAAGAACTGCAGGATTGTTATAAAAACCACCTGGTTCATGAATGTACTTCAACAGATGAAATCCACTGTCCTTACCTGATCTGGCTGACATGTGGCTCCAAATCTATAGCAATGTGTTTATTAACTGCCCTCTGAAGTGGTGTTGGGGGGGTTGAGGGTAAGCTGTATCAAAATGGACTTGTTTAACACAGAATGGAATAAGCACAAGTTAGAAGTGTACAGAAGTTAGCAGCAGAGAGAAACAACATGTTTGGATTGATGTGGAGCTGATCTGCTCATTTCAAATCCAGCTATGTTGGAAAAGAGCCACTATCTGTTGACGTAAATGATGTTTGGGGGGCTGGTTAGCTCAGTTTGACAGGACATCTGGTTTGAAATGTACAGTAATCTTAAGCATCCACAGCATGGTTTTATTTCCTGCACCAGCTGAGATTATATGAAGGACTCTCCTTCTCAACAATACCCCTTGACAGAGTCAGGCTGACCCTTGGGTTAAACAACTGATAGTCCTCTCCCTCTTTCTTTCTCTAGTGAGAGAGCAGCCTATAACCCAGTAGGGTTATGGTGCTATTACCTTTTAACCCAAGGATTTTTAATGCTTTTCAGAACTTCCAAATAATTTTGGCATTTTCATGGGCCAGAGTTTATATCAATGTTAGCATAAATATTTTGCAAAATATGCACAGACATGGGACAGGGACATCATGTTTTGACAATATAGGTATGATGTTAACATAAATTAATTCAAAACAAGTTAATTAATTTTTTTTTTACATTGGTAAATCTTCTCCCTATTTTGGCTCTTCTTGCCTTCATGCCACTGGGGACATTACTGAGGAGAGGAGTTATATGTGCCATTCCTTTTGATAAAAAGTATTTTGAACCAACATGCGAGTCAAACACAGCTACTGACTAGTAAAGTTGTATAACTGGCCAAAGTTTGCCGTCCCATTACTTACCACAAGATGTGAAAGCTCCCGCATAAGTTGTTAAAAGATCAGACTTTAGAGCATCCAATGAATTTTGGTTACTTTTCTCCAGAATTCATATGATTTAATCAGGATTCACAATCCATCAAACTGTTGGTGGGCAAGGGTTTGCATTCATACTTATATTTGTCAGCTTGGTTCGTGGGTAACTCTTGGCTCTATAACCAAGAAGGTTATGGGTTTAAGCCCCATTGCAGGACTAAGCACATGGACTTAGTTGACAATCCATTGCTACTTTGACAGACTGCCACAGTTTCAAAGGTTCTTCAGAGGAGACATTTAACCAAAACTCCTCTGTCATCCTACTTGGGTAATAAAGAGCTGAAGGTACCACTCAGTTACCTGGCTAACATTTCTCCTTCAAACAGCATAAGAAAACCCCATATATTTCTATTGACTGTGCGACATTACTGAGAGTCTGCCTATTCACCATGTGACTGAACATCTTTGAGTATGAAGCACTTTGAGACATCAGAGACTGATAAGATGCTTGATGAAGGCAATCAGCAACAGGAACCCAATGTGACTATTTTTTCCTCCCTTCATAGCCTCAGGGTACTGAGGGCAAATGTATTGCTCAAAATTCATCTCAACTTTGTCTGCACTTCAAACCCTCCTACACCATGTAGCCCTGTTCCACCAATAACAACTTACATTTAAATGACCTTTTTCAGATAGTTGAAGATTGTTCAGCAAGCAAGAGTGGTACAGCTGGAAAACAAAATTGAGGAGGCAGGAAAACAAAACATACTACTATATATTATGTGGAATTTAAAGCACAAAAACTTACCTTTGGGCCCAATTGATCTACGCTGATGTTTATACTCTATCTTACCTCCTCATATTCTTCTTAATCTATCTGTTATAATATTTCCTTCTATTGCTTTCTCCCTTATATATTCATCTATCTTCCCTTTTAAATGCTTCCAAAGTATTAGCCTGACAACTCTGTAAATCCCTAAGTCTTTGAGTACAGAATGTGAAGAGATTGAAGATGAAAATTAATTGCATTTATATAGCACATTTCACAATCTCAAGCCCCAAAGCACATTCCAGATAATAAGGCCCAAGTGAAATGTAGACACTGTTCCAGACAGGAAATGCAGCAATAATTTTGAATGTAACAAGATGTCACTGAATTACCTCCACAGAGGCAAATACCCTGCCACCATGTCACCCTTTATTTATACATGCAGAGTCCTTGACCCTGGACTCCAGCTCCCTCAGAGCCAGCTCTCAGAGTGAACAGAACCTCTGACACTCCTGTTTATATCTGTCAGCCAGGTCTCCCCGATTGGACCAGATTAATAGCCCCAATCAGGGAACTCCATATTCTATGAGGCCCACCTGGCTGACCTCATTACAATCACTACAGTTACCAGAACCAACTTTCTATGCTCTAGGGAGAGCAATCCCATTTTTTCCAGACCTTCCGTATAACTTTAGTTTCTCATCTTTGGTCCATTCGAGTCAATCGTCTCTATACCATTTTTAAGGCCTTGACATGACTTCTAAAGTCTCGCACTCAGAACTGAGATTGACATCCCAGCTCAGGTCTAACCAGCAATTTATAGTAGGTTATCACAGGTTTCTTGCTTTTACATATAAATCCTCTGTAGTAACATAAAGGATCCTGACTCATAGGATATCTGAACTGTGATTTATTTATACATTTATACTATACATGCAGCAATTGTTTCGTTATATATACATACACACATTTATATGCTCACTTACATGTGTGTATGCACATGTACAAATGTCAATTGACTGTACCTTGTGAATAACTCATGCAGACTGGTGTTGGTAAAAGATTCACCAACACTGCTCTTAAAGACATCATTTGAGTCACTAAGTAAATTTCCTTCCAAGATGAAAGATGCAGGCAGCTTCTTACTCAAAGTCATCAAATTTCCTGAAGGGAGAGCTTATCTTGCTTTGAAAAGTACTGACTTGCCTAAAACTCCACTGCAAAATTCAGAAAGCAATTTTTCAGTCAGTATGTACTTCCATTTCTAAACTAGAGTTGTCTGAGAGTACACACCAACATTTAGGACAGAAGGCATTGAACAGAATTTACTTCATAAATTCCCAATGGATTCTAATCCACAGCATAAAGCTGACCTCAAACTACATCACTACTTGGCAGGGATTCAATAATTTTCAACAGTAATAGATTTAACCCCATCACTTACTTAATGATATCAAGCCTTGAAAATGGTGCAGAGGAGATTTACAAGAATGGTGCCAATAGTGTGAGTTTAAAGTTATGTGGAGAGTCTATCAAAACGAGGATTACTCTCCTCTAGAGTAGAAAATGTCAAATTGCTTGCCACATTTCCTACCTGCAACAGTGACTACATTTTACATGAGCCTTATTGGTTAAAATGTGCTTTGGGACATTCGAAGATGATGGAAGGTGCTATATAAATAGAATTCAGTTTCTTCTTTTCATGCTTTTGCATTCTATACCTAAAGATTAGGGCATTACAGAAAATATTTAAGCATCAGAAACTAAAGGCTCTTTCCTTCATGCATTTCTCACCTGAACTGATCTGCTGGGGTCCCAAGTTGTGCCAATAATCTTGCTTTTGTCCACACTTCACTTACTTGACCAAGAAGCACTAAGTCCAATTCCAAGCATACTCTACTTCTAAATACATGGACTTTACAGCAGCAGTCACCTTAGTGGCATATACGAAACTGTCTGATTCATCACACACTCCTGCCACCTCATCACATACCACTTCACACACCAGCGTCCTATCCCAAGACACGATTGCAAAAAAAACAGCAATTGCTGTCCCCTGCTCTTGGCAGACATTGTTTAGCCCAGCGCCGAACAACATATGATTAAATCTGTGACTTTAGCGCAGCATACGGTGGACTGCCTCTTATGCTGTGGCTCCTGAGGGAGTTGAAGTTGTGGAGAAACAGCATTTCATTGATTCATAATTGCCAGATGATTTTCATCACAATGTATTGTTCTCCAGAAGCATGTCATTTTGCTATTAGAATTGGTTAGTGACAAAATAAATTACAGTACTCTCACAGTGTACCAGAGCTTTACTGGAATGGTAGATCAGCTGTTCTCTGATCAACCAGATCTATACTCCACGGTAGATTACATCCTGTTGTGGTAAGGTTGCTTCCCATTTAAGCACAGGCAGCCTCTGAATCAAAATCAAGCTCGTTTCAAGCTATAATAGACAATATCCTTGCCAAATTGTTTTTTAAGTCGTACAGCTAAAATTGCAATGAACCAATGCTTCATGATTATAGTTGATTCTCCTGGCTTTGTTTCATTAATGTACTCTTGCGTTCTTAATAGAGAATGACCACTCTCACATTGGAATGTGAAGTAGCATAAGTTCAATTTACTTAAATATCCCAAACCAGTTTAATTAAGAGATTAACTGATAACTTGCAGTTACAGAGGAATGTATGTACATATCCTTAATCTAGCATGCTGTTGCTTAAACTTCAGTAGTTGCTGCTCATGTTATCCCATCCAGGTCCTTGCGATATTAGTGACACTTATAACGTGGAAGGCTGTGGTTTGGCATCTGAACCGAAGACAGAAAATGGTGAAACCTGTAGAAGAATGAACATATTGTACATTGACAATGAATTGGAGGAATGTGTAAAGTAAAGGGTTAATACTTGAACAGTTAAAGGTAAGCTATGTCAGTCACAAGATTATTAGGAGAGTGAAGGGAATTGCAACTGTGTTGACCTCATGCTAAGTCTAAGAGTGTACTTAGTTCATAAAATGTTGAATGAATAGTTACCTTCCAAAGACCTTAGAGATGTGAAACTCTCTTCAGAAATGCAGAGCATTCAACCCTCTTCACAATAACCATCATATCGGCATCAATACCACAAATATATTATCGCCACAATAGAGAGAACAAGTTCTGGACAGTACAAACTCTGAAAGAACTGAATTAGATTAATGTTTTAAGTAGGATCCTCCCTCTGAATCATTTGCTGGCAACATCTAATGACCATCTAATCGATTTTGTTCCTCCTGAAAGAGCAGATTTTCCTCTCTGATGAAGGGTCTAGGCCCGAAACGTCAGCTTTTGTGCTCCTGAGATGCTGCTTGGCCTGCTGTGTTCGTCCAGCCTCACATTTTATTATCTTGGAATCTCCAGCATCTGCAGTTCCCATCATCTCTTCCTACAGAAGTGTTGTGTTTCTGCACCAAAATCACATTTTTATACTTCATGAAAAACATGATTGTTTCCTGATGTGCTGGATTATTTGAATTGAAAAGATGTTTGCAGTGCTAGTTTATTTTGCAGCTAACTATTCAATATAGATCTCAAAGCACATTTTTTGTTTATTTTTCCATGAAATTACTACAGTCCACAAGCTTTTCAGTTTCTCAATCAGTTCTTGTTTATGATTTTTCTCATCAAACTCACCTATTCCAAATATAACAATTAAAAGAATTCATCCTGCCAAATGTAAAAAATCCATCCTGACTACAGTCGGCTCATCAAAACAATGGTCATATTTTGATAGTTCTGGTCTTTCAACTTCTCTAGGTTCAAATCCATACTTGTCTTTAAGATAGAGTTAGATGAATTCTTGATAAGTAAGGAGACCAAGGTTTATGGGGAGAAGGCAGGAGAATGGAATTGAGGAATATATCAGCGATGACTGAATAGTGGAGCAGATTTGATTGCTGAAAAGCCAAATTCTATGCCTATATCTTTATAGTCTTATGGCCTACACCAGATTGAATGGACGAAATTTGTTTCTACAAGCACCATTCTTGTGTTAAAAGAATCCACTTCCTAGTAAGATGCTCATACAACATGAATTTGCAATCAAAATGGTGCTATCAAAATTTCAGGAATTAAAGATTAATTTCTTTGTGAACTACCCAAACTGAAAGGACACAACAACACTAAGAAAAATTTAAAAGCAAATTCCTTTGAACACTTATTTATTAGGTGCAAATATATTGGAGATGGTGAATGGTCAATTATTGGGTAGGATGTTTTGAGGCCAGAGATCAATGAAGTAAAGGCTCAGGAATAGTGAAATGTGAATTGCAGCCCCACTGAATGTAATGTAATGCTTTGGTTATAGTTATTGCAGAACATTTTAAAATGTTACACATACGCAGTGATAGTGTATTTTGCAGGCAGCTATTCAATATAGATGTGGAAGTGCATTCTTATTGACACTGGATCTGAAAAGTGCACACAGTCTGCCTCACATCACTGGCATAATTGAAGTATTTTGATCTGTAGCACTTATGTAATTTGTAGGTGGCAATAGGATGGTGTTAGGAACAAGATATTTTCTAGGCTCTTGTGCAGAGAGCAGAGCCCTATCAAAAATAAACACCCTAGAGGAAGTCTGCACTAATGTAGCATCATTCACAAACTCAAGACATCCCAAAGCACTTTTCAGCCAATGAAACATTTTAAAATATCTGTATAGTTTCATGACTACAGGTCAAAACGTTGGCGTACGGTAGACATTTTTAACATGCAATTCCAAAATGTGCTGTTTAAAGAGGATAGAAACAGCCAAAACTGGCCCTAAGTGTAAATTAAATAGCTGTCTTGAGGGAAAGAGACCCACTGAGTGAGACATTAATGGAAGGAAAAGGAACTTCAAATATCAGCTCTTTAAAAGGGAAAGAGGCAAATTGAAATATAGTTGACTATGATCTTTTGTGACTACCAAAATATTGCGAGTTTGATGGCCCTCTGCTCAACAACAAGCCACTCCCTGAAGATGATGTCCCATTCACAGACACATTTTGTGTCTTTTCATTTGAGGAGTACATAAAGGCAGGGGTTAAAAAGTCAATTTCATCTCTATGGAGTGTACTGCCATGTGTACGAGCCTGGGTTCAAACATTAGTGCGCAGTGATGGTCTCAGTTGAAGAATTATCTCCAAGTGATTCTTGTGTTGCAGTTAAAGATCATCTTTTATCTTGAGTGCTAGATGTCTGCTAGTTAGCAGCCAAACAAAAAGAGAAACAGGACAACAAAATGACTCTCTCTCACCCTGAATGTTGGAATTCAAACACAATCAAAAGACCCAGAACTACAGAACTTTAACCACCGACAAGGTTAAGGATCGTGAAACCGGCTGTTCAACTGTAGACTCATACATCTTTAAATACTTTGTTTCGGACTCACCTCTTATTTTTAATCTGTATGTTGCATTAGAACTTTTTGCTGTGAATTGTAGTTAATAAGTTCATATCTTTGCCAATTTAGAAGTGTGTGATTAAATTGACTTGTTTAAAAACATAAGCTGTTTGGGTCTGGGAGAATGACATCCACAAGGGAAGGGATGTTATTTTAACTTAACCTTGTTACATCCAACAGAGAATCTGAGTGAATAGGGAAAGGGAACCATTTCTGTACCTGAGCACACCCCCAACCAAACAGCTAACTACACCTTCCCCCCAGCCACCACCACAAGCAGCATTCACTTGTAGTCTGAGTTCCTCACTGATCCTGGGCTTTGGTGTGAGTGCACTACCAGCAGATTCCACCATCCCCAGCAGCATCAACTGCAATTGGCCAGTGGCTCTTGGAGGTTTGAGGGTTGGTAGTAAGATATTCACCTCCACAGTTGATGATCCTGGAGAAGGGTCTCATAAGTTGCTTGACAAGGACACTAAGTTTGCCAGGCCTTCCCCAATGGAGAGGATGTGGGGCCCTCCCCAGCTTCCAGCAAGTAGGTGAGACCCCCGTTACCCAGATTAAATGCTGCCTTATGTGAATATAAAAAGCAAACAGCACAGCTGCATTAGGGACAAGGTGGAGAAACATACGAGGAAGAGGCAACAGATGGTTACATTGATACATTGAGGTGAGATGGGAGGAGGCTTGAGTGAAGCCTAAACACCAATATGTGCTGGTTTGATTGGATGGCCTGTTCTGTGCAGTGTATCCTCTGTCAGCCTAGATATTGAGCCCAGATTCTTGAAATGGCATGAACCTAATGTAGACAAGTAAATACAGCGATAATAAGTGCAAGGGCTGCAAAACTGTGGGCACCACAGCTGGAATTCGGAACCAGCTCATTGCAAGCAACAGAATTGTTTACATTTTTCTCTGGAGCCTAAGGTTTCCAACATCATTATTTGCTCTCCAATTGCTGTCCTGACTATTGTTCACTAATCATATTGAATTTGGAAGTGTTTAAGCCACTTCTGTAGACTGAACATTTCAGCTACTAAGCTGTTGAGCAATCTCTTCATGAAATAACTCCAAGAGGCTGGTATTCCGTTACCAATTCATCCTTTATTTATACATGGAGAGTCCTTGACACCAATTCATCTTTCTCAGAGCCAGCGCTCACAGTGAACAGAACCTCTGACACTCCTGTTTAAATCTGTCAACCAGGGCTCCCTGATTGGGCCAGGTAACAGCCCCAGTTAGGGAACCCATATTCTATGAGGCCCACCTGGCTGATCTTGTTACAATCACTACACTTACTGCTGTATTTTTAATATACAGATTTGACTGAAGAAGAAGAGAAATAGCCAAAGAATGGAGCTGTATAATACCACTGGCACTAATATTTACAGTGTGAAGTGTTCTGAATTTAATGAGAGACCCACAGAACAGTTCCTCTGCAGCCCATCTGTGAGAAAACAATGAAAAAAGTGACAGCAAATTGCTGCGAGCATGACAATTTTGATCATCCAGACTAGTAAATGCTTCACCATTACTGCAATTCAGTGGTTACTCAACTATTAGATAGCTCTTTGTGCACAATCAGCAGCAGGGGTCTTTTCAATTACACTGTGCAGTCTTTCATTCAAGTCAAATCCATCCCACCTTAAATTATTTGCCACTCACCACAGTCTTCCCAACTCAGCTATGACCTAAAAGCAGGCATGATTTATATTTAAACAACATCTTCCACAAACCCAGCATGTCTCAAAGCGCTTCACAGCCAACAAAATGCACTTGAAGTGCAGTCGCTGTCATGAGGTAGAAAATCACAGCAGCAAAGCCTTGCACAGCACGATCTGACAAATAACAATATGATAATGACCGGTTAAACTGTTTTAGTGATCAAATGATAAATATTGGTCAGGACCATGGAGTTAACTCCTGACATTTCTTGTCCCCTGGGAGCTTACATTAAGATCAAAAGACATAGAAGTAGGCCATTCAGCCCATTGAGCCTGCTCCACCATCCAATGAGATTTTAGCTGATCATATAATCCTCACTTCCATTTACCTGCCTTTTGTTGATAACCCTCGAGTCCCTTACTGATTGATTTTGTATCCTGAGAGGGCAGGCCATGCCTCAGGTCATTAGGGGAGGTGATGGCCTGTTAGTATTATTGCTAGGCTGTCAATCCAAAAACTCAGCTAATGTTCTGGGAACCTGGGTTTGAATGCCACCAGGGCAGATGATGGAATTTGAATTCAATTTTTAAAAAGTTCTGGAATTAAGAATCTACTGATGGCCATGAAACTGTTGTGATTGTCAGGAAAACCCCTTTGGCTCACTAAAGTCCTTATGGGAAGGAAAGCTGCCATTCTTACCTGGTCTGGCCTACATGTGAAACCAGTCCCACAGCATTGTCGTTGACTCTCAACTGCCTTCCAAAATGAAAACTGAAAGAACTGCAGATGCTGTAAATCAGGGTCAAAAGCAAAGTTGTTGGAAAAGCTCAGCAGGTCTGGCGACATCTGTGGAGGAGAAAACAGACTTAATGTTTCGGGTCCAGTGACCCTTCCTCAGAACTGCTGGTGGCTGGGAAAACGTCAGTTTATATGCAGAAAATAGGGAGATGGATGGTGCTGCCAGACCTGCTGATCTTCTCTAGCAACTTTGTTTTTGTGTCCTCCGAAAGGGGTTGGTAAGCCAATCAGTTCAAGATAGCTAGGGGCTGGCTATAAATGCTGTAGTACCACATTAGAGTGCAAGCCTTGAGTTTTGGATAGAGGTCTCTTTTGTGATATCACTTTACAAAGGGAGTGTGTTAATGAATCAAGAGGAACTGTAGAGCACGTGGCTTGCAACCATTGTTAATCAAGGTTGCAGTGTGTAAGTGTAAGACAGTGTAGCTATGTTTTTATGTAATCACAAATAACGACCTTCTGAAACCAAATTATCTGATAAGTAAACTTATAGTAGATCTTAACATAAGCACAACCTACATTGGTTACCAATCCTGTTGGAGTCTGTTAACTTTGTATTGGGAAAATATGAAAATAGTTCAGTCTCTAGGATAGAACTTGAACTCACAACCTTTTGAACCCAGAGGTAAGAATGCTATCAATTGGGCCACAGCTGATTCCCTCCTGTTATAAACACATAGTCATTAAACCCTGTAGAACTCTTGACAGTGAACATTTTTGTGTTCCATGGAACATGCAATTTATGTCATAAAAGTAACAGAAGTGCTCAAACATTTTAACTCAATACTTTCAATGAGAGCACAACAATAGTACAACCTTTGGAGGAGTGAAGCTTCTTTGCCACCAACATCCAGATTTCTGCATTAAATTGCATTAGACAGGCATGAGAATTTGCCATCTGATTTCCCCTGTTATGATGAAAGCTGTCGGCCTCACCTTTACTCTTTACCACAAAATCTGACCCATTGTCCAAGTGTTTTTTTGGTTCTCTGAGGTTGAGTATATCATCCATTCTAGCAATAACCTCCCTAAAATTCAGTCCACACATTTGCTAGGCCACATTAAATGCATGCCATGAGACTGCAGTAAAAAAAAGAAATCTGAACAGATTCTTATGCTTCTTGTGGGATTTTGGAAGATTACTGTACATCTGGAGTTTATTGACAAAATAACCCTACTCAATAAACATTTTTTAAAACATCCTGTTTCTATTATTTTAACTACATTGCAAACTTGGGAGGCTGTTAGCTCTGGACACACCAAATCAGAAAATCCTTGTACTACTGCCAATCAAATTGACTCAAGAAACAAGAAGCCACTCAACTTTCTAAGAAAAATTAGTGGTACTTATTGCCATTTACAAACTGGGAAAGACTCTGTGTGCTGAAATAAAAGACTTTAAAAGGGTTTTATTACCATGTTCTGCTCTGACCAAGCTGGCTGCCGGTCTGGCAATGCATTAGTTTTAGAATTCTAAACCTTGTTTCCAAATTTCTCCATGGCCTCAATTCTCCCAACCTGTATGTTCTTCATACATGTTCTTATAACCTTCTCCAGTCCTGCAATCCTCTGAGATCTCAGCATTCCTCCAACTCTTGCACATCCCCGATTTTCTTTACTCCACCATTGGCAGTCATGCCTTCAGCTACCTCAATCCTAAGACCTGGAATTTCTTCTCTAAACCTCTCAACTTCCCTCTTCTCCTTTTAAGACTCCTTAAAGCCTACTTATTTGCTCACAAGCTTTTGTTCACTTGTCTTGAAATCTCCTTACATGGCTTGGTGCTAAATGTTGCTGGACAACGCTCAAGTGCTTGGGAAGTTTTACTGTGGTAAATGTATGCTTCAATTCAACTTGTTGTCATCCTTAAGGGAAATAAATATACTTATATAATTAAACTGTTTCACATGAAGTGCAGAGTAAAAGTTCTCAGATGGTTTAATGCCATAGCACTAAGTCCAGCAAAACCCCAGGGATCATTGAATTTACAGCACAGATAGAAGCTATTGAGCTCATCAAGTTTGCACCAAACCTCCAAAGAGCATCCTGTCCAGACTCTGTAACACTGCATTTACCCATTGCTAATCCACTTACCCTGCACATCCCTGGACACTACAGGGCAATTAAGCATAGCCAATCTACCTACCCTGTGCAACTTTGGTCTATACAAGGAAACTGGAGGACCTGGAGCAAATCCACACAGACAAGGGGAAAATGAACAGACTCCACACAGACAGTTGCCCAGTGTTGGAATCGAACCCAGGTTCCTGGTGCTTTCAGGCAGCAGTGCCAATCATTGTGCCACCTACATGGGCTGGTCTGCTCTGTATAGAATATGATGGCAATGGAGCTATGAAAAAATGAATCATGTTAGTATAATAGAGGTGTCGGGGACGAAGTGCAGCTAAGACCATCCTTCCTGTGACTGCAACAGATAGTCCATGGCTGGTGAGGAAGGGTACGTGTCTATTTCATGAACAAAACTCATACATAAAGAATTGTGTGATGTAGCAGGAGAAGATGATTTTTGCAAGGAACCGAGTGACTTATGTTGTTGTTTTGGGGATTTGGAGTTGAAGAAATGCATATCGCTTCAAAATATCTCAAGAGAAGCGAATTTGTTATCAGAATTAAGGCCAAGAACAATATAATCATATGATCAGGAATAAAACATCAATCCTTTGAGTATGCTCCACCATTGTTATATCATAGTTATCTGTACCCAACTTTATCTAATCTCCTTTGTTCATTATCCTCTGATAATTTGATCTCAAAAATTTGTCAATGCTAGTCCTGAAAGTTGAATTGTTCAATAATGACAAACCTTTCAGGGGAGAACTACAGCTTCCTACCACGTCCCTGTGTGGAGACATGCTTCTTCATTTTCCCTGAAATGGCCTCACTCTGACCAGAGTTGTACCAGCTGTCTGAAGTCAGGCTTGTGAAACAGTGTCACGTAGGAAGTCCATGCCCTCCTGCTACCATGGGATGTCCTTAGAAAGGAGAATGGCAGTGGCACCGCCGTCCATCTACATGAGGCAAGCAGCCAATTAGTCAAATTTATCACCAATTAAAGGCCACTGCTGGCATTTTACCACAATCAGGTTGAGCCCGTGCCACACAGGGGAGACAGAGGATATATATTCTACAGGTGAGTGACTCTTTTAGGTGCGCCATGACTTACGGAGGTGCTCTTCAGTAGCATGGTTCTGACAATGGAGGCTCCAGCCACCTTTGATCCCTGGAAACTGTCTGCCTGCCTTAAAGCACACTAAAAATACATTCTTACATTAATATTGAGGCAGCCGATGATGCAGGTTCAGACGTTACCACTCCTAGCGCTGGTGCTACAGAGTTGTTTGTCTATTGATTAGTCCAGCCCCTGGTGGAGACATAATCCTTAGAAACTTACTTTGAAAGTGATGCATAAATTTCATGTGCCCTACCTGTCAAGTTGCTGTGCAGCGACAATCTCAAACGTTGCTTGTCAAAATGACTACTGAAATGCCCTCACAAACATTTTCTCAAACCTTGATATGGTCTGTGCAAATTTAAGCATTTTGTTAGTGAACATTGGATTATCAGTTGGACTTTCCCCACCTGGGACTTCCTCAGTATCTGACACTTTCTAAAAACAAATCTGTGTCATTTCAAATCACTCATTTCAACTCCTTCCCTATCAGTACAGTGAGTCTACTTACAGCTCATGGACCACAATGGTTCAAGAAGGCAGCTGGCGACCACTTTCCCAGGGAAAACTAGGGATGGGCAATAAATGCTGGCTCAGTCACTGTTGCCAACAGAGTGAATTAAAAAATGTATAACTCATCGCTTCCCTCTTTTGAGATATTCATTTCTCACTTCAGTTTTCCAAACGTTCTGTTTCTCTGCTCTCTGAAGTTCTCTCTTTCTTTTCTTTCAAGCACCTAATTCCCTTTCCATACTTTCTGATTCTAAAGTTATTTAATCTCTATTTTGAGCTGCTTGAGTTCTATTTTCAGTTCCAGGCTGCTTTAACTGTGTCCGAATCCTTGCTGACTCACTACTTGATGTGCATAGTCCTTTTCGTATTTTCAGCAGCCTTAGACACTTTGCCAATACTTAAACTACCTCTGCCTTCTCGCTGTAGAAGAGAATTCCTTCTCTAAATTATTTGTAGATTCCAGCCATCAGGTTTTGTCACTGCTTATAAATCCTTTAGATAGTTTAACTGCTTCCAATGCCATCCTATTTTAGTATGATAAATTGGTGTCTCTCCTTTACCACTTATACCATCTCCAAAGCTAGCCTTTTATTATCCTTCAAAAGCTTACAGTCAAGGCCCAGAATTTGTTACAGCGTAATGGTAAGAATACGCCAATGTTTATGCCCCACAGTTCTACCAGCTGACCCAAAATGTACAAACTCACAATTAAACCACTAAAATGCCCAATTTGCTTGACTGAGAGTCACTTAGGACAAAAGCAATTCACACCAGGATTTCTAAATTTTATTTATTGTAACAGATTTAACTTAACAAAAGGCAAAGAATGGGAAGTGTTTCTAACAACTACATAACTTAAACTCCACGCCTACAAAGCCACAAATACAAACAAATTCATGACTGAGACAGACAAAAGATAAATTGTTTGGGACTGGTACAATAGTTGGAACAATACAAATAACCAAAATTTCAAAAATCAAAAGTTCAAATTTCGGAAGTTAAGTTGACTCACGCAGCTTTGGTTTTTTTCAACTTTTAAAGTAGATGACTTGCTGTTGTTTATAAAGTGATGGTCATTGTCCATTCTAATAACTGATCAGTGAACCTAAGTCTTATTTTGTTTGAGTTCATTTTTTTATCTTTCTAGATTTTGTCTTTTAATTCACATGAGAGAGATAGTACGAGATGGATGCTATCAGTTTACAGACTTTGGATGTTTTCTTCTCTGGTGCCCTCGTACTTAGAGCTTTCTAAAATTCTGCAACTCAGACAATCAGAAGGCTATCATCAGACAAAATTTCCAGAACGGCTCCCCATTCTGCTCAATCTCAAATTACCTCCCTCTTTGCTCCAAAAACTGATATTGACCCGATACAACCAAAAACATATAGCATTTGACAATCAAGTTGTAAAGCTCTTCTGATATTGCTGTCCAACTTACATTTCAGTTTCTAGTCCCAAAATAGAAAAAGTAGGTTGTGTCTTACAATGTATTGTACCTTGATTTCCAGTAGGCATTTGTTATGATTCACACCAAAAATTTATTACAGAAAATGTAAACTCATAGTGTAGGGAGTAGAATGCTGGCAGGGATTGAAGATTGGCTGGCGTACAAAAAATGAAGAGTAAGCATGAATGGTACCTTTTCAGGGCAAGATGTAACAAGTGGTGCGCAACAGGGATCAGTGCTGGGACAGTTTATAATTTGTATAAATGGATGGAAAAAGACTTAGCATGGTATAGTTGCAAAATTTGTTGATGACGCAGAATAGTTAGGAAGTGAACTGTAGTAGGGACACAAGAAGGTTACAAAAAAGATATAAATATGTTAAGTGAGTGGGAAAATGGGGAAATTGGGTATAATGAGCTAAAATGTGAAAATGCCTATTTAGCAGGAAGAATAAAAAATAAACATATATCTAAATGGTGAGAGATTGCAGAACTCTGAGATTACGGAGTGTTCTAGTGGTGATTCACAGAAGTTAGTAATGAGGTACAGGATGTAATTAAGAAATCTAATAGAACGCTATCAGTTATTATGAGAGGAATCAAGTACAAAACTGTGGATGTTATGCTTAATTTATATAGGGACCTGGTGAAACTAAACTGGAGTAGAGTTAATAATATTGGTCAACTTATTTAAAGAATGATGTAAATATGTTGGAGACAGTTCAGAAAAGGTTTACTAGACTAATACCATGAATATGAGGAAAGATTGGACAGGCTTAGCCTTTATCTGCTAGAGTTTAGATGGGTAAATGGTGACTTGATTGAAAATGTAAGACCCTAAAGAATCTTGACAGGGTAGGTGTGGAGTGAACATTTCCTCTGAATCAAGAATCTGGAACCAGGGGCCACAGTTTAAAAATCATGGGTTGCCCAGTTAAAACAAAAATTAGACCTTTTTCTTGTCTGAGAGTCATGATTATTGGAGCTTTCTTGCTGAAAAACTAGGAGGCATGTTTTTAAGACAAGTCAATAGATTCTTGTCATGTTACAGGGTGAAATATATTTGATGATAGTATAAGGTAGGGGTGGAGGTTAGACAGACTTTAGGATTAGGTTAAAAGTTCGGCACAACACGGTGGGCTGAAGGGCCTGTTCTGTGCTATACTGTTCTATTTTCTATGAAAGGTTATCAGAGGTAGGTAGGAATGCGAATTTGAGGTCAAAATCAGATCAGTCATGATCTTATTGAGTGGCAGAATAGGCTAAAGGGCCACAATAGCCTAATCCTGCTCTTGATACATATTTTTGTGTGGCACAATTTTGAGTCAACCTTGGATCAAGAGATCAGAACGCAGAATCTGGATTTGTGGAGGTAATGACTAAAAGAGGAAAGAAGCCACGAGTAAGATTGGTCTACAGGTTCCCTAATAGTAACGGCAAAGTATGACAATGTCTACAAAATGAAATATTATGTGCTTGCGATAAAGGGAAAACAATAATCATGGGTCACTATTTTCTATTTATAAATGGGAAAAATGCAGACTGTCAATATTGAGTTGAGCAGTTAATAGAATGCTTTTTGGATGGTTTCTTAGAAAAGCATGTTCCAAAACCGACCAGAGAGCAGGTTATAATGAACTTGGTCTTGTGCAATGTGACAGCATTAATTACTGTCCTCAGAGAAAGGGCACATCTAGGTAACAACAACCATAATATGATAGAATTTCACATGTACTTTGAAAGGGAGAAGAATGGATCTAAGACTAATATTTGAAAAATGGGTCTGGGTAATTATGTGGGCATGAAAACTGGGCCAGCTGAAGTGAACTAGAATACTAGGCTGAGGGAAGATTAAGATAAGCACTGAGGCAGATATTAAAGGGGATATTTCAGATTATTCAGAATATATACATTCCTGCAATAAAGAAGAGCTTTAAGGGGAAGATTCACCATCCCAGGTTAATTAGAAAAGTCAAGAAAAGTAACAGACTTAAAGAAAAAGGGTATAATTGTGCGATGAGTGGCAGTTCAAATAATTGGACAGAATAGGAAAAAATCAGCAGGGAATGATTTTGAAAATGTTAAGAGTTGAATTGGGAAATAGAAACTAACAAGAGGAGAAGCTAGTTGGAAATGTAAAGAGAGATGGCAAAGAAAAGTAAAGTGAGTGTTGGTCCTCCATGTAGTGAGAATGGGGAGACAATGATAGATAGGAATCTAATGGCAGATGAAATACAGAAACATTTTGCTTCTGTCTTTGCTGCAGAGAATGCAATCAAAATTCTAGTACTATCTCTAAATCAAAAGGTAAAAGAAACAGAGAGAGGAACTTGGTGATATTACAAACACAAGGGAAGTGATGCTGAGCAAACTGATGGAACTGGGGACTAACAGGTCACTTGGTCCTGATGGACTTCATTCTAAAGTCTTAAATGAAGTGTTTAATTAAATAGTAGGTGAGTTGGTATTAACTTTCCATGTTTTGCTCGATACTGACATATTCTATCAGGCTAGAAAGTAACAAGCATATCTTCTCTATAGATCATACATACATGCAATCCCTACAGGCCCAGTTGACACTGATCCACAAAGCATCCCACCCAGACCTGTCCCCCTGTAACCCATCTAATCTACACATCCCTAAAAACCAGAGGCAATTTAGCAAGGCCAATCCACATAGCCTGCACATCTTTGGTCCGTGGGAGGAAACCCACACAGACATGGGGAGAACATGCAAACTCCACACAGACAGTCGTCTTATGGTAGAATCGAGCCCAAGTCCTAGTGCTGTGTGGTAGCAGTACTAAGCACTGAGCCACCATACTGGGCCCTTTTGAAAGGAGAGAGGCTGCAAACAGAAAATTCAGCCAAATAGTTTAATGTCTGTTGTGAGGGGAGGTGTTCAAATTGATAATTAAGCAGGCTGTGGCTGGACATTTCAAAAACTCAATGTATTTAAGAAGAATCTGCTTGATTTTGTGACAGGGAGATCATGTTTAACCAATTTATTGGAGTTCTTTGAAGGGAAGCATGTGTATCTATATACTTGTACGTCCAAAAGGCATATGACAAGGTGTCATGTTAAAAGTTATTACACAAAGTATGCACTCATGGTGCAGGGTGTAACATATTAATATGTTGCATGTGGAATTCAAAACAATAAGCAGATCATCTATGATTTATATTGAATGGTGGAGCAGTCTCAAGGAGCCAAGTGGCCAACTTCTGTTGTTAATTCTTTTGTTCATATGTGCATAATTTCAGTTGCCAAATGCTAGAATCATGCTTTATCCTAGAAATTCAAAGCATTTTAGTTGCTCAAAGTCCATCAATAACATGGTATGTGTAGCCAGGGCTAACACCCATACAAAGCCAAACAGAAGCGTTTCTGGTTAACAATGGCAGATCTTTTCATCATCAAATCCCTACACCTACAATGCAGAAGCAAACCATTCAGCCCATCGAGTTCACACCAATTCTTTGAAGATCATCGCACCTAGACACATCTCCCAACCTAAGATAATAAAATGTGAGGCTGGATGAACACAGCAGGCCAAGCAGCATCTCAGGAGCACAAAAGCTGACGTTTCGGGCCTAGACCCTTCATCAGAGAGCCTAGACCCTTCATCTCTGATGAAGGGTCTAGGCCCGAAACGTCAGCTTTTGTGCTCCTGAGATGCTGCTTGGCCTGCTGTGTTCATCCAGCCTCACATTTTATTATCTTGGAATCTCCAGCATCTGCAGTTCCCACATCTCCCAACCTATCTCTTTAACCCTGCATTCCCTGCAGCCAATCCATCTAACCTGCACATCTTTGCACTGTGGGAGGAAACCCACACAGACACGAGGAGAACATGCAAACTCCACACAGTCATCTGATGGTGGAATTGAACCCAAGTCCTAGCGCTGTGGTAGCAGTGCTAACTACACCCCACCCCTAAATCTTCCAATGGGCATTACTGGGTTAGCAGAGAAAATAATGCAGTGATCAAAAAGGTTCATCCAATACTCAGTGATGTGGCTGTATGCAATGCAATATACAGTTGAACATATACCTAGGATTGTCTTATTGATAATGAAGTTGGATAAGCACCTGTTGTCAGGACAGCCTTTGGGTACACATGGTTCCAGCTCTGAGGCAAGTTTTAAATCCAGATCAGAGTGACATTTGGAGGATAGAGATTTGATAGTTTAAAGGCACCTGCTTGAAAGGAGGATGGTGAGTTTCCCATTCACTGCAAGTGGCTTCAATATATTACACCTAATTCTATTTTGAGTTGTTCAAGGTACGTTTTACTCAATAATATTCTCTCAAGAGCAACAATACAAGCAGTCTTATTGTGAGAAGGGAAAGAGCAGAACTGGGGCACCTTTATTGAGGTATCCTTCTGTTCCTGCAATCATTTTTTTACATACCTGACGGAATTTTTACTGCAAATTTTTCCATTAGAGAGCAAAGGTTGGCTAAATAAAACACTCCTTTCAGTTGAGTTCCTGGAGACTAATAACTTCAATGAGTCAAGGTGGTTTTTGCATTTAACGCTTATTTAGTTAAATGGCAGGAATTTAACAATTTGGTGCCAACTTCTCATTGCCTAATGTTCCTTATCCTGGAGGTACCTTAGCTTCATGCAACTCTGAATATTTGATTCTGCTACTTCAACAAGAAAGCTGGCGTTAACAAAGTACTGGGGAGCCAGTGTCTCAAAATCAATCTACTTTGATCAAAGTGAACAAGTTACAGATGCAAAGCACCATGCTTTTACATGAGCCCTATCTAGCCTACTTTTACACATGGAAGAACAGGGGATGCAGCACCTGCTCTTTTATCTTTTCTGTTGTGGAGACTTTATCACAGAGAGCATTTAAACAGGAAATAGATAGGCTTTTGAAATATCAGGGAGTTGATGGCTATGCTGAACTGGCATGAAAGAGGAGTTAAGGCTGAGGAGAGATCAGTCATGAACTTCTTGAATGGCAGGCTTGATGGGCTGAATGGCCTACTCATGCAAAAACCATTTTGCCTCATCAATGTTGTTAGTATCCTGGAACTCAACTGAGAAGAATGTCTTATTTGGCCAACCTATGCTCTCCATTGAAAGAATTTTGTCGTAAAAAGTTCCAGTGCGTAAAAAAAAATGATTGCAGGAATGGCAGACATTCTCTGCAGATGTACCTCAGTTCTGTTCCTTTTTATGCTCATCCTATTGCCAAGGACCATAAACTGTCTCTCAGGTAAACAGTGATTCACTTGCACTTCTTATAGTGCAGCATGATGTGTTTGATGCTCATAATGCAGTCGTTGGAATATGGGCAGACCTAATGCACACTGTGTAATAAGTTGGTTCATTTGACAAAGTCTGATCCCAGTCTTGTGGTCACCTGTGCTTTTACTTCCCTACTTTACTGCCACTCTGATTTCTCTATTTTCTGCAGCCTCCTGCACTGTACCAATAAAGTTCAATATAAGCTTGAAGGAAAGTTCTGTTCTTCATTCGTCACTCTGTACCTAGGCTTCCAGACTTAGCACTGAGTTCCACAACTTCAGATAGGAACCAGTAGCCCACCTTTGGAGACAGTAACTGTTTGTTGAGATTAGCATTGGGACCACACCTTTCGCTTCTTTACTGATTTGATATATTGTTGTCACATGTACCTAAGTAAAATGAGAAGTTTTGTTTTGTGAGCACTACAAGCAGATTATAACATACAAGAATGCATAGGTCAGAGGATGTTTAGACAAAGCAAGGCTTACAAGGTTACAGCTGCACAGGAGGCGCACAAAAGCTAGATCTAGATTTTGTTTGAAATTTAAGACACCCAATCAGCAGTCTGTTATCAGCAGGTAAGAGGCCGTTCTTGAACTTATTGGTACATCTGTTTAAGCTTCTGTATCATCTGCCTGACAGGAGGTTGGAAGAGAGTGTTACTAGGATGTAAGGGGTTTATGAAAATGTTGGCAGCCTTTCTGTGGTAACAAGAAGTATGGGTGGAGTCCACGGATGGAAGGTTGGCTTTTGTGATGGTCTGAGCTGTGTACACAACCTTTTGTAGTTTCTTACAGTCCTGGGCAAATCTGTTGCCAAACCAAGCTGTTATGCACCCAGATAGAATGCTTTCCATGGTGCATCTGTTAACATTGGTGGTGGTGTTTATAACATGCCAAATTCCCTAAGCCTCCTGGGGAAAAAGATGGAGTCATTGTGTCTTTTTGATCATTGCATCCAGTTGGGTGGTCTAGGACAGACTGTTGGTGCCCATCACTCCTAGGAACTTGATGCTCTCGATCCTCTCCACCTCATCTCCATTGCTGTAGACAATGACATGTTGTCCACCTTTCATCCTGAAGTCAATGATTGGTTCTTTAGGTTTGCCAACATTGAGGGATAGATTGTTATCATTACACCACGACTTCATCCTGTATTCTGACTAGTCATTGTTTGATATCTGGCCTACAACAACAGTGGTGTCATCAGCAAACGTGTAGATGGCATTCGTATGAAATTTGGCCACACAGTCATGAGTGAAGAGGTGGGGGGCAAGTACACATCCTTGTGGGATGGGGGCTGCTGGTGTTGAGGATAATTGTGGAGGAAGTGTTGTTCACTGATTGCGGTCTGTAGGTCAGGAAGCTGAGGTTCCACTTGCAGAGGACAGAGCTGAAACTGAGGTCTTGGAGTTTTGAGATTACTTGTCCCATTATCATTTTGTTTTGTTGTGTACCATCATTTATTTTTTCATACACTATCTCTTGTCTGTTATCTTTGTTCTTTCTGCCCTCACCTCTTTCCCTGCCTTCATCTTTGATCAAACCCATTGAACCTCTAACTTTTGCCAGCTCTAACGAAATGCCATTGACTTGAAATGTTAAGTTTTGTTTCTTTCTCCACAGATGCTGCCTAACCTGTGTAATATCTCCAGCACTTTCTGTCTTTCATTTCCAGCATCTGCAACATTTTGCTTTTGTGAAAGTTAACAGGCTGACTTGAAATGTGCTCGGACAGTGTCAAACCAGTTGTTTTTTGGCTCAGACTCACAGCTGAAAACATCCTGTTATTAGATACTAATTGGAATTAAGTTAGCCTCGTCAGTCAGAGAAGACTGTCCATATGGTGTATAAGATCACATTGGTGTAGTTGGAGGAGGTCAATTGACTTCAATGCTTAACTGCATAACTGGGATGTTGTGAAAGAAACTTTGGTTAAAATTGGGGAGATAAGTTGGCAAAATGTACTGTTTGCAATCCACACAAGGCCATAAAGCACAAAATTAAAATTTTACAAAGAAAAAGAGTTGCTGAAGGAATACAAATTACTGAAGTTACAGTCACTGTTATTCAGACTTCTATGGTCATAAAATCCAGCAAAATATTTTCCATCGGTTCAGACTGTAACTGTAACCACTAATAAAAAACAGCTGCAGGACAATACCACATCCACTAATTTTCCGTCTTCCTGAATATGTTTCCCACTAGACAATCTGTGAATGGGAACTGTTGATATGTTAATATGAGGAATAATTAGATACAGCATTACTTGGCTCAGAAAATGTAGAGAGCCGTTACTGCTGTGGGGAACTGAAGCACATTGATATGCTAAGGTGCGCTCGTAGGAAAAAGAGAACTTTCAATTATATAGCAGTTGTTATGGACTCAACATGGCCCAGAGCCTTTTTATAGTAAATGAAACGTCTCCTAACAATAACGTAATAATGAACAAGTAATCCAAGTTGGTGATGTTGTATAATTATTTGCCAGAAAAATAAAGTACTTAATTTAGGTAGTGCTTTACATGACCACCAGATATTTCAATGTACTTTTTCACTAAATGAAGTACATTTGAAATATCATCACTGTTGTGGCGTAAGAAACACAACAGGCAATTTGTGCACAACAATCTTTCCCAAATAGCAATGTGATAATGATAATAATCGGCAAGCAGCTACTCCTTCAATCAGAGACTGTTTCTCTCCTGTGTTTGCTGCTAATAGACTCACCAGTGAGGGGAGAGAAGCAGACTGTGATGGGTGGAATGGTGAACTGAACAATGTGAGCTATTTAACACAGCCCAGTTGGAGTCTGCTGGACAGAATCTGGATTTGCAGGGAGACACCAACTTGAGGAGGATATAGAAGGCAGTCAGGCTACTGGGGGCAGGGAGTAGGAGGGAGATATTGCTGGGAAGGGAGTTGCAGAATGGGAGCTGATAAGGATTTTGAAGTGGGGGACAGGCATGTTTTTGATATAATGAAGAAATTGAACCCCTCCTCTGAGAACTAAAACAGAAGCACCTGAAAAGGAGCACTTCACCCTATAATCTGTAAAATGAGTGTGAAAAGTGGTGTAACCTGCTTTTCCGCAACTTCCAGTAGTTAAGTAAAATAAATCCTAACACTCACTTCAAAATCTACAGGTAGCAATTTGTTTATCTAACTCTAACAGTGAACAAATTAACTAAACTATTAACAAACTGAATAAATCCCTTCTAGCTATTAATTATTCCTGAATAAAGCAAGATCCTAATGGTATGCTGTTCCGATAAATGCAAGTCCCATTTATATTTAAAAAAAGGAATGTAGTCTCTCAAAATTGCAGCCAGGTTACGTGTCTTCTGGAATGTTCTGTGCCCTCTCCATTGATTCTTCTGTGAGAAATATCAACTAGATGTGCTTTTGGTGCCACTGTAATTTAGATGGTACTTTCTCTAAGACTTAGAAGAGGCTGTGAGAGCCAGTGATTCTTTCTTGAGAGCTGAGGACCTTTGGCTTTGATGGATGGCAGCTAGCTCTGGGGCTTTGTCCACCTGTCCCCTTCTTTTATGCCCTTGATGACATATCAATATTTCTTATAGTAGGATTGGTCCTATGTTGTCAAAACCAACAGATTTAAATTTAATTGGTTTTTGGTATCTAAATGCCTGGTTCAAATTGATTGGCTAAATTCAAAAGTCTGTTGTCTTGGTAAAACAAAACTGCCACTTGTAACGGCTAACAGTACAGCCTTTTGATACAAATGGTTCAACTCGGGTGCTCTAGAATTTAGATTTTATTGTCATGCGTACTTTTACAAGAAAATACAATGAAAAGTGTTATAAGTGATCTCACATGGTGCCTGCATTAATGACAGAAGTCATTAGTAAATTCATAAGTAACAATAAAAAGTAATTTAAGACAAAAGTTCATCACAGTCCATTTAATGACTCCTTAATTCAGAGGAATCCAATCAAAAGATGTAACACACAACCGGAATGAGATCATCATACACTGGCATAAAACCGATATGCCATGCCACCACAAAAATTGAGCCGAAAGCCTTCTCTGAAGAAAACCGTTGCCAGGACAAGATTGCCACCCTGAATGAAGTATGTCAATGTGGGCCATTAGAACGCTGGGCCAAGAGCATCTGCCAAAGAACATGCCACCGGGAAAAGACCGCCAACCTGGACGAAGACACCATGCCAGGCCATCAAAACACTGGGCCAGAAGCATTTATCAGAGATTTAGGGCAGCACGGTGGCTCAGTGGTTAGCACTGCAGCCTCATAGCACCAGGGACCCAGGTTCGATTCCAGCCTCGGGTAACTGTCTGTGTGGAGTTTGCACATTCTCCCCGTGTCTGCGTGGGTTTCCTCCGGGTGCTCCGGTTCCCTCCCACAGTGCAAAGATATGGGTCGGCCATGCTAAATTGCCCATAGTGTTCTGGGGTGTGTGGGTTATAGGGGAATGGGTCTGGGTGGGATGCTTCAAGGGGCAGTATGGACTTGCTGGGCCAAAGGGCCTGTTTCCACACTGTAGGGAATCTAATCATTAAGCCAGACCACCAACAAGACCTAAACATCAGGACAAACCTGCTGTGCTAGGAGCCCGCACTACAGGGCCAAGACCACCACACTGAGAAAAGCCCGCTCCTCTGGACTGCCAGAGCCAGCCTGTTACTGGACAAGCCGTTAAATGAAGGTAAGGTGAATTTTGATGGTTTAATATTAACTGTACTAATTGGAATCAGTGAAAGAAAAAAAGTTGTAAGAGTGAATGGAGTAGATGAGTGACAGGCTCCTGGGCTAAGGAGCCTGTGTACTGTGCTGCTACTCTGTCGCTATGCCATCTTTTTGCACTTGCAAATTTTCAAGCTACTGCTCACAAATATCCAATTTAAGTATCTAAGCACAGGAAAGCAAATGATTTTTTTAAAGGGACCATGCAATGTTTTCTCCCCTAGCATTTTACAATCGATAAATTCTAACCACCTGCCAACCAATCTGTAAGTATTCTACCCAACTTTGCAACATTTAGAGTGGACAACCAGGAGGTGAGTTAGTGACTGGATGGCTTGGTGAGTGAGTGAGTGAGGGAATGAGTGAGTGAGTGAGTGATGGAGTGAGGCTGAGAAAGAGACCAATGAGTGTGGATTAATGAGTGATTTATGAGTGTGAATTAGTGGGTGAGTGACTTGGGAAGGTTAGTTGTGTAAGGTGAGCACTGCCACTCTAATCCCTCATCCACTTATAGCCTGTCTCTCCCTTCATCCAACTGCCACCTAATCCTTCACAAATTCACTGACACACTCACCGTCCCACAGTGTTTTGTCAAAGGAATTTGTTTGGAGCTTTAAGCAGGAATACAGTAGCTATTGCCCAAAAAGGGGGCATAGCTTCATTCTGAAGTTGCCTGTGTGGTTCACTCGACTACGTCTGTTGAGACAAACACAACATTAGAAGGCCTGCCTTAGATGTTATACAAAAGATAAAAAGGCAACTTTAATCTGATCTAGAACGCAAATAGGAATTCTGATTTGTGTTGTTATCTGATTGGTGTTTGTGTGCAAATTTATCAAGGAATCCATCCAGATACAACCCCCTACTCTACACCCCCCTACTCTATTCCCCTAGCCTGTACAGCCCTGGACACTATGGGTAATTTAGCATGGCCAATCCACCCCACCTGCACATGCTTGCATTGTGAGAGTAAACCAGAGAATAGGAAGGAAACCCATACAGACACTGGGACAATGAGCAAACTCCACACAGACAGTCACTGGAGGGCGGAATTGAACCCAGGTCCCTGGTGCTGTAAGGCAGCAGTAAACTCAGCACTGAGCCACCATGCTACCCCTACTTCTGAGCTTCCCCACATTGCAACAGCGACTACACAACTGCAACAATGACTACACTTCAGAAGTACTTAATTGGCTGTAAGACAGTTTTCTGTCAAAAACTTATGAAAAGCATAATACAAACGTTGTTCTAGCTTACTGATGCATCAATGAGGGAAAGTGTTCTATTGTGAAACTTTTCCAAGCATCCCAGTACATAAAATTTACACGAAGAAGAAATATAAAAGCGTTCGAGATTTCCTAGGTTCAAAGGTTCTAGACATAATTAGAAAACAACAAGGCCGTTCTTTCCAGTGGCTTGACCGATTTTTCTCCCGAGCTAAAATCACTAAAAAACAAGTTGGTTCATCATTTATTTCATTGCTGTTTGTGAAATCTTGCTGCGCACAACTTGATTCACATATTCCCCTCCAAATGTTCCTACATTTAAAAACACCATCGGTTATGAGATGTCATGAGATATCTTGAAAGGTAATATATAAATGCACTTTTTTCTCATTGATAATGCAAAAGAAAGGACAATCATTTTTAAAAATTTTCTGATTTATGTAAATGTAATGAAACAAAATTCCATTAAAAGAAAATTCAAGGGAATATGTTGAATCTTCCATAGGTTTTGGAAATGCAAGCCCTCTCTTTCTGGGTATTATTTTAATTGGGCTTAATAATAAAGGAGTCGATGCAGTATTATTTGGACAAATTTAGTTTTGCTACTACGTGTACAGTTTGTTATGAAACCAAAATTCTAGCATGTTTTGCTTTCTTTTTATTGCCTGTCATAAATGTCATAAATCATTTAGTTTGTGGATCTAGCTCAAAGCAGATTGTCAGGTGACTGTCTCCAAACCTTGCAATGCAGAAATTAAGCAGAAGTTCATGAATTCATCAAAATAACATTTTGAATTCCCTCTGATGTAGGTGGTGGTTTTAATTAGTTTCTCATGAGCTGGCAATCAGCTTCAAGGAAGAATAAACGACATTGAATAAAGATATTACATGTTGGCTGATGACTACTTAAATTCTTTTAACTACGAAATGTGGCTGAGGGAAGCACAATGTTAGCGAGCTAAAAGCTTCAAGTTAGTTTAAGATGTGATTGCAAGTGTGTTACAAGACATAGATTCAAATTCAATGTCACACATTTGGCTAAAAATTCACAGAAGCACAGTAGGAGACCCCAAAGAATAAAGCTTCATGAGAGAAGGTGCAAAACAGATGTACACGAATTATATTGGAACTGAGAGCTCAAAACTATTGGGAAAAACTGACAGGCTTAGATTTGAGGAAAGAGAAAACAAAAAGTAACGGAATCAAAAACCTTTAAGATTATGAAACCTTTTGAAAAGGAAATCATAGAGAAAATACTTCTGTAAAGCTGAGTACTGAAATATGAAAATAGTCATCCTTCAGCAACAATGATTAAAACTCCAGATTTGGAGTGAGTCAGAGTAAGACTGCATTCAGTCCTGTGTTAATCTCAGAAGTGTAAATAATTGGCAAAATGCTAAATAAAAAGATAATCTTACCAGAAGCCTGGACTGGGCAGTCTCGCTATTTCATAACCCAAGACAACCTGTTCCACAATAAACTGCCATGACAGCAGATGGTTACAGCAAATGACTGACCAGGAGCAGGAAAAAACAACCAGGAAAACAAGGAAAAAAATCCAGCAACAGGTCGTAGCAGTGGGATGAAGAAACAGCCCAGTGACTGGAAAGCAGCCATGAGCAGAGCAACTGTAAAAAATGGAACAGAACGTCAAGCAACCCCAGTGATGGGAAACCATGGAATATGGAATCCAATCTGCCAGAATCTTTTAGAGCATGTGGAAGCTTAGAGAAAAGCCAAACGGTGACAAAAGACCGGCACAGATGGTTCAACAGATACCAGAATGCTTCAAACCAGAACCATGCTAGTGACCTTCTTTAGGAAATTGGTAGAATTGCTGGGTGGCAAGGTATAAATGAAGAATCTGTCTCCCATGGAGAGGGTTTGTGCTTTTCAAAATCTATTTCAGCTTTGACAATATTATATCAGACAGGGTGAAATTTATCAAATGCATGTGGAAACCAGGAGAGAGCAGACATTCTTCCATTTATGACCTGCACTGATTACTACTGGTAACTGTGAATACGGGAGTCTGAAAGATAACGTACCTAGAGTTGCCTGGTATATTTTGAGTATTGGCCTCAATGTGTGATTAAAACCAAGAGAGCTCATTGCTAATCAGGTAAACTTGACAAATGTGTGACTCATTTATAGCGTTGATGAATTGGATAGCCAGAGAAAGTAACAAGGATTCAGATCAGAATTCTTAAAAGTGTTTGGTAGCCTGGGTAAGTGAGAAACAATTAGATTCCAGAATAGTTCCAAAGCAGTTTTGAAGAAAGTGAAACACAAAATTGAAGTAATGCTGCACCAGCAAGTGGTGTTTTCACAAGTAACAAAGTGGATTGGTAATCTAGCTTGGTTACAGTGTCAAAACTAAGAGGCTCAATGTGGGCTTGTATTGTCATGACTCAGTGGGATGGCGCACTGGAAATCAAGATCCACTATTTCCAGACTCATCAGAAAAGTTAAAGATTTTAGAAGAAATGCTCAAAATCCCCAAGCTACCTGATTTTCAGACCCGGGTTAATAAAAAGCGTGGACCAGGTTTCTGTAAGAAATCACTAGATATTAGATTCTAGCTCGAGGTAAACAGTTAAACTAAATTAAGTAAACTCTCCAGATTAGATCTCTAAACCCCGTATAAACTCCCTCTTAAATACACACAGGCAAACATAGACAAGGAAAAAAAATACATTGATGGAAGAAAACCTGGGAAAGTAATTCCACAATGTTTGTTAATTAGATATTTTGGGTTGGTTCTGATTAATCCAAAGGCTTCTGCTCAACCTCTTGCACATTGCTTTCACTGGTTTGCAAGAGTCACAGCGACATTGTTTGAGTTATAAAAGGTCTTTGACTTTTCCAATTCAAAGCCACAACTTTTGTAGGTAAGATAAACTGGTTTTCTTTAATTTAATGCGGCTTACTGCACAGTACTGAAGGAAAGAGGTTTTGGCTGCGAAAGATCTGATGGTTTCTCCTCTGATCTGACCTAATTTCTCTCTGTCTTTTTCCAGACACGCTGCTCAACTCACTGACAGCCAATCATGTTGCTGTTGACAGGCAGAGAATGTTTGTAATTGGTAACTGGTCCTAGTCCACAGACCAATCAACCTCACAGTCCCTCAGCTCCGGTTCTTCTGCACATTGCTAAAACCCCCAGATTCACAAAATAGGGTTAG
Organism: Stegostoma tigrinum; assembly: GCF_030684315.1. Lineage (NCBI taxonomy): Eukaryota > Metazoa > Chordata > Chondrichthyes > Orectolobiformes > Stegostomatidae > Stegostoma > Stegostoma tigrinum. The sequence continues at coordinate 27,089,373 of NC_081377.1, read as the reverse complement.
CTGTAGGTATCAAATTCCATACTTTTTAAACATGTAGCCGTTACTTTAAATTCTTGGGTTTCAAAATGTTTCTTTCTCATTTCAATCCATCGCCTTACAAAGCACAAAATGAAAGAAACAGTCTTTATAGTTTTGACCTTACAGAACTAAACAAAGCTTTGGTGAGAGAAATCCACCCAATTATAGTTGTGGAAGAGCTTGGTAAAGCAAGTAAAAAACACAATTTTCACTAAACTTTATGGGCGGCATGGTGCTCAGTGGTTAGCACTGTCGCCTCACATAGCAAAGGACTTGGGATCGATTCCATGCTCAGGCAACTGTCTATGTGGAGTTTGCTCCTTCTGCCCGTGTTTGTGTGTTTCCACTGCATGCTCCAGTTTCCTTCCACAGTCCAAAGATATGCAGTTTAGGTGGCTTGGTCGTACTGAACTTTAGTATTCAATGTGTAGGTTAAGGGGATTAGCCATAGAAATTGTGAAGTTATATGGTGGAGGTCTGGGTTGGGATGCACTTCAGAGGGTAGGTGTGGACTCAGTGGACTGAACGGCCTCCTTCTGCACTGTAGGGTTTCCATGATTCTAAAGCTGATGCTAACAGTAGCTTTTGGCAACAATTTCTCAATGGAGAATCAAAGTTGTTGGTGACATTCATCACACAGTTCACAAGACATTGCTTTAGTCGTTTCCCTTTTGGCATTAAATAAGCACCTGCATTTTTTGAAGAACAATGGCAATTGTCCTTGAAGGATTCAAAGAAGTTGTCTGTCATACATGTTCAAATACATCTGAACATGATTGAAGTGTCAGAACCGTGTTAAACCAGTATAATAAGCAGGATGTACTCTAAATAAAACATCTGAGTTTTTAGAGCCTACCATTAAATTCTTGGGATTTATACTCCATACAACAAACATCAGGACTGATCCTTAAAATATTAAAACTATCAAAGATTTTCCACTGTGCTATAATGTCACGGAACTGCAGAGATTTATGGAAATGTTGAGCCAAGTTGGAATTTTTTTTACCAAATTGGCACAAGTGAACAAATCACTAAGACAAATGCTTTGATATGGAAAGCATGATATTGACATGAATGCCAACTGTTGTCTTTTGAGAGAACAAGGCAATGCTCATCTCATCAGACACATTAGTTCACTCTGGACCCAAATCACCAACAATTGTAGGAGACTCCCTGTGGTAAACTTGCAGAAAGAGTCCAGATGCTGACAACAGTTGTTCCAGGCTGCACATTTCATCCTTTACCAGAATCTCCACTCAATTAGTATAATTTAGTCTTGGGATGCAGTCTGTTGGTGACTGGGGAGTGGAGCCATACCTCTGAAATTAGAGCTCAGGAGCATTATTGCAATGCAATAGGAGCTTTATTCTGTGTTTCAACCTTGTCTCTAACCAGTACTTGATGTTAACATTATAAGCCAAAGATGGAAGAGAAAAGGAAGTATCCAAATTTATAAAGTGCCTTTTATAACTCCTAGACATCCAAGAGTGCTTTGCAACCAATTCAGCAGTTAGGAAGTGGAAGTCACTGTTGCAATGCAGTAAAATCCTGTCAATTTGTCCACAGTATGCTCCTGCAAAAGACATTATAACATCTTCCAAATCATCGTTTATTTTTGGTCAAATTATTTGACAGATAAATATTGACCAGGACATCAAGGATGACTCCCCCGTCCATTTTCAAAAATAACACTTTGGGTCTTTAACACCCACCACAGCAAGTTGATGGCGGCCACAGTTTAAGGTCTTTTCTGGAAGACCGAGCTCGACTCTCTCAGAACTGCCCTGGAGCTTTGGGAGACAAGCGTTACATTGGTGCTTCAAACAACCAACCTTCTCATGCAGAGGAGTACATGTTATTAAGTGAGCTACAGCTCTCATACAACAATTCTCGAGACTGAAACCTTGATTGATACAAAATTAAACACAAAGAAACTTATATAAAATTTACAGTGGATGATGAAACCATCTAACGGAGAAAGATATTTGGGAGAATAGAAATGAGACAGACAAGTTCGTACTAGAGATATCAAAAGCACAAGACACGGCAGCAAGTGGGTCAGAAACATTGAGAAAACTGACAATGAAAGGGGCAATAAAAAGAACTCTTCAAAACTAAGAATTAATATCATCAGAAAAAATAAAAATTAGAAGGCAACCACAAAAGATCAGAGAGCAAGAAGTGGAAAAAATAAGCAGTTTCATCAGAAACTGACAATGTTTAGAAAATAGTAAGTGACATTTCTAAAATATTCAATATTGTAATTACAAAAAGTCATTATCAAATGTTAATATAACATTAATTTCAAATTAACTCCTAATGTGAGTATCATTTTCAAGTGACAATGCTTGGAAACTTCTTTCAATTACTACAGTTTCTGCATGATTAGCAAGTAGATGAAAACATTTCTTTGAATAGCCTCTTAGAGGTTGGCTACTGTACTGTGTGTGCAAATTTTAAATACCTAACACACATGCAATAGGACAGGGAAACTAATGGAAAATCTGAACATGAACTGAGACAATGAGCTGGGATGCCAAGACTGCTCTGTCCAAACCAGGATGACCTGTTATTTTTGGAACCACACTCTGCAGTTAAAATAATTGGGCAGCTTCCATATTTCTAGCTACCAAATTCACATATGTCTGTACTATCCTTCATAACGATGCCAAAAATTGCTGGAGAAATTTTGCAGATCTTCTGGAGAGAAAGCAGAGTTAAAATTTTGGGTCACTGGACCCAAAACGTTAATTCTGCTTTCTCTCTGCACAGATACTGCCAGATCTGCTGAGTTTCTCCAACGATTTCCATTTTAGTTTCTAACAGATGTGCTGTTTGATCATATCTACCAGTCTTTGAGATATGCAAACTGGATTCCAGGCATGAAACTGGCTCTGAAATCCATACCACACATTGTTCATTGGTGTTATGGGTAACATGTCTGTTTGGCTTGAAGGCAGCATCCTGCCAGTGGTGAAAGCCACTTGAGTTTCTAAAGTATAGTGGTTCATCTAAGTTCACTTGTTGCTCAAACCTTTGACATACCTTACCCTTTTGGGGTAATCTGAAATGGACTGTGCACTTAAAAGACCTCGAGGTTGTTAGTCCTATTAAGTGTTTATGATATACAGATAAGAATGATCTGATTAGAGTAGACATTATCCAACAGAGTGGGTTTGATGTGTCCTATTTCAGCATCAAGTTTGCACTTTGAACAAATGGCTCAAGCTGTATTTAGAAAGATGTTGATGAGGCCAATTTTACAGTGAGTGGAACTGTAGGAATCCAAGGGTGTATACCAGGGCCCACTAACCTTTCTCGAATGACTGCGCCTTCTGACTAACAAAAAATATCACTAGATACTAAAGTTACTATATGGGAAACAAATGAAATTATATAAATATGAATATTTTGTACCTATTAAGTTGTTACAGTTGAATTATAAAACATATGTCTAAAATGAAGGAAAATCAAACTTTGCATTTATTGCAATGTTAAATCCTCTCAGCTCCCAGCTGTTACTAAGTTTCCTGGCCATTGGAGAGCTCAACAGTTGATGCCCGCTCTTGGCCAGCTTCCAGGTCTCCTGAATTCACAGTGCCAGCCTCCAGACCCTATTTCTCTTGGTGGCCCCTCTCTGGACCCTCTGTTCAGGCTCTGCTTGTGGTAGGAAATTAGTCACATGACCTGAACCCAATGTACAGGTGGCGAACTACTCATTGGCAGAAGATGAGCTACCAGCCACTCTCAATTGACATTTTAGCAACCCCTAGTATATATTGACCAGTGAGTGTAGGCTTAGGGTCGACAGTACGAGAGAAACCTCTGGCCAATTTCTAAACTAGGACTTTGAGGAGAAACAGCTTGTTCAATTGGTCTTTTTCAAATGTGAATTTGAGAGCAGGATCCAGCCCGTTACGACACGTAAGGAACTCAAGCAATGAAACCTGCCATTTACATGTCAGAAATACATGTGTGCAAGTTAATAATAAAATGTGAGGCTGGATGAACACAGCAGGCCAAGCAGCATCTCAGGAGCACAAAAGCTGACGTTTCGGGCCTAGACCCTTCATCAGAGAGGGGGATGGGGAGAGGGAACTGGAATAACTAGGGAGAGAGGGGGAGGCGGACCGAAGATGGAGAGTAAAGAAGATAGGTGGAGAGAGTACAGGTGGGGAGGTAGGGAGGGGATAGGTCAGTCCAGGGAAGACGGACAGGTCAAGGAGGTGGGATGAGGTTAGTAGATAGCTGGGGGTGCGGCTTGGGGTGGGAGGAAGGGATGGGTGAGAGGAAGAACCGGTTAGGGAGGCAGAGACAGGTTGGACTGGTTTTGGGATGCAGTGGGTGGGGGGGAAGAGCTGGGCTGGTTGTGTGGTGCAGTGGGGGGAGGGGACGAACTGGGCTGGTTTAGGGATGCAGTAGGGGAAGGGGAGATTTTGAAACTGGTGAATTCCACATTGATACCATATGGCTGCAGGGTTCCCAGGCGGAATATGAGCTGCTGTTCCTGCAACCTTCGGGTGGCATCATTGTGGCACTGCAGGAGGCCCATGATGGACATGTCATCAAGAGAATGGGAGGGGGAGTGGAAATGGTTTGCGACTGGGAGGTGCAGTTGTTTGTTGCGAACTGAGCGGAGGTGTTCTGCAAAGCAGTCCCCAAGCCTCCGCTTGGTTTCCCCAATGTAGAGGAAGCCGCACCGGGTACAGTGGATGCAGTATACCACATTGGCAGATGTGCAGGTGAACCTCTGCTTAATGCGGAATGTCATCTTGGGACCTGGGATAGGGGTGAGGGAGGAGGTGTGGGGACAAGTGTAGCATTTCCTGCGGTTGCAGGGGAAGGTGCCGGGTGTGGTGGGGTTGGAGGGCAGTGTGGAGCGAACAAGGGAGTCACGGAGAGAGTGGTCTCTCCGGAAAGCAGACAGGGGAGGGGATGGAAAAATGTCTTGGATGGTGGGGTCGGATTGTAAATGGCGGAAGTGTCGGACCTATTCCCAATTCCTCCGCCTCCGCCGAATCTGCTCCCACGATAAGACATTCCACTCCCGCACATCCCAGATGTCCAAGTTCTTTAAGGACCGCAACTTTCCCCCCACAGTGATTGAGAACGCCCTTGACCGCGTCTCCCATATTTCCCGCAACACATCCCTCACACCCCGCCCCCGCCACAACCGCCCTAAGAGGATCCCCCTCGTTCTCACACACCACCCTACCAACCTCCGGATACAACGCATCATCCTCCGACACTTCCGCCATTTACAATCCGACCCCACCACCCAAGACATTTTTCCATCCCCTCCCCTGTCTGCTTTCCGGAGAGACCACTCTCTCCGTGACTCCCTTGTTTGCTCCACACTGCCCTCCAACCCCACCACACCCGGCACCTTCCCCTGCAACCGCAGGAAATGCTACACTTGTCCCCACACCACCTCCCTCACCCCTATCCCAGGCCCCAAGATGACATTCCACATTAAGCAGAGGTTCACCTGCACATCTGCCAATGTGGTATACTGCATCCACTGTACCCGGTGCGGCTTCCTCTACATTGGGGAAACCAAGCGGAGGCTTGGGGACCGCTTTGCAGAACACCTCCGCTCAGTTCGCAACAAACAACTGCACCTCCCAGTCGCAAACCATTTCCACTCCCCCTCCCATTCTCTAGATGACATGTCCATCATGGGCCTCCTGCACTGCCACAATGATGCCACCCGAAGCTTGCAGGAACAGCAACTCATATTCCGCCTGGGAACCCTGCAGCCATATGGTATCAATGTGGACTTCACCAGTTTCAAAATCTCCCCTTCCCCTACTGCATCCCTAAACCAGCCCAGTTCCTCCCCTCCCCCCACTGCACCACACAACCAGCCCAGCTCTTCCCCCCACCCACTGCATTCCAAAACCGGTCCAACCTGTCTCTGCCTCCCTAACTGGTTGTCCTCTCACCCATCCCTTCCTCCCACCCCAACCCGCACCCCCAGCTACCTACTAACCTCATCCCACCTCCTTGACCTGTCCGTCTTCCCTGGACTGACCTATCCCCTCCCTACCTCCTCACCTATACTCTCTCCACCTATCTTCTTTACTCTCCATCTTCGGTCCGCCTCCCCCTCTCTCCCTATTTATTCCAGTTCCCTCTCCCCATCCCCCTCTCTGATGAAGGGTCTAGGCCCGAAACGTCAGCTTTTGTGCTCCTGAGATGCTGCTTGGCCTGCTGTGTTCATCCAGCCTCACATTTTATTATCTTGGAATTCTCCAGCATCTGCAGTTCCCATTATCTCTGTGCAACTTAATGTTTATTGATCATTAGTCCAGCATCTTCCACTCCAACTCTCAGTTTTTTTTAAAATATTTGGTTTGATGCCCATGCCCATTGTGATTGGCTTCTGGATTGTTTCCTGGATTCTTGCTCTGAAATTACACTTTGCTGTCAGAATGAGTTAGAATGATTGTTCTCGTTATATAATTACTCAAAAAAGGAACCATCGATTCTGAACCTTTAACCAGTTGTTTTTATTTGCTGTGATGGAGGTCTATGAATCACTTTAAAGAATCTTCAATCCTATTCAAAAACCTTCAAACACCCGAACACCCAATCAGCATCAAAAGATTGAACCAGGCCTTTTTAAAATTTATTCATTTACAGAATGAGGGTGTCACTGGCTTAACCAGCATTTTTTGCCCACCTTGAATTGCCCAGGGGACAATTAAGAGTCAATCACAATCACAATGCTGTGGATCTGGAGTCACATGTAGTCCAGACCAGATAAGGATGGCAAATTCCTATCCCTAAAGGATGGGTTTACCAAACAATTGATAATAGTTTCATGGTCATTAAACTCCTAATTCCAGATTTTTATTGAAATCAAATTTCACTGTCTTCTGTGGCAGGATTCAAAACTTTGTTCCAGCAAAATACTTACGTCTCTATATTAACAATCCTGCAATAATACCACTGTGCCATTGCCTGTCTTGAAGCATGGGAATTAGAGGCAAAATGTGTAAAATGATGCAGATTTCATGTGGCCTTTAGTCCCTTCTTATAATACTGAACCATCTCTTTGTTAAGAATAGTAAGAACTGCCAATGCTAAGATAACACAGTGAGGATCTGATGAAGGATCCTGAACCAAAACGTCAGCTTTCCTATTCCTCTGATGCGGCCCGGCCTGCTGTGTTCCTTCACCTCCACACTGTGTTATCTCTTTTTAAGGGTGCTGGCTAACTGTGAATATTTCCTACTTTTTATCTTACATCAGAATTGTAAAAAGAACTGTTAGTTTGATTTTACCCTGGAAGCCACATAATATAACAAAAAGGAGTTTTTGTTTAATTATACATATCAAGAAGAAAAGAAAGAGTAGGTCTTTTGCCCTTCGAGCCTGCTTGGACATTCAATAAGGTCTTTATTGCTCTGATTTTAACCTCAACTGTACATTCCTGCAATATCCCCAAAAAAACCTTCACCAATGAGTTCATCAAAAACCTATGTACATCTATCTTAAAAATATTTAAAGATTTTAAAAAACCACTGCCCTTTAATAAAGGGAATACCAGAATGCTCCAAGAAAAAAAAAGGTTTCCTCATCCCTACTTTAAATGGGCGACCCCTCATTTTTAAACTATGGCTCTAGTTCTAGATTCTCCCACAAGAGAAGACATCCTTTCAACAGCCACCTGGTCAAGTCCCCTTAGGATCTTTATATGTTTCATTTAATCACTGCTAGAACATAGACCATTGAACGTAGAACACAGAACATTACAGCGCAGTACAGGCCCTTTGGCCCTCAATGTAGCACCGACCTGTGAAACCAAACTGAAGCTAACCTACACTATTCCATTTATGTTTATATGTTTATCCAATGACCATTTAAATGCCCTTAAACTTGGCGAGTCTACTACTGTTGCAGGTAGGGCATTCTACGCCCTTACTACTCTCTAAGTAAAGAACTTACTTCTGACATCTGTCCTATATCTATCACCCCTCAATTTACAGCTATGTCCCCTCATGCTAGCCATCTCCATTCGAGGAAAAAGGCTCTCACTGTCTGCCCTAATGAATCCTCTGATCATCTTGTATGTCTCTATTAAGTCACCTCTTGACCTTCTTCTCTCTGAGGAAAACAGCCTCAAGTCCCTCAGCCTTTCTTCATAAGACCTTCCCTCCGTACCAGGCAACATCCTGGTAAATCTCCTCTGCACCCTTTCCAATGCTTCTACATCCTTCTTCTAATGTGGCGACCAGAACTGTACACAATACTCCAAGTGTTGCCGCACCAGAGTTTTGTACAGCTGCAACATGACCTCATGGCTCTGAAACTCAATCCCTCTACCAATAAAACCTAACACATCATTTTCCTTCTTAACAACCCTATCAACCTGGGTGCTAAATGTTCTAAACTCCGGAGGATACTTGACTCACCTTTCCTCATAAGGCAATCCACTCATTTGAGACATTAGTCTCATAAAAGTTACAACAATGAAATCTGATTCAGATGATCTTGGAAAGAACAGAGACAGTTCAAGGTAATTCTACCTACCCATACAAAATATGCATAGATATCCCATGCCATGAAGTCAAACAAATGTGAACCAGATTACTTCCTTTGTGAAAACAGCAACTTACACATGATCCATAATATAAGAAAGATATGTTCATCTAAAATCATTCAAACTCAGCATAATTCTCCTGAATCGATGCCGATTTGTGTCTCCAGGAGTGTAGTGGCTCTCTTTGAAGTTGTTGTAATCATTTATGGACCTCGAGCTCCATTGCCAATGAACTCGATGATATTGAACTGCAAGTGTGGGTTGTCATCCAGATTTTACATGCACGCACTTTCTAACGGAAGTGTTTGTATTGTGATCAGGAAAAAAGGATCTTAACCCTGACAAACTCAACCATGAGACTAACCTTTGGGATACCACAAAAACTTCAATGAAGGTCAAGCAACTGAACACAAAGTAGATGTTGACTTAGGGGCCCTTTCACCATTATTTACTAAGAATAACAGCACAATATTTTTAAAATTTGAAGTCAAGTGGATAGAGAGGTGGGGAGGAGGAGTCCTAGCAAAATTTATGGAGCAACAAATCTTGCATCTGTTGAACCACAAATTTCCATCAAGACTCAACATGGCTGACTTTCAGAGGAGTCAGGCTATCCTTGCCTGTTCCAGGAATGCATCAAGCTTGAGGTATGTGGTGACATTACCTCTTTGAAGTGAAATAACTTATAACTGAATATCAGGAAATCATTGCCCTTTAGCTCTTCACACCTGTTATTCCCTCAGCTGAAAGACCATCATTTTTGAAAATCCCATGAAATTTATAACCTTTGCAGACACATCTAGGCCCATGAATTATACCTGAAAGTGAGAGAATAAATGTGTATGCCTGGGTGAAGCAACAAAAATTTGTGGTTTTGGATGTTTAAAGCTGTTTGCTTTGGCTGAACTCAGGACTTCAACTTGATTGAACATGTATCTGGAACAAAGATTGCGATTAACACTAATCTGCCACAACAGAGATGACTGAATGGTGAGACAATTCCACACATCTGGACATACAGGCATTATAATCACAATCCTTAAGCCTGAAGTAACTGCCTGAACAGCTGCTTCGTGTAAGCAATAAATTGCAGATTAAAAACAAACAGATGTGAGGGCAAATTCCTCATGTAAACCAATTGTTGCCTGTTGACTCTCCCACACATGGGATAGCTCAGGTTATTAACAAACAGTTATGAGACTGAAAGCAAAAGACGTTTTTTGACGTAATCTTCAAATTAGGGGATACAAGTTTATAATTTGGAGATATTGTCCGAAAGCTGTTGGAAGTAAATTCAGTAGTAACTTCCAAAAAGGGATTGGATATGTGCTTGAAAGATGAAGAGTAGGGAGTGTGACTGATTGTATGATTCCTTCAAAGTTCTAGCACAGGCACTATGGACTACATAGCCTCCTGTCATGCCAAGAACAGAGCTTTATATTTTTGGCCAAGATGAGTTTAGAACTGAGAGGGAAGCTGCTGGAGCTCTGCTTCTCTTGCCTCTGCCCAATTAAGGCCATGGAGAAAAGGCCTAAGAATGGCCTTCCCATGCCATCGCCATTGAACTCCTAGCATCACGTACCCTGAATAACCCCTGCTGCCTAATCACTCGTTCAGACATCTCCCCACCTGCACCAGTAGTAACAGCAGTATTACCCACTTCTAATAACCTTAATTCCTGCCTTTCTCTCATTCCAGGAGAACAATAGCCTACAATACGTCGGAAAGAGTTAAGATGGGTGATGAGCAGCCTGGCATTTAACTACTCACTTTATGTGAAAGGATCCTGACTCGAACTGCCTATAGTGGCTGACTAACTGTGTCCAAGCTCCTGGACTGGGATCGGTGGCTGTTTTTGACTTAATGTGCTAGAACGCTATCCTTGTTGACTTGACTAAAGACTGTTAACAACAATAACAAGCTGTTGGCTTTATATCTCAGATAACTAGCAAGACAATGCAACAGCGCTGAGTCTCATATCTCTGGCCATGTGGTAAGGTGCCAAAACAGAAGTCTGGTCAGGAATGTTGAGAGCATCCAGTTGGGTTCAACTGAGTGAGCATTAATAGTCTACAGTAGGAATCTGCATTTTAATGAGATGAGATATACAATTGATAAGGCCGTTAATAAGCAACAATTCTCCTCAGTTGGAGCAACTCATCTCTGCTTCACAACAGTCTCACCTTGGTACCTTGAACTTAGTTACAAGATGCAACAAGTTATACCTGACATTGAGATTGTCCTTGTTGTATTCTTCACATGATCGTGCCCATTTCCAGTCTGAGACCAAATTATTCAGGCCCCTAAAAGATGATCCAGCCAATGTGTGTGTGTCTCCAACAGGATGTTTTATCTGATGCATCAATGCTTTTGATCTCTCCTATAACATCAGAAAGGGTATGGATATCATGGCATTGAAGAATTCAACATCTATTTACTACAACCTGTCCTTATGTAAATGAATCACATTCCTAAGGCACATAAGTGTGTTGGTTAACACTAAACTGTTGCCATAAGTAGAACCATATGGTTCCAGTAGACTGTCATGTATCAAATGATCGGAGTAAAAATGGAATATGAAATCTTTACACCCTCATGTCATGTACTCTGGTGCAGTGAGGATATCATGAGCATGTCTCCTAAAGGTATATTAATATACTAACTGTGAGATGTAACAGAATACTATGCATTGTTGTTTATGGGGTCTTATTAATGTAAATTGGCTTTCATTTTTCCTGTATTTCTAAAGGGATTGTATTTCAAAAAGCAATTCAGAACATTGCAAGGATTTGCAAAGTGGAATATCATGCAAGCCTTTCTTGCTTCAGAAAATGCTCCATAGGCTAGAGGTAAATCTGTTCCAAAAGGAATTGTTTCAAAACACTATTCTTGTGAAGATAAAGGGTGTCATCGCTTAAAGCCAGGATTACATTCCTGCAAATCATGATTTTAGGTAAATTTGATTTAAGTGAATTGTTGTTCTTATATGAATCAATGTTAAAACCAGTTGCTGAGGATAATCTTTGCTTGGAAAGGCAACGTAAAAGTAGAAATACTGTGTCAAACATGTGTAGTATCGTATTTCTAGCTGAAACAACTTACAAACTAAAAAAAGGAAAGCTTCAGTGAAGAAAGCTGGCGTCTTGCTTGCAGAGAAGTATTTAGAGAAAGTTACAATCCAATCTCATAGAGTAAGGGAGGCATTGAACATTTGACTCAGTTTAATCCCCCGAGGGTTGCTCATCCTAACGATATATTCCTATTGAGTAGCTCTTGTGGGCGAGGATTGTCCTCATGAGAGGAGTGGATGAAGGAATAATTGACATTACCAGAAAGATCATCAGAGGCTTGCCTTCCCAAATTTAGCCATAGAGTTCCCACTTCCTGCTGAGAATCCAGATCCCATCTAAGACAGTCGAAGGAGCAATACAATTGGGACATTGAATCAAAAGCTAAAGTTGCTGCTCTTCAATGGCATTTGGCAGCTTTTTGATGCAAGTGCACATTGGCACTTCATGCAAGGATATGATCAGCTCCAATACCATCAAGCTGACTGGCTCAGTTCACTCATTTGTCATGACGCCACAGGGCACAAGACATCAAGCTTTAGAGCCACACACCAACAAATCAAGGCCAAATAACGAAAAAATGACAAAAAGTCCTTTTGGCAGTTTTAAGAGGGTCAAACAACATGCAAAGTGCAGTTTGGAGGCTATTTTAATGCTAATCGCACAGTAGAAACTGAGCAAGTGGGCACTTAAATTACTCATATTACAAACCATGATTGGTGTGATTTACAGCAGCTCTTAGGGCCACAATCTGTCAGGAATTTTCCCTATGATTGTGGGGGGTGGGAAAAGAGGCAATGCTCTACAATAATGGCATGAGTTCATCATAGGATAGGACTGAACTTTATGTCTTTTCCTCAATGCCATATGAGAAAATGTGGTAAAGAAATATATTTGGACATCTTCTATCTCCATTGTTTCTGACCACTGGTTGGCCTGTCTAAAAGCTCCTTTCTAATGTCTACTTGGGCTATCTAATGAAAATTGCAGCACAATAGTATTGGGAACTACCTATGCTAAATCCAACCGCATTTGCTTTGGACTGACATTCTTTCTGATGTCCTCAGAAGAGCTGCCGTAAATCACACCAATCATGGTTTGTAATATGAGTAATTTAAGCACCCCTTGCCCAATTTTACCGTGCAATTAGCACTAAAATAGCCTCCAAATTACACTTTGTATGTTGTCTGGCCCTCTTAAAATTGCCAAAAGGACTTTTTGTGTTTTTTTTTATTATTTAGGCACAAACAGTGCATTCTTTTCCGTTTGTATAATTTAATATCATTGGCGCATTTGCTGAAATTGCCCTTTGAGAGTTTGTCTCCAAACTTAATTAATTTTATTTTTTCTTATCGGTGTGATATTTTCCATTTCCTTTACCAGATTTTCTTTGACCTCAATGAGTAAAAATCTTCAACTGGTGCCAATAATGCTTCATTTCAGATAGTGAACCCAAGCCTATTATGAGGCAGATTCGATACTTCCCAAGCTCATTTAGCTTTGGACTGGGAATGTGCAGCAGAAACACTTGAAGCACAATAGTCTGGGCTACAATCAAACTCAGGCCCCAGAGGCAAAAGCAGAGTATCATGGGACTACATCCCTTTCCAATACTGCAATCTCCAGCCCTCTGAGAACTTTCCATTCTTCCTTAGACTCTTAGACCCATCTCTTCAACTTGCAAAAATAGTGGCTGACCCTAAAAAGTCCTGCCCTCAACACAATGCCATTTTTGCAGGGGTGAAAATAAGGCTAGATTGTGTTTCACACAAAAGAGCTTCATAGAGGCAGGGGCTGACAAAAATCATCATTTGCCTCCAATATGTGATTCTGTTTACAATGAGTGCAGGTGCCTTTTGTGACACAGTGATAGTGTCCCTACTTCTGGGCTGAAAGACTTGGGTTGAGGCCCCACCTGCTCCAGGTATGCATCACAACACATTTGAACAGGTTAATTAAAATGACCTACTGAAGACTGCAGATTAGATTTGTTTGGAACAGATTTGAACCAAATGGTTTTGTTTGCAGAGCCAGGATACTCTTTTAGAGAAATGTGGTACCTCTTTGGATATGCCAGGATAGTTTTGTGAGAGATAATGGGAACTGCAGATGCTGGAGAATTCCAAGATAATAAAATGTGAGGCTGGATGAACACAGCAGGCCAAGCAGCATCTCAGGAGCACAAGGAGCTCATGTGCTCCTGAGATGCTGCTTGGCCTGCTGTGTTCATCCAGCCTCACATTTTATTAGTTTTGTGAGAGGTCAGATGTGCTTTCAGAATGGCAAGGTGTCCTTTGGGATTGTTAAAGATAAGCATGAATGTGTGTTAAAAAAATATATGTAAACTCAATGAAAACATTAAAGCTCATTGGAGCTAACATGAAGTAAATGTCAGAACTGTCAGGACACACTATTAAAAGCTGTCAAAGCTGCTGAGGGCAATTATCAAAAGTATCTGATGAAATGAGCTGTAGAGCTGCCAAGGCATTTTAAAATGTCTTGCTACTGCACTCCACCAGTTGTCATGAGTGTGAGGGTTGTCATTACTGGATTAGCACTGCTTTATTGGTTTCATAACCTTTCACTATCACAGTTGGATGTTTGCCATTTTCATAATTTGACAGTCTCTAGTCTTTATGAACACTAAGTCAGATTCTGAATTCCAACTCTTGGATGCATTTGAATGAAATGAATTATCTCATTGAAGGGAGTAAAAGGCAGTGAATTCTTTTATGAATGAGAAATCTGCAATAGATACATTATTCTATCTGTGCAAAAGCCTTGTTCACTGCCCATATTAAATATTGGGTGAGTCAGTACCGTACGTGTAATAGCACAGGATGTCATGGGTTTGTATGGAGGCACTAAGTAGACATTTGACCTACAAAGGTATGAAGGGTAGACATAGGTTATCGTACAGTGAATGAGGAACTATGGGATGGCTGGAGGGGCACAGGTTGTATGGAAGCAGTAAGGGATGAGGTGTAAGGAATGAGATGGCATGGGGTGGCATGGATAGGGATGGGGAGTTTGGGGTGTCAGGCTAGAGGGATGCTTTTTGTTTTATTGATTTTTGCTTGAAATTTAAACAAAGTGCCAGAACACTGAGGCAGGCCTTCCGTCCAGCCTGCCTCTGCGCCTGGAAGCTCCTGTACATATTGCAGAGTCACCCAGCCCAACAACCGGGAAATTTCCCCCCACTCTAGAAAAAAAAATTCCAAATTCATTCCCAGTTAGGTTTGTGCAACTGGTAGATCTCCCAACTCTCAAAACATATAACATCTCATATCCCATTGTGAAACATATGACCGTTCAAAGTTTTCAGAAATGTATGTTACCAGCACTGAAGAGATTTTAGACTGCGAGGATTAGCAGGGTATGTGAGCAAACATTTGCAAACACATAGCCAATGAGCAGTATATCCCACCTGAGCTAATTGAGTTACATCCATTGAAAATACATCAAAGTTCAGCGCAACTTGACATACACATTGTTACGACAGATTTAAGTCTGTGGCAGATGCTGACATGATTTGGAAAATGTGCATCTAAACAAAGAATTGCGTGGTGGTGCAGTGGTTAGCATTGTTGCTTCATGGCAACAGGGATCCAGGCTTGATTCCACCCTTGGGCAACTGTCTGTACAGAGTTTACATGTTCTCCCCATGTCCTCCAGGTTTCCACCAGGTGCTCTGGTCTCCTCCCACAGTCCAGAGATGTGCAGGTGAGATGGATGAGCCATGAGAATTACAGGTTAGGGGTGGGATGCTCTTTGGATGGTCAGTATGGACTTAATGGGCTGAATGGCTGATATGTGCACTGTAGGGATTCTAACTTCATATCTCCCTAGGAAGAGCCTCCCGTTCAGAGATTAAAAAACAAGTAGGGTGCTCAAGCAGCAGAACTAAGGAAGTGAACATGTATCATCATGATATCATCAATAATATTGTAATTACTGGGTCCCAGCTAATCAACAAGTTAAAATAAAGAGTTCAGTCACTTCCATATAGATTTACCAGAAAATAAAAAATAAAATCCACTGAAACAGACTGAACATTTTGAAAATGTGGTGTATAAACCCCAGAGAAGTTATCACCGAGAAGAGGCAATCAACATCCAGAGTCTGAGGACACAGTCCAAAAGAAACTCTACTGGTTAATAAATTCACACAGATGAGGCAAGTTTTACTGCCCTTGATGTCAAGGCAGCATTTGAACAAATATAGCTTCAAGTTTACTCAGCAAAACTGAAATCCATAAGAATTGGGGAAAACTCCACTGGTTGGAGTTATATCTAACAAACATAAAGAAAGGTGTCAGATATAACACAATGTGGAGCTGGAGGAACACAGAATGCCAGGCAGCATCAGAGGAGCTGGAAAGTTGACATTTTGGGTCCGGACCCTTCTTCAGAAATCTGGGATATCTGAAGAAGGGACCCGACCCAAAACGTCAACTTTCCTGCTCCTCTGATGCTGCCTGGCCTGCTGTGTTCATCCAGCTCCACATTATGTTATATCTGACTCCAGCATCGATAGTTCTTACTATCTCGCATAGAGAAAGGTGTTTTTTTTGTTGAAAGTCACTCATCTCAGTCCCCAAAAAACTGCTGCAGGAGTTCCTCAACGTAGTGCCCTAGGGCCTATCATATTCAACTGCTTCTTTAACTGCCTTAATAGAGATAACAAAGTGTGGAGCTGGATGAATACAGCAGGCCAAGCAGCATCTTTGGAGCACAAAAGTTGATGTTTCGGGCCTAGAACCTTCATCAGAAAAGGGTCGAGACCTGAAATGTCAGCTTTTGTGCTCCTAAGATGCTGCTTGGCCTGCTGTGTTCATTCAGCTCCACATTTTGTTATCTCGGATTCTCCAGTATCTGCAGTTCCCATTATCTCTCTAACTGCCTTAGTTTATTCAGAAGTTCAGAGTTAAGGGTATTCATGATGTGCAGAAGCAACCACAACTCCTCAGATACTGGAGGCGTCCATATAAATAAGCAGCAAGACCAGGACATCATTCTGGCTTGGGCTATTAAATAGAAGGTGATATTCACACCACACAAATACCAGGCCACGACAATCTCCAACAAGAAAGAATGTAACCATTGTGCCTTAATATTATTCTATGGCATGATCATTACCAGATTCTTACCATCAAAAGCTAGGGTTGCCTTTGACTGGAACTTAATTGGAACAGCCAAACACTAAAACCACACAGTATTTCAGAAATTGGAAATTTTCCAGAAATTAACTGATTTTGAAAGTTTATTCTTTACTTACACAGGCACAAGTTTGAAGTATGATGGAATAGACTCCCCATGCTTCAATGAGGTCAACTCCGACCCTAAAAAAGTTTGACATGAGCCAATACAAATTAGCTGGCTTGATAGCACGATCAACATTCACTTCCTCTATCACGAGTGCACAGTGACAACAATGTATCATGGAAGGTGGACTGCAGCAACCTTCTAACTTTTTTTGTCAGCACCTTCCAAGCCCTCACCTTGAAGGACAAGAGCAGCAAAAATATGGAAACACTACTAACTGTACGTTCTCCTCCAAACCTCCTGACTCAGAACTATATCTTTTCTTTCACCATCACTGGGTCCAATTCCAAGATCTCACTTCCAAAGAGCACTGTGAACATGTCTACATTGCGTAGGATACAAATGTTCGAGAAAATCAATCTCTACCACCTTCTCAAAGGCAACTAGAATGCGAAAGTGATCTATGTATTCTAGACCCCAACAGCACCTGGGTAACTGCCAATGCTATGAGCAAAGAATAACATGGAAACCAAGGATTTCTTTTGAAGTAATATTGTATTTGTTCCTTCTTTTGTACATTAGTCTCTCATGAAATCAGGACACTATTTGTCAAAGTTAGGATGTTGGGGAAATGTTCATTAGCAAAGCGGTTTATATATCTTACTTCATGCTCCAATGCAATTCTGACCCTGCCCAGTTTTGAACTTGGCAAAAAGCGAACATCCTGTCCAGAGCAGACAATTTTCATCCCTCATTCCTGCATTCCGAGGATTTCTCTCATCCCTTCTTAAATCCATTAATTGAGACTCATCTCAGTTTAAAATATCCAAGTTTATTCATTCTGGGCATTTGCTCATTTGGAATATAAACTATGACTCCACACAAAACTACTTCTTCAACTCTTTTATGCAAAATCTATTCTACAATGTAAACCAAATGTATTATACCCGGATTCCTGAGGCTAGATTACTGAGCCATTCTTAAATTAGTTCTCTAATAATGTTAGATAATTCATTCCTGACACAAATTATGGTGCAATAATTTCTCTATAAATATTCCTGTCAGGTGGAAAAATTAGGACTCACATCATTTCTGGATCATTTTAATTGGTTAATCCTGAAAAGAAATTGCTAAATTGTGGATAATGCTACCTGCGCAGTTACAATTGGAAGGAATTCATCTGTAACTAAAACAATCTTTCATTGACAGGAGTGTGTTTTATTTCTGCATGAATCCAAAAGAAGAAATGCTTTATTAATTATTGAAGGAAATATGCAAAAGATGAAGTAAAATGTTTTAATGACTGTTTTTGAAACTCAGACATTGCTATTCATTTATTCCTATGTGCTGAGAGTCATATTCCACTGAAACAAAGGAGAAATGAAACAATGAGAAAAGACAACGTAGTCCATTGAAGTACCACTACCACCATAACAGCCCATTACTTCTGTAGCTACACTCATTGTACCATAATAGCATCCTTATACTATTCTAACTTCCTGATACTCCTCACTCTGATACTCTATCATTCATTGCAGTAACTTCTTAAAGCACTAAGTTCTGATTTATCCTCTCCCTATTACTCTAAATCCCTCACTGACCCTTTTGTTAATAGCAAACTTCTTTTCAAGTACCCCAATTCCTCAATACCCATCTCTGAGTTTCTAGCTTCACCACAGCTTGTCTCGCTAATATTGCAAATCCAAGTCGATTCTTTCTCAAATACCCAAACTACCCAACACTCCCCCAAACCTAACTCCCCCATTGCCCTTCTTTCTAATAAATTAATTCCTATTGCCCCTCTCTCTGCCCCAACTCCCCAATTTTCACACCACACCTGCTACATATCTCCAATATGCTGCAAACATTCAGATTATAAGTGCTTCAAACATTAGGCTCAAATATTTTAAATTATTTATATAGCCTCTTGTTTCTGATGATTTTGAAAGATTGATTACATAATCCTTTGTGGAATTGAAAAGAATTTTTCTAAGCAGTTCAAACTGAATGTAAGACTACAGACTAAGGGGGTGGCCATGGGCACCCGCATGGGCCCCAGCTATGCCTGCCTCTTTGTAGGTTACGTGGAACAGTCCCTCTTCCGCACCTACACAGGCCCCAAACCCCACCTCTTCCTCCGGTACATTGATGACTGTATCAGCACCGCCTCTTGCTCCCCAGAGGAGCTCGAACAGTTCATCCACTTCACCAACACCTTCCACCCCAACCTTCAGTTCACCTGGGCCATCTCCAGCACATCCCTCACCTTCCTGGACCTCTCAGTCTCCATCTCAGGCAACCAGCTTGTAACTGATGTCCATTTCAAGCCCACCGACTCCCACAGCTACCTAGAATACACCTCCTCCCACCCACCCTCCTGCAAAAATTCCATCCCCTATTCCCAATTCCTCCGCCTCCGCCGCATCTGCTCCCACGATAAGACATTCCACTCCCGCACATCCCAGATGTCCAAGTTCTTTAAGGACCGCAACTTTCCCCCCACGGTGATTGAGAACGCCCTTGACCGCGTCTCCCGCATTTCCCGCGACACATCCCTCACACCCCGCCCCCGCCACAACCGCCCCAAGAGGATCGCCCTCGTTCTCACACACCACCCTACCAACCTCCGGATACAACGCATTATCCTCCGACACTTCCGCCATTTACAATCCGACCCCACCACCCAAGACATTTTTCCATCCCCTCCCCTGTCTGCTTTCCGGAGAGACCACTCTCTCCGTGACTCCCTTGTTCGCTCCACACTGCCCTCCAACCCCACCACACCCGGCACCTTCCCCTGCAACCGCAGGAAATGCTACACTTGTCCCCACACCTCCTCCCTCACCCCCATCCCAGGCCCCAAGATGACATTCCACATCAAGCAGAGGTTCACCTGCACATCTGCCAATGTGGTATACTGCATCCACTGTACCCGGTGTGGCTTCCTCTACATTGGGGAAACCAAGCGGAGGCTTGGGGACCGCTTTGCAGAACACCTCCGCTCAGTTCGCAACAAACAACTGCACCTCCCAGTCGCAAACCATTTCCACTCCCCGTCCCATTCTCTTGATGACATGTCCATCATGGGCCTCCTGCACTGCCACAATGATGCCACCCGAAGGTTGCAGGAACAGCAACTCATATTCCGCCTGGGAACCCTGCAGCCATATGGTATCAATGTGGACTTCACCAGTTTCAAAATCTCCCCTTCCCCTACTGCATCCCTAAACCAGCCCAGTTCATCCCCTCCCCCCACTGCACCACACAACCAGCCCAGCTCTTCCCCCCCACCCACTGCATCCCAAAACCAGTCCAACCTGTCTCTGCCACCCTAACCGGCTCTTCCTCTCACCCATCCCTTCCTCCCACCCCAAGCCGCACCCCCCGCTACCTACTAACCTCATCCCACCTCCTTGACCTGTCCGTCTTCCCTGGACTGACCTGTCCCCTCCCTACCTCCCCACCTACACTGTCTCCACCTATCTTCTTTACTCTCCATCTTCGGTCCGCCTCCCCCTCTCTCCCTATTTATTCCAGTTCCCTCCCCCCATCCCCCTCTCTGATGAAGGGTCTAGGCCCGAAACATCAGCTTTTGTGCTCCTGAGATGCTGCTTGGCCTGCTGTGTTCATCCAGCCTCACATTTTATTATCTTGGAATTCTCCAGCATCTGCAGTTCCCATTATCTCTGTAAGACAGACTTCACTGACTGTGTGGGTCTATCCAAAAGGTAATCAATTTGAAGCCTTTGAGACAAGGCTGATTTGCATAGACACTTGCTAAATATGTCTTTCACAAGCAGGAGGTTCTTGCAGCTTAAACTGCGAATAAAAATGCAGACATTGTACTGTGAAAGAAAGTAATCAGGAATGGTAGTTGGGGGAGAACGTGCGAGAGAATTAGGATGCCTCTTTAACCTTCTAATGTCATGTCTTCCTCTCCGGAAGATATAATTTTCATACCTGATTAGTTAAACAGCATAATAGTCTTGAGAATCTGCATTGCCTCTTCTAGCTCTGATTAAGTGCAAATACTACAGGTGTTTGTACAGCATTCTTCTGTGCTTTGTTTAAAAAAAATGTTATTGTTGGCTGAAGACCAATACATTAAGATGTGGTGCATTTAAACATTTCAATTTGAAGCTTCACCAAACTGAAATTTTATGTCCCAATACTTTTCTGTAGGATCCCTGTGCTAATATCATTCAGCCCAGTCTTAGACGAGATCCAGTTTGATCTGATCTTTCTGAAAGCCTTTATGAGTTGACGGGTCAGAGGGGAAGGTGAAATGCCCAAATGAGGAAGATTTGTGTGCCTAGTCTGGCTCAATGCACCAGAGATGAAGAAATCCATTCTTCGTGTGACAGAGGACTTAAAGTTAGAGCCATGCCATTCGAGAAGGAAATCAGGAAGCACTTCTTTTCTTACACAAAAAGTAATGGAAATTTGGAACTTTTTCCACAAATGATGTGGCTACTGGAGGCCAATTGAAATGTTCATGAGTGACACCAACAGATTCTTATTAGTTTAGAGTGACCAGAGAGATGGATCAAATGGTGTTAAGACAGTAATTGGCCCTGATTGAGTTAAACAACAGAATAGGCTTGAGAATCTGCATTGCCTCTTCTAGCTCTTAAACTAAAGAACCTCTTCACTTCACTTTTGACCACTGCTGACTTTAAGCCAGTTTCTATGCATTTAATCCAACATGAATTTAAATTAGATTTAATTCTCCAATTAGATTTAACTTGCTCAATATCGTCGCATAATACATACCTGATGTCAGAGCCTCCAGGGAAATTAGAGATGCATGTGATAAGGGAACATCGGTGATCATGGGTGATTTTAATTTGCACAAAGATTGGACGAATTAATTTAGCCACAATGCCGTAGAGAAGGAATTCCTGGAGTGTATAGAGGATTGTTTGCTTGATCAATATGTGGAGGAACCAAGTAGAGCATAGACCACCTTATACTACGTACTGTGTAATGAGAAGGGAATCATTGCCAATCTAGCTCTGCGAGACCGCTTGGGGAAGAGTGACCATAATTTGACAGAATTTTTTATCAAGATGGATAATCAGGTAGCTGATTCAGAGACTAGTGCTGAATTTTATTAAAGGAAATTATGGAGATATGAGGGTGTGAGTTGGCCTTGATGGACTAGGGAGAGTTACTTAAAAGGGATAACAGTGGATAGGCAATGGCAAACATTCAAGGAACACATGGGGGAACTGTAACAACTGTTTATTCCTGTCAGGCACAAAAGCAAAATGGGTAAAAGCACCAATCCATGGCTTACAAAGGAAATAAGAGATAGTAGCCAAACCAAGGAAGAAACATACAGATTAAAAAAGATAAGATGTCTAAGCATAGTGAGCAGTTTACAATTCAGCAAAGAAGGATCAAGGTATTGATTAAGAAGAAGAAGAAAATAGAGTACAAAAATAAGCTTGCACGGAACATAATGACTGATACTAACAGTTTCTATATGTGCTTGAAGAAAAAGAGATTGGTGAAGAGAAATATAGGCCCCCTATAGACAGAAATGAGGGAATGTACAAGAGAGGACAAAGAAATGGCTGAGCAACTGAATACATACTTTGGTTCTGTCTTCACAAAGGAGGACACAAATCAGGTACCAGAAATGTTAGAGAATGCAAGATTTAGTGAGCGGGGAGAATTGAGGGAGATCAATATTAGTAGAGAAATGGTGCTGGGAAATTTGTTAAGATTGAAGGCACATAACTCCCCAGGGCCTGATAATTTATATCTCAGAGTACTTAACTAAGTGGCTCTAGAAATAGTGGATGCATTGGTGGTCAACTTCCAGGATTCTATAGACTCTGGAGAAGTCCCTACAGATTGGAGGGTAGCTAATATCTCTCCAATATTCAAAAAAAGGGAGGCAGAGAGAAAGCAGGGAATTATAGACCAGTAAACCTAACATCGGTAGTGGGGAAAATTCTCAAATCCATTATCAAGGGCTTAATAGCGAAACATTTAGAAGCAGTGGCAGGATTAGACAGAGTCAACATGGATTTATGAAGGGGAAATCATGCTTGACAAACCTGTTGGAATTCTATGAAGATGTAACTAGTAGAGTTGATAAGGGAGAGCCAGCCAATGTGGTTTATTTCAGAAAGCATTTGCCAAAGTCTCGCACAAGAGACTAATGTGCAAGATTAAAGCACTTGGGATTGGAGCAAGTGTATTGAGATGGATAGGAAACTGGTTGACAGAGAGGAAACAAAGAGTGGGAATTAATGATTCCTTTTCAAATTAGCAGGCAGTCACTAGTGAGGTGCCACAGGAATTGATGCTGGGACCCCGGCTATTCACAATATAAATTAATTATTTTGACGGGGGAAAATGTAGCATCTCAAAGTTTGCAGATCATACCAAGTTGGGTGGGAGGCTGAACTGTGATGAGGTTGCAGAGATCCTTTAGCATGTTCTGGACAGGTTGAGCGAGTGGGCAATCAATGGCAGATGTGGTATAATTTGGATAAATGTGAGGTTATTCACTTTGGAAGAAGAATAAGAAGACAGGTTACAACCTGAATGGCTGTAAAATGGGAGAGGTGAGTGTGCAGTGGGACCTGGCTGTCCTTGTGCACCAGCTGCTGAAGGTAGGCATGCAGGCCTAGCCAATGGCACAGAAGGCAAACCGTTAGTTGGCCTTCATTGTGAGAGGTTTCAAATAGAGGAGCAGGGATCGGTTGTTGCAGTTGTACTGGGTGAGGTCACGTCTAGAATATTGTGTGCAGTTTTGGTCTCCTTTTCTGAGGAAAAATGCTCTTGCTCTCGAGGGAGTGCAACGAAGACTTACCAGGCTGATTCCAGGGATGGTGTGACTGATGTACGAGGAGGTTGGGATTGTTTTCGCTAGAGTTCAGATGAATGAGGGGGGATCCCATAGAGACTTATAAAATTCTAACAGGAGAGGGCAGGGTAGATGCAGGGAGGATGTTTCTGATGGTGGGTGTGTCCAGAACCAGGGGTCACAGTCAGAGGATTCAGGTAGACCGTTTAGGATGGAGATGAGGAGAAAGAGCAGGGAGCCTGTGAAATTCATTGCCACAGGTAGTAGTTGATGCCAGAACATTGAATGTATTCAAGAGGCAACTATGTATAACATTTGGGGTGAATGGGATCAAAGGTTATGGGAGACAGCAGGATTAGGTTATTGAGTTGGACACTCAGCCTTGATCGGGATGAATAGTGGAGCAGGCTTGAAGGACCGAATGGCCGCCTCCTGCTCCTACCTTCTATATTCCTATGTTTCTCCCAGTGGCAGTTTGCCATTGCCTTCTCCTCTCACAGAGAGGCCATGGAGGCAGGATCCAAGTTAACCCCTAGTTACAGCAGCAACTGAATCCATGTTGTTGGCTTACTCAGAGCCACATGCTCTCAATGAACTAAGTGACCCATTGTCATGGCAGCCCAATTTGAATATTTGCCTTTTCCTTGTAAACTTTTTCGGTGCTCTGAGCTTTCATTGGGAGCTCTGTGAACAGTGATGGTGTTTCTTAAAATTCATCAGTGGGATGTGAGTTCCACCAGAAAGGTCAACATTAAGATGACCATCCCTAATTGCCTTTAAAATAACAAATTCTGAGCTGCCGTCTTGAACTGCTGCCTTCGGAGAGAACGCGGCTGTTGGTGGTGCTCCTGTGAACTTGCAGTCCTTAACTTCTAAGTTAGGCTCTCCTAAACTGTGGGTAACGATACCCCAGTTGGTCATGTGATAAGATTTTGGAGTCATGAGTTCCAAACTAGTAAAGGCTGCCAATGTAGCTTGGACTGAATACTAACAGATATTAGACCCCTTTAAGTCATTGTGTTTAAATCCTCAAGGACGTGGCAATTCAGACAGATCTTCAAGCTCCAATTGCTGGTGCAAAAAGAACGCTGTGAAAAAATGTTTTCTTTTAAAACTTGTTAAAACTGCGCTGAATTTCTTCACCTCCCCATCCCACTCAGGAATCTTACCCCAATACACTCACTGATTTAAACTACGCACGCCTCCCATCATTACACAGAGTCAGACAATGTCTGAGGCATTAAAATGGGTCACACTCAGGTGAAAAGAAATTGGACACCCCGTTCTAGATAGTAGAGATTGCATGTTTGGACGGTGTGGTTAAAGGAGTCTCAGTGAGTCGCTCAATGCATCTTGCAGTTTGTACACACTGCTGACAACGTGCACCGGTGATAAATAAATGCAAGTTTTGGTTTGTCAATAGAGTGTAAAGCAAATCAACTGTTTTGTCCAGGGTGAGATCAAGCTTCATTGGTGTTGTTAGAGCTGTATCAAGTGGAGAATGTTCCATCACACACCTTGTGCTTTGTAGAAGGTTAAAGGCTTTGATGAGTTGGGAGCAGAGTTGCCTGCCACAGAAGGCTCAGCCTCTGGCCTGATCTTGAAGCCACACTATTATGTCATTGGTTCAGTTATATTTCAGGTCAATGGTAACCTCCAAGATGTGGATGGTGGACGATTCAGCAATGGTAACATATCATAGAGAAATTTTGAAATAGCTCAGACAAGGGATCAAACAGACGAAACATAGGTCATTCTAGCTAGTCAAATGACACCAGTACAGTAGGCTAATTCAAAAATGTATTTGAATCCCTGTCCAGGGATGATAAGCCCATAAACCTGATTGATTAAGATCTAATATGATGATATCAGGAATTGTTCAAATGTAGAACAAGGTTCAAATTTCACTATTTTCGTAGTCTGTGGGAGAATGGGGATAGGTTGCAATTTACACATCAACACTTACTAGGGACTTGAGCAATTTAAACCCGGTAAGGGAGATCAGAGATTATCAGAGTTCTTTACAGAGGCTGGATACCCTTGCTGTGAGGTATCATACTTTTTGTATATGGCCCCAAGGCACATTTGGGAGAGTCATATTCCTTCAGGAGAGGTCAAATGCCTTTGGGGATTGTTGCCAACAGACATGAACATTAATCTCAAGGTTAAACTCACTGTAAATGTCAGGTGCATTGGAGTTATCAAGGAAGTCAAACTGTAAAGGTATTTAATTTTCCTGCCCTTCAAATATTTGTAAAACAATCTAAAGCATTTTAAAAACTCAGTGGTTAGTACTTCACTCTGTTTGTTGACATACACCTGAGGACTTTCATTATAGATGGAAAGTATTGGTTAAACATAGTTTCTCTTTCACAAAACCAAGTTTACCCTGTCTGATTACTTTCAGTCTTCCTAAGTGCCCTATTGTAAGTTCAGCAAAAGATCACAAAGGTCTGGACATCTAGTTGAATGCAATGAAATTGCAAAAATGTGTTACCAAGCCTCAAAAGTAAATTTTAACAGTATTATGGAATTCATTAATGTTGTCCTCAACAGTTCGCCTGAGACATCTGGTGCTAATTTGTGTTGTTGTAGACATGAAGTGATTTCATCAACAAAATTGATGAATTTCATATTTCCCTTCAATGTGCCAGAATGTAAAGAATATTGGTTAAGCATATTCTGAAGAGAAATAAATTACTCAGCCATTTTCTTCCTATCCCTTCAGGATCAGATTCAGTCAGAGACAAGATATCCTTAACAGCAGGGGTTATTAGCATTATGACCATTCAGGGCTGAGGAAAAAATCCTGAGTATTTACAAGAAACAGAAGTTGTGGAAGTATCAGTTACCAATACATCCTACAAAGTTATTGAAAGCATGAGATGAGTTTAACAAACACATGTTAAACAATAAGTGAGCTGAGTTAGCAGTTTTGGTAAGCATCTCAGGAAAAGTCATTAATTTAAAAAAATGGAATTGAGTGAATGCAAACATTTTCCTAAAGAGAACCTGATTGCGGCCATGTCAGTTGATCAAGGAGCTTCAGAGTGGGAACGGGAGGAACTCATCACTAAGGATTGACTGTCAGTAACTTTGTAGTTCATGTAAAAGGGTGAATTTTTTTGATATTTGTAAAGAGACTATTTCATATCGCGCTTATATAGTGTGACAATATGTTGGTGTTTCTCTTTTGTGCCATAAACATTTATGTTCTTTTGTTATATGTGCATTAGCAGCTTTTTGTGGTTTTCACAGTAAACAAAGACAAAAAAATAAATATTATGGTCTATCAAGCCAGGTCTCACTATCACAAACGAAAGAAGTTCAAGGAGCACAGCCGAGAAGATCTTGGTTAGAGTCACAATACAGGGTGCAGAGTTTCACAGTGAGTGGAACTTCGGGTATTAAAGAGCTTATTGAAAGTATTTTAAATAGAGAAATGGCCCTGAACCAATGAAGAAATGGGGCAGAAAATGGTTTCCTGGTTGTTCCAAAACTTATGACTACCGTGACTTATCCGGTACTACCATCAGCTGGGATTGTAACTTTGCCAGGAAAGGCAAATGCAAAGCATTTAATATGGCATGGCAGGAAATATGCTGAGGCTCTGTGTACTGAGTGACTACAGGTTTGATCTGTGTGTGAACAATTCCCCATGAAGACCAAAGATTTACTACTAACATAGTGTAACGTTTTAATAGAGAGAGAATGCCATGTCAAATTTTAGAAGAATTTTCACAGTAATATTTACTCTGAATAGCCTTTCATCCTGAATGGGATTATAAAGCCATCTGTCTTCATTGGTTTTTGTTCAGAATTTTCTTGCTGTTAATACTTTTAACATTTGAACACTGGCTCTTGACAGTTTTTTAAACTTAATTTCAGGCTTTTCATGTTATTAACATCAGATCATGAAATACTAAATATACATTACAGATTAAAACTTAAAGAAGAAAGGGATTGAATTCATCCTAGATAGAAAGGAAAAAAGTCTTGTTTCTGTGGCAGCTGTTACAGGTCTTATGTGAAAACGGTCAGAGCAGGGTCAATCTGATTTCTCAAGGGAACAGGGATCTACTCCATAAAAC
Organism: Stegostoma tigrinum; assembly: GCF_030684315.1. NCBI lineage: Eukaryota > Metazoa > Chordata > Chondrichthyes > Orectolobiformes > Stegostomatidae > Stegostoma > Stegostoma tigrinum. Next base: position 27,061,561 of record NC_081377.1, on the reverse strand, counting down.
TTTGCTATGTATTGGACTTTATGATGGGAAGTACGAAGTTATGGAAGGCAGGAAATGTTCTTGTTCCAATCTTGTGCTACTGCAGTGCACGACTAGGGAGTCTCACTTAGGTCTGTAGATGAGCAAGCGTTCACGAGACCATGAGAATATGCAGCACCCTTAAGAAATCTCTTTTTAAAATGTGATTATTGTTACGCAGGTATTAGCAATTCAGCAATGAATGAGGCGATTTGGCCTGTTGTGTGTACACCGGTTCACTGAAAGTTCCTATGAGTCCTAATCCCTCATCCTTTGCCCTAAGCATGACAAATTTCTTTTTTTTTCGGGGATTTTCAAGCCCCAGTGGTCTAATACAAATACATCCTCCACAAACAAGCCAAACAAAATTATTTTGCTGCTCTTTAAGATTTACCTGAGAATTGAAATATAAAATTCTGAGTAAAATGGGTTGTTCATTGTAACTGTGCAGGCGGTGGCTTCTAGTCTGGCTGGAAATCAGTTACATTCTATTCTGCCCAACAGCGATTCATTGAGTATTGCTGATTGAAAGGAAGACAAGGGTATAGGATATCAAAGTAAAGCTAACACTGTTTCTTGCCAAGGCTTACCATGTTTTTTTTCAATGCATGATTATCATCTCTAATGGTGTGGAACTCTAAGGGTTAAGTTAAATAAAACATTGAAAGTTTGTTCAGCTTCACAAAAATAGTTTGGCTCAGATTCTAAACTACTAGGAAATACATTTCTCACAGCTTGCTAATGGAAATTGGGCTTTCAGAAATTCAACTTATGTACAAAGACTTTGTCCATTCCCATGTTGCAGGAGCTTTCAGGAATAAGGAGAAGCTCCTGCCTAGATTCCAATGAATGCTGAAGAATATCAACACTGGGTCTTGTAAATGAGCATCTCTCTGCAAAATAAACACATCTGTTTTATATAAAGCAACATCTCTTTTTTAATGAATAATCTCCCAATCTCTAATGCAGAATTCTTAGCGAAACTGTTGAAACATTCTAAGTTTTGGAACAACCAGGAAACCATTTTCTGCCCCATTTCTTCATTGGTTCAGGGCCATTTCTCTGTTTAATATACTTTCAATAAGCTCTTTATTACCCGAAGTTCCACTCACTGTGAAACTCTGCACCCTGCTTTGTGACTCTAACCAAGATCTTCTCGGCTGTGCTCCTTGAACTTCTTTCATTCCCAGCTAAGCAGTGCCTTGATTTGACAATCCCCACCCATTTTTAAAGTCCCTCTGTGGCCTCAAGAATTACTCTCTCCAAACTCATCAAACCCTCAGAATTTACGCCCTCCTCAACCTCTGTATTCCTCCACTTCTGGTTTCATACGCATGTTGTTAGAGCCATCAGTGATTCTTAAATATTTTTAATCTTTATTATTTTATCAATATTGAAATGGCTGGGAATGGCTTGTGGACTTTGGGGTGGTTTGAGATAGAAAGAAAAGAATAGACTAAACAAGGTTTAGTCACACACGAAGCCTATTCATCAAATTTTGCACTGTGCAATTTATGGCTGGCCTTCCCATCACATTTATGTCTCAGGTTTATTTATTGTTTCTGCAAATGTCAAGCTATAACTAATGAAACTGCTATGGTTTGTTTATTTGTGAAGCCATGCATGGAAGCTAATTGTGGGTTGATTCGTGATTGAGGGGGTTCCAGAAGACACAGTGACCCCAGAAAGAGTGTCGTGTTTGAACAGGTAGCAGAAGCTGGCTGCTAACAAGGTCAGTACCTGGAAATTGGTTCTGGCAAGTCTAGAATAGACCCTATGTTGAAGGTGATAGCAGTTGTTGAATTGTAATTGAGATCTCAGGGTCTATCAGGTCAGAACCAGAACTGAAGTTATTTTGCTGAACCATGTGTTCTCGGAGATGGTTCTGCACTGCTACGAAGACAGTATATACACTTGAAAGCTCCCTGCCTAATCCAATACACTAGCTTCCAGCTGCCTAAACAGTAGAATGTTAAGTTAGAAACATTCTATCTGGCTCAACGGAGAAGGTGGCCCTGATCAACGTTTCAGAGAAAAGCAGCCACGGAGACCGCATTTATGCTAATGAAACAATGCAATGTAAAAATAATATAAGTAATCTCACCAATTTTGTAATTTTCTTTTTCATTTGCCTTAACTGTCTTTGTGGATCTGTCTATCATATGTATATGGAGTCTGAAAACAAATGTTTCAAGATTAAAACATTGACATTGGTCAGGTGACTGTGTTGTTTAGTCTTCTTTCTGCAAAAGTTATTATGCCTCTACTAAATAGTTAAGTCTTTTGATTAAGATACAAAACAAGTGCCTAGAAAATAATTATTTGCAAAGTCTGGGATTGGTTAATCAAAATTCTGACCAGGAACCATTGGCTTAATTGTTTGGGGTCTTTGATGGTTTAATTTTACTGTGTTGTGAGTACGGAGGTAGAAAGGCTGATTTGGTTATCTCTGGGTAGTAACAATGCTCAAATTTCCTTCACGCCACACACGAAGCCTATCCATCGAATTTTGCACCAGCCTGTGCAATTTGTATTCAATCTTCCAGTCGCCTTTATGTCTCATTTTTATTTATTGTTTCTGCAAATGTCAAGCTATAACTAATGAAATTGTTAAGAGATAAGAATGGAAAACAACAGTTTCTTAGAGCATTAAACACAGTTACAAACAGGCAAAGATCAAAGAATGTTGAATGTGTGAGAGCACAATGCAGCTGTGAAACCAGGCAAAAGAGATTCACAGTTCTGTTATACTGGTTTGGCTTTAGTACTTGGTTAAAACTAATATCCTTGTGCTGCATTTTCTCTGCATTTTGGAGAATATCTTGTGAACCTAGAGTCCTTATGAAATGATGGAATATGCTCATCTTGCTGCAATTTGACCAAACCTTGTTTGGGAGATTTCCCTGTAATGACATAGAGTATGTTTTAAGTATTCTGATATGCTTCCACACTATTTTCTATGAAGCATGTTTTCTATTTAAAATAAATTCCACCTTCTGCTATTTCCGAACAGTAAGCTATGGTGAGTCAAATCTCCCCATGATTTGTAAGGCATGGAGTATACAATTGCAATGAAAATCCAATCAGAAGGAACATTGTGCAGGATGAGTTGGCAAAAAGATGCAATCGGCATCATGTTGGATGATGTGTCCTCACCACTGCTCATCACTGGACTCATAAGCACCATAAGGTAATATACTGTCACGGTCCATCTTTTAGGTTGGGATCTATGGGTCTTGTTCTGTCTAATGTGGTAGAGTTGAAACATGAAGTAAACTAATGAGAAGAGGCTCGCGACTTCAATAAAATGTCATATATTATATGATAGCAGATAGGCATAGGCTTTGTTGGCATATAAGATATTGTTACTAAGACTATGAGAAGCTAAATGGTAACATTCTCTCCGTTGAGATTCAGAACTGCTTTCCCCACCTAAATCCTTATGGCATCTTTGTATTTGGTGGAGATTAATGCATTCATCAGCATTAACCTTTGCAGAACCAAACACCTTACACAACAATTTGGATACCTGCATGAATGGGGCAGGGTTTACAGTTCCTAAATAACAAATAATGCTTACCTCTCGTTAGACTCAAACTTGCCTGTTAAACTTCCATTAAAACTTGCAACAGGAATTGTTAACAGTTGAAAATCAAAATAGCATGGTGCTCTCAACAAGAAACTTGGTATCTTGGCACGTTAGGACCTGCCAAGCCATTTTATTTATCCTTATTCAATCAATTTGAAATCTCACGGATTGACCAGCACAGGGATTGAACCTGTAAGAGAGGACAGATTTGAATTCAACATAAACCCAGGTCCGAAAAGATATATAGAACAAAAAAAAAGACTGGATGGTGAGAAAGGGTAAAGAAACAGAAAATAAATGTATCTCTTTTAAATCTCCATCAATGATTAAAATTTGATGAAATGATGGAATAGTCTATTTTCAGTGCCAGAAAGTTTCATAGTAATCAAAATCTACACACCATTAATTTCAACTGAAATGGACAAGCCCTAGCTTTACTGTGACAAGCCTAGCTCTTTTGCAGAAGGCTAGGAACTTCTGACCACTCAATGAGAAGGCAAAGACCAAGCTACCCTTGTCAGGGAACTAGAAGTAGGCAGCACATCTTGGACAGTCCCTTATGATTTTTCAGATTTGACAATTTTTCTCCAATTACGGTCCCATGATGCACTTTGGGATAAGTTACTGCATTGAAGGTGCTATATAAATAGAGATTACTGTTGTTTGTTAGTCTTTTATTTCTGATCATTTAATTTAAAATGGCACGACATCCTATTGATTTCCATTGCTATCATTGTAGGGTTATTTGCACAGTACTGCTGTTTTGCCCTGTACATCTTTGAGTAAAATGTGAAAAAACAAATTATTTGACTTCCGATGTTATATAAGGGCTGCAAGTGATATAACCGAGCCCTGCCAGACAGAGAAAAAGAACATTTGATTCAGGGATTTTGGATACCTTGCCATGTTGTCATGACAACTAATTTGCTTCCTACCATCTCCATCAGTTTATCAGTGTAGCAACAATTAAGTTACAGTTGTGGAGAAAATCTCCACTTCACTTGCTTGAGTTAAGTCAATACATTCATTGATTCCATAGGAAGGAATGGAATGAACTTGAATGCTTTTTTATCCTGCATAAGTGTGATGAGTGAATGATCACCTCCTATGCTGGATCAGTCCCTGATCCTATAAATTAAAACTCAAATGAATCAGATACTCAATATATTATTCAAGTAACAAACTACGGATGCCAATCATAGAATTAATCAATACAAATTAATCATGAGTACAGAAAGGACGTTATCTGACTCATTATGGCTCAGCTAACTCTTTCAAAGAGCTATGTAATTAGTCCTCACCCGTACTTTGTCCCCACAACTTCACAAGTTCTTTCATTTGCAATCACTTATCCAGTTCTGTTCTGGAATCTCTTGAAGCACTCTGCGTAGTGCATTCTAGATCAGAACAATTCGCTGCCTAAAATTAATTTTGACCATCCTAATTCCTAACGCTATAATGTAGTTTTTGTGATTAATCATGATTAACTTTCACTTCCCTTCAGCAGAGCAGTGATAAAGGGAAAAAAAATTCCTTTGAATGTTTCCAGTCATCATTTCTTCACGGGATTGTGTTAATTTTCATGGTTTAATCTCAAAGAGACTATTGACCCAAATATCGTTAAGAATTTCATTTCTATTTAAATATAACTAGCTGCTGTACTTGAATCCACACAAGGCAACATAGCAACAATTAATTTTAAAGGTTTTACCATGTTAATGGATTCTACTTTCCCCAGCTGCCTCAAGCATTATTATTTGGATACCAGCTTGTTGCTAAATGCTGAAGGTGTCATGAAAAATGAACCAACATAATTACAGCATTCACTGACTAACTTAAACTGATGTGTACAGACATTTTTTCGCTAAGGATCACTGAAGCAGTCCAGCAGTAGTTTTTATCAAACAACAAATCTATTCTCCCTGCGTGAGGTTCCGATTCTGACATTGATCATTTTGTGCTATTAAGAATTAAGAATCTAATGATGACCATGAGCCCATTGTCGATTGTTGGAAAAACACACCTGGTTCACCAATGTCCTTTAGGAAAGGAACCTGCCATCCTTACCTGGTCTGGCCTACATGTGAACCAGGCCCACAGCAATGTGGTTGACTCTGAACTGCCCTCTGGGCAATTAGGGATGGATAATAAATGCTGTCTAGTCAGTGATGGCCTCATCCCATTTAGGAATAATGAAATAAAATAAAGAATTAAGTATTCCAATGTCTATAACCCAAACATCATCAATGTTACAACAAGAACAGGGCAAGAGATAAGCTGAGGAAGATATCAGTTTCATCTAACTCCCATTTATGGAGACAGAAAAAAATAATAAATTCTCCAGTTCTGCGATCTTGGGAAGAAACAGTTGGAACAAAAACAGTGCACATTAATATGACACCTTTCACACAGAAAATTATGCCAAGAGGCTTCACAGGAAAATAATCAAATTAGATTTGACACTGAGCCATGTCTTGAACAGATGGTCAAAAGCTTAGTCAAAAAGTAGGTTTTAAGTAATGTTTTAAATGAGGAAAGCAACTTAAGGAAGTGTCTAGATTTAGGGAAGTAATGCAGTGATCAGCGTCTAGGCAGCTGAAAACCAGTTGAACAGGGATTAAAATTAAGGATGGAGAAGAGCCAGAATTGGTAGATCATAGAGATCTTGGATGGTGTAGGGAGGAGGTTACGGAAACAAAGAAAGGCAAAGTTAAGGATGCAAGGAGGGAATAATGAGTTTGATATCAACAGCTGTTTTGTAAAGACTGTATGTTTACATTTTTCTGTATTTTTGATTGTGGACTGGAGGATGAGTAGGACTATTTTAAAACCAAAGGCTGTGGAAAGAATTTCGGTACTTTTAAAAAGCAAGTTACAGGAATGCATTATAAGTCATGTTTACACTGCAACTATGTTGAAGCAGTAGGAGAGGCAGTTTGCATCTGGCCAGCACCAAAGGATGTGTACAAAGTGAGATTTCCCTGGCAACAAGCAGCTAAATGATTCGTAGAGTTGTGACCAGTTGTGGATGACAGAGGCCATCAGCCTGACAACAGCTATATGATTGGATGTTGGGAAGCTGAACAGCTTGTGGATGTAAGATGTTTCGACTGCTACAAGGGCAGATGTGTGTCTTTCTCTCCAGGAAAATATCTAAAGCCTGAAGAAAGCCAATTTATTTTCACTCACCAGTTGGTGCCAGCTGAAGGCTTTGAGCAGTAACTAAAAGACTCTGCAGTCTTTTTTATTCACTCATGGAACGTGGACATTGCTTGCTGACCAGCATTTTTATTGTCCATCCCGAGTTACCTTTTAGAATGTGGTGGGAACTTGAGAAATGAATGCAGCAATTACCTGTGCCACCAATGAAAAGGATCTGGAGAGGGCGAAGAAAAGCAAATCCTTGCCAGAAAATGAATCATCTCAATACAAAGGCAAACATCTCTTTATTTTTGTACTTTTACATATTGTAGACTGAAATGAGGAAGAACTGTTTTAAAGCAGCATTTTAAATGCTTATTGCATATTTTGAAACACAAGTAAACTGATACACATGACAAGCATCATAAATAAATATTATAAATAAGCAGTAATTGAGGTGGTTGCAGATGAGCAGGGTGTGTTCTCTACTTATATTTATCTGGGTTGCAAAAAAGAAGTTAATTGGTCAATCGACTAGTAACCAATTGCTGTTAACAAAAGCCTTTTGCCTTTCAACAGCCACGTGTTGGTTACCAAGTAACTCAAAAACATGGAGCTGGGAACAATTTACAGAGAAGCATTTGGATCTGCCTCGAAGATATTTTTTCCTCTGATCTCTGTGATCAAAACTCACTTTAATGCTAAAGAAGACCAGTTAATCCTTTCTTCAGCAGTTTCTATAAGCTGTGGCTTAAATTGGTATATTAAAGACATTTAACAAGTGAACCAACCAGACTTTGCTCTTGTAAACTAGTGGAAGCATTCAGTAAAGGGAAGACAGGAAGAAGCTCTCAGATTAGCAGGAACTAACTCTCAGAATTTGTGGATAAAGATAACTGAGCTGTCTTTCCAGTTATTTTCTCCTCTGACCATGCTTCGTTTCCCTTTCTGTCTGAATGCATCTAAATTGGCAGGAATTTATCTGGGGATTAGAGTTTTAATTAATTGAATTATGTGCTGAAGGTTTTTTTACTGTTTACCTGCAGCTAGAGTCCAATTATTTATAATAAATAGTAATTCTTGTTCAGTAGAGAAATCTGGTCTATGCTTTCTGTCAACCTGAGCCTGACAACCAGGTAAATTGGTGAACTTTGTGTACTTATTTTAAAGTATTTAACTTTTGTGATGACTCCAGTGAGAGCATGATTTCCAGTGTGCGACATAAAGGACACCGTCATCCAATGTAAGAATAAAGCAAATCATTATGATAAATTATTTAGTCATTACCTCATTGCTGTTTATGGGAGTTGCTATTTTGATGATGTTGTACCTTTTAAGAGGTGTGTTTTGTCCAGTTTTATTTTAGACAGAGACTAGGGGAGCAGATAATGAACAGTCTGTGAGAGGATAAACATCTTGTGAGGCTTTGGGTTTCTTTTTAAGTTGGAACAATAGAAGCAGCCTGATTGGGTGTGGTCAAGATCTTATAGATCCAGGATTTTTGGTTAGCTTTCAACAGTTGTTGCTGGGCTCTCAACTGGAAGGCAGTGAATGTCTCCCAGCTGCTCCATTGTCTCTCTCCCTCTCCTCCTGGACTGAAGATCTGTGTGTGAAACAATCTATTTCTAAATTTGCCTTTTTTTCCAAAGGTACGTTTTTGGGATGTTTCTATATTGGAATGATTAATTAGTTTTTGTATCTATTATTCTGTTAATTTTCCAATAGAGTTAAGTTATCTCAAGTTCCACTTTCTTTTGTGTATTTTAACCATAGTGTTTGAATAAATTGTGTTTTGCTTAACATCAACTGGTTTGACCAATCAAATTTCATCTGGAACACAGCACCCCACATTTACCTTTGAAATAAGAAAATATTAGAGTCTACGCTACCTTCTTAATATATTTTGAGGTGGTCTGGACTAGCACATAACGCTGTGCACAAATTCTCTGCTACATTCCCTACATTATAACAATGGCTACACTTCAAAAGTTCTTTGTTAACCATGAAACATCATGAAGTTGCAAAAGTTGCATTGTAAATGTGACTAACGTGGCCTTCAGGATTGTTGAAGGTACAATTGATACCTAAAAGCTTTGCCCAAACATCACCAGAATCTTCTAATTTGTAAAATCCAGAAGAACTACAGTTTCTGGAAATCTGATACAAAAGCAGAAAATGTTGAATTTTTACATTTTTTTTCTCACAATGTTATAGACAGGACAAACTGATCATGCGAAATGAGCCATTGGAATTAGCGATGGCTATTGTTTCTGTTCAATATCCAGTGATTCCTGGAAAGCAAGCATGGATTTACGCACATGAATATACGTGTCACTTCTGTGTATGTATGAGTGAGTGAGCATGTATATATGCGCATACATGTTATGTGAGTGTTTGTGTGTAGACATATACATGTCATGCAAAATTAACTTAGGTGAGCACATGACTAGCCATTTGGGCACAATTCTGAAAAAGGCCCCAGTATTGCCAGAACTTTATTTCAGCATAAGTCATCACCGTGACAGATATGAAGCAGTTCTCACATGGTTTTGATCTTGGAACTGTTCTTTTAAACAGGGCACAGCATATAAGATTTTTAATACAGTTAATTTCAAACTAAATCTACTCTATTATGGGTTTCAAAGTTTGTTGCTTTAGTCTCCCTGAAAAAGATTTGAGAGGAAATGGTATACACTGTTTTCAAAATGCACATGGGCTTTTCTGCTCATCTAGTATAGTTTTGAAAAGGAAGCACTGTTTTTCTAAAATGAGGCTGGGGCTTGAGAATTTCTAACATGACTTGGCGAAGGAATGTAACCGCAAACACGGGCTAACTCAAACAAAAAGCTGAGATCTTTATAAAAAGACAGACGGTCAGTTAACTAGTTTTTATAGATCACAAGGAAAAATAAGACTTTTTCTTCATGAAGAAGATCAACTTTCAGACTTCTGACCATTTGCATTTTCCATTTAAGGAGTCAGATGACAGAAGATCTACTTCAATGTACGAGGTCAGAAGTCACACAAAGCCAGCTTACAGTCCAACAGGTTTATTTGAAATCGCAAGCTTTCAAGTGCTGCTCCTTCATCATCTGAAAGCTTGCTATTTCAAATAAACCTGTTGGACTATAGCTTGGTGTCGTGTGACTTCTAACCTTGTACATCCCAGTCCAACACCAGCATCTCCGCATCATACTTTAGTGTAGCTAGTGACATCATTTATTTATAACATTTGATCAACTTTTAACATTATAATTGGCAGAACCTTGTGCACAGGGGAAGCAGAGCAGCTGGGCGACTCAAGAACAGAAATAGGCCGTTCAGTCCATTGAACCTGTACTGACAATCAATACAGTCATGGCTGATAAAAGGCATTTAAGTCTTCAACCTGCCCCATCTCCATAACCCTTGACTCCAATGTACACCATTGGTAATCAGAAATCTATCAAGCTCCCCCTTAAATATAAGACTGAGCTTTAACAGTTTTCTATGGTAGAAAATTCCAGAGATTCACAACACACCTGGTAAAATAATTTCTTCTTGTCTCACACCTAAATGGCATCTCCCTTATTTTTAGATCATGCCATTGGTTTTAGATTCCCCAACTGGTGGAAACAACCTACATCCTTTTACCCATTCTGTCTTTGTCTTTGAGTATTTTGTAGGTTTCAGTGAGGTCATCTCCCATCCTTTAAAACTCTAGAGAAAATCGGTCTAGTTTGCTCAATCTTTCTTCATAGGACAGTCCCACCATCAGCATCCTAACAGCTGGCTGCCCCTGCATGTTAGCGTTCAGTGACCCATTGACAAGGATATCAATATCCCTTTGTACATGTACGCCATCCAACCTTTTACCATTTCAGTCATACTCTACACATCTGTTTCTCCTACCAAAATGGATAACCTCACATTTTTTCCACAATACATTCCAATTGCCATGTTCTTGCTCACTCACTAAGTCTGTCAAAATATTTAAGAGGCAGCTGGCCAAAATTCAGAATTGTGCTGGTGGATGTAGTTTTTCAGATTAGAGACTGGTCACGTTTCCAGATGGTAATCGTCAGAAAACACTATTGCATGCGTTTGCATCTCATGCGTGCTCATTAAAGGGCCAGCTCACCAAAGTGAATTTCCTTTTTCCCAATTAATTCGCTGTTAGTGAAAAATAGGATCCTTCAGAAACCCAACTGCATAAAAACTGCTTGCAGCAGGAAAAGTCATTGTCCATCTGTTTTTCTCAATGAATATCCATTGCTTTCATCTCTGTGCTCTGCATCTGTCCAGGTGAGGCCATTGTTAAGAGTTCATTGGGGCAATCTGCAGGTATTCAGAGGACAGAGGCTTCCAAAGGTGGGTAGCCCATCCACAGCAAGAAGCCTGCAAACAAGGGAGGTGACCTATCTGTTGCAAGTGGCTGGGCCAGGGAACGTGACTGGGGAAGGCATGAGAGGAGTATACAGTTGCCAACCCTCTACAATCGCCCTGGACTGTCCAGGATATAAACAGCCACATGCAAAACAAAGTTGCAAAATCCTGGCATTGCTTGGAAAACATTTATTTTTCCTAATCTTTTGAATGTATTAAGTTCAAAAGCAGTGGAGATTGCAAAAAGAGCTTTTTTAAATAGGTGGGAACAGGAGATCCACCTCCAGGAAATGTCAACTACAGCTCTCAACCTCAAGGGAGTAATGTACATGGAAGTCGGCATGATGTGTGGGCAAGGTAGCAAGGGCTTCACATTAAGGTAAGTCATGTTGAAGAAAGGGATAGTGTAGGTGGGGGTGCCAGGAAGGAAGTTTGATTATGGTAGACTCTGGAGCATTGGTATTGATGGGGAGTCTTGTGATAAAATGAGAGTACTGTGAAGCTATGGGACAATAATGTGTTGGTCCTGGCTAATTGACATTTATTTCCTGTACTGTAACTTTGGGATATTGAAATTCATGACAAGAGGCAATTTGGTACAAAATTCATTTTTTACAAACTTATTATAATGTCAAACCATTCGAGAATTGGACAAAGTGGCCAATAAAAGGCTGGATACTCTGTAAGTTGTGCTTAGCACAGTCATCAGAAAACAAGAGTTCAATTGATAGATGTTCTGTGATCTTTGTGTGGGTCTTTGCAGACTGAAGAAATTACATTTTGAACTGAATGGGTATCCCTTTGTTGCGATCTTTGAGTGCATGCTAGAGCAGGACTGAAAAAGAGATGACAAACAGAACCACATCTGTTCCTCAGTCTTGCTTACCGTCATTGTTAACAGGAAAAGGCACCTAATAATGTAGCATTTGGTATCACACGGGCCATCATGCCATCATGAAGTCAATTAATAGCTCTGATCATTTTTTCAGGGCAGCCAAATGAGTACAGCACCTTCCACAGGACACCATTGTTTACATTTTTGTAGGTCGTGGTTCAGTTAATGTACACTTTGTCAAGATCCTTGATTTCTGGTCACAAGACTTTTTTCGAAGTTGACGCACCACAATGATTATGTCAATCATTCCTTCATCAGCAATGAAAGTGACACTGTGATTCCTCGTACATGGAGTCTGTAAGATAAGTAACAATCCTGTTGAGAAGAACCTTTGTTGGAGCTTAACCCACTGCAGAGAGAAGTGATGCATCATGATGACTGTCACAGAGGGACTGGCTTCCTTTCTATTCACACTGTTAAGTTACGAAAGCATCCATATAATATCCTAGATTAATCAAAAGAGGCTAGTTTCCTAACCACATGAGATTTTCCATATTTGAATACTTCCAGTAAAATGCCATTAGCTCCTAATATTTACTCTCAGACAGCTGCTTTATGGCTTGGTGATTTCAGTTCAAAATGTATTGAGGACAAATGCATCCAGAGCATTATGTTGTGGAAGTGCTTCAGTAGTGTTATCACACCCTGTGGATTGTTGGTTCAGCACATTAAATAGTTCAAACCACCAAAAGACAATCTCTTGCCTGTTTGTAAGTACCTGCCTGCTAGCTGGTGAGAGGACAGCTATCATACTGTTGTTGAGTCATAGACAGATCAAAGTCATTCATGAATAGCATAATGTCATGGAAAGCTCCTGAAGCTCTGCGACCTTGTTGTCCACCATCAGTTCCTCACCTCTTTTACCTTGGTGTCCAGCCAGTGTATTTCTTGATAATGTTTAGCTCTTCTTGCTGATAACGTTTTTTTAATGTTTAGGACAATGAGCATTTTACATATTATCCAGTAATTTGGCTATATCTTATTTATCGTTATCAAAACAATCTTGCTGCTCCTCCTGGATGAATCCAAAAAGCGCAATCTCGTGCTCTGAGTAGTCTCCCTTAACTTCTTCCAAGAAGCTTCTTTGTATGTAATCCTGAGTAGGCAAAGCCTAGTGAAGAGATTCTCGAAGGCATGGGGAGTTAGTACACGGCCATGAGGGTGAACAAAGATACAATGTGCTGAAAAATCTGATGGAAAATGTGTGAAGCAAGACCTCAGGGACCATCTCAAGATGGCAGCAGAGCAAGGCTCCTAAGCTAGGGTTTGTCTTTTTTGCCTTTTCTTTTTTCTCTTTCTCTTTTCCATTACCTGCCTCTTGTCCTGAGCTCAGGCGGCATCGGCAGCAGCAAGTTGACGCAGTGTGGACCCTGTAGTGGCAGCGAATGGGCCTAGTCCAGACCCGACAGTGAGTCCCTACTTACTTTTCTGGGCCAAACATGGGACCTGGCATCGGAATGAGCAGCTACTTTATCAGCAGAGGTATGGTAGGTTCAGAAACGAAAGATAGCTCCTGAAAACAGTGACTTCATCATTTGTTGAGTCTGGCACTGGAGATGGTGATGCGGTGGCAGAGCAAAATTGGCACAGCAGTGAAAGATGGCGCCTGAAAAGTTCTGACATCAATGCTGGTTGGCTCTAGTGTAGATGGCAGCAAGGAGGTGGAAGAGGGATGGCAACACAGGCATTGTTGATGATGAGCTGGCTCAGGACCGATGCACTCTCTTCAAGCTATAGCTTTCTATTTCTTTTCTTAATCTATTCAAAATGGCGCTGGATCATGGTGACAGTGGAAAAGTGTTTCACTGCATTTTGCTGCTTTTCTCACTGTAAAATACGCATGACAATAAATTCATTCATTCAAAATCAATCATTCAACTTCGTAAGCCTGTGGACAGAGAATAGCTGATGTATTTGTTCTGTTTGCTCGTGTGTATACAGTTGTTACAATTGCTTAGATATTTCTTTCAGCATCCTGTGGGCTTACTGTCACACTTTCGCCTACTTTTGGACAAATAATACCGACATTGTGGCCCTGCTCATCAGCTTAAAAATCAGGGCCCTGAAAACCACAACTGTCAAATGTTAATGTTGATCTCTCTCTCTCTGTCTCTCTCTGTTTCTCTCTCTCTCTCTGTTTCTCTCTCTCCCTCTTCTCTCTCTGTTCTGTGGCTGTAACACTCTGTTCTGCAATCTAATGCACTTTGTATGGTACAATCTGCCTGTAAAGCAAGCAAAACAACACTTTTCACTGTATCTTGGTACATGTGACAACAATAAAGCAAATCAAATATATGGCTAATGGATTGACTGAGTCCAAGTTGAACATTTGCACTATTTCCCAGTTGACAGTATTATTTTCACAACCTGCCAAAAGGGAAAATTATATGTGATTTGAAACTTTTGAACTTCAAAACAAGAGATCTCAATCTAAACAGATCTATTTATCCATCTGGAGCATCATTAGAATTGGTTAAACGTTCCCTCAGTCAGTACAGTAAAGCAAAGGAGAAATTCTCAATTCTTTCAGTTTATTATTAGGTTGCCTGTATTAGGTTTAATGTCCCAGTAATTAGAGCTCAGTATTCTGATCTGATTTTGAATTTATTGCCATGTGCATTTTACACTAGGAGTACAATAAAATACAGTGAATACTTTCATTTGTCACCATTAAATGGCACCGACTTCTGGAATTTAAGCATAGGGAAAAACAGAAAGATATAGTTTGAAGACAGTCCATCAGTCCTGGCCAGCTCATAACCCTCTATGACGCCTCTGTTGCCATCCCTTCACCATTGTTTTGATACTGATTACAGCAGGCCCAGGCAACGTCAAAGTCAAAGTCCCTGATCCTCAGCTGCCATCTTTTGCTGCTGGGCCTACCTTGCCCACATCGCCTCTGCTAATGTAGCAGCCGCTGATTCCAGGTCCTGTGTTTGCTCTGGAAAGGTGCAGTCTAGTTGACTGTCTTCTGCATTGGGCCCGTTCAAGTTCCGTACCCTGGACCCACCCATGGTCTGTCCACTGGGCTCTTGCTCCCACCAATGCCACCCAAGCTCAGGGGAAGATACTAAAGTAATAAAAGGAAGGAGATTGAAATAAAAGGAAAGAGAAAAGTGGTCGGAACAGACAAGCTCTGGCACAGCAGGCCCACTCCACCACCATCTTGGACTGGAACAAAAAGATGCTTAGGGAATGGAAGTATCATCCAACCTTTGTAACTACTGTCATGGGCAAACAATCACAAGTCAGGTAGAAGATAACATTGACACACTCTCTACCTGGTTTCAATATCAGACAAGCTTTCCTCCCAACTTTCTGCTGCAATGTAAGACTCGATTACAACTAAAGCTGTCACAGGCAACATGACTGCCCTGTGTGCTTGACTAAAAACAATAACAGCACCATGTGTGAAGAGTTTTGATACTCTACAAAAATGTTACGCTTTCTCTCTATTTTCACCTCAAAAATAAAGGGCCATTGCCAAACTTGAAGAATTCAATATAAGTCAGATGGAACTAAATTATCAGAATAATGTTTCTCAATGTGCCTGAATTACCAAGTTAAATTTCACATCATGTTTCATAACTCAGCAAAATTTCCATTCATTATTTCCTTATATTCAAATCACGCTGGTTATTCTTAATCTTCACATAATAAAAATCAACTGGAATGCAGTGATGTGTGCGTTCATGAGTAGAAGTGTCACCAATAAACATAACAGCTTGCTACGTTTTGGCTGAAGCTAAATGTAAGATGCTGAGGCTGTAAAACTTGGAGTCATGGCTGTAAAATAAGAGTCAGCTATCTCGGTCTGTAGTAAAGAGAAAAGTTTGCTCAAAGGGTTGCAATTCTTTGAAAAGCTCTGTTGCCGAGGGCTGTATAACTCAGCCATTAATTTCAGCTAAAACAGTGACTGATAGGTTTTTGGACTTTAAGGGAATCAAGGGATATGCTGATAGGATGGGAAAGTACAGATGATCAAACACGATCTTATTGAATAGCAGAGCAGGCTCAAGGGGCCTTTTGACTTACGCCTGCTTTCAGTTCTTATGTTTTTCAACATGACTTCACATCTCACCGTATTCAACAGCTGCTGTTGCTTTGGAACTGAAACTGACGATCTCTCCTGGCACATTGACGCTGAAGCTCCATTGGGACTACAGTGGGAGGAATTTGTTTGGGACTACAGACACCAACCTCTGGTTTACACAGGAAAACCTGCTCGGCTTTATAAGAGGTGTTGCCAGGCATGAGGCCAAGTGAGCATTTCCCAGGCCAGGGGTTTCCTTGCCACTGACCTGACTAATTGAAACCTAGTATTTGGCTAAAAACAACAGTGCCTGTGAGATGAAGGCAGCACGGTGGCTCAGTGGTTAGCACCGCTGCCTCACAGCACCCGGGTTCGATTTCAGCTTCAGGTGACTGCCTGTGTGGAGTTTTCACATTCTCCCCATGTCTACGTGGGTTTCCTATCATGGTCCAAAGATGTGCAGGTTAGTTTGATTGCCCATAGAATCCAGGGGTATGTACGTTAGGTGGATTAGACATGGGAAATGCAAGGTAGGGGGATGCGTCTGGGTTGGATGCTCTTTGGAGGGTTGGTGAGAGCTTGTTGGGCAGAATGGCCTGTTTCTGCACTGAATCCTATGGGGATTCTATGATGACGCACCGAAATAGGTGCAAATGGCCCAGATACTCAAAGAAGATGAGGAATTTTTTTTGCTTACAATTATTTCAGTTGATGTCCCCTGCCAGTAGGAAGATCAAAGTCTGGGATCCTTGAGCTGGTGATAGCCAAGTAAGGACGTTAATGCAATATAGGACTGGTGTCGACTGTACAACCTGTCAGTAGTGGTAGGATAGCTTTCCAACTCCATCTCAAATTTGTATTTATACAACTCCTCTAATAGCAGAACACCTGAAGACATTGTTGGATAATTGTTCTTGTGCAAAAAATTGACGTCCATTTCCATAATGAATTCGGTCACATAGCCATGAGATTGTTCAAATTAGTAGTATTAAATAGGGTCTTAACAAAGGAAAATAGAAGTAAGGTGTGTTGGGGTTTAGGGAGCTTATTGCAAAGCTTACGGCCCAAGTAGCAAAAAAACATGGTCACCAGTGCTCGAGGGATTAACACTGCGGATGCAAAAGAAGCCAGAGTCGGGGGAACACAGAGACCCCAGAGGGCTGTAGAGTTGGATATGTTTAAAGAAATAAAGTAGGAGAGGCCATGCCACAAATTGAAAATTGAGGTGAAAATTTATGACAATATACATAACACTGGACCCAGAGTAAACGTAATCCTGTGATAGAGATAATGGGAACTGCAGATGCTGGAGAATTCCAAGATAATAAAATGTGAGGCTGGATGAACACAGCAGGCCAAGTAGCATCTCAGGAGCACAAAAGCTGACGTTTCGGGCCTAGACCCTTCAATGGTTGAGAGCTCGAATATGGACACGAGGTATTTTGAAGGAGCTTTTCACATGTTAAAAAAAGTACAAATTGGGAGATTGGGCAGGAGAGTGCTAGAACTTGTCAACTTTTGGAGTAATATTGAATTTTTTTTAAGCAAACAGCATATTGGTAAAAGAAAGCAACCTACCTGGTAAGAAAGAATTAGTGCGCTGAGGCAAGTAATGACACTAAAGATATCAACTCTGAAATCCCATTGAGATTTCCTTGCTGTCTCTGCTCTAGCAAGAGATAGTAGAGTCCCTTCCCTTATATATATAGAAGATGTGACAATGTTGAATTCCCCAATTCTCAATGGTATCTGTTAGTCGCCGACTGGAGTTATGTCAGAGTTTGGAGAAACCCCTGCAAAATTTGGATTATAGATCCTTTCTTTTTGTTGAATCAAGTTAGTCAGTTTCAAAGTTCCCAGGTTTGGAGACAGAAAGGACTGCAGACGCTGGAAGCTAGAATCAAAATATGCGGAGCTGGAAAAGCACAGCAAGTATTTGTATGAGATATTAGTTTTAGTCCTTCTCTCTTGGTTCATATGAAAGGGTAACTTATATCTACATACTGTCCTTCTTAGGAACTTTGGAACACAGGTAAACAGGCCCTTCCACCCATCGAGTTTGTTCTACTTTTCAGTTGGATTATGGCTGATCTGTTCTTCAACCTCATTTACCTACCTTGTTTACATAACCCCCAACTTCTTCTCTTTTGCTGCTTTGAATAACTCTTCAGGTCAAAATTTTGTCATTTTAAGGAAGTGAAACCTGTTTCCCCGTCTCTAAGTCACAGAATGACAGAGGTGTTACGGTGCAGAAGCATTCAGCTCATCAAATCCGCACCAGCTCCTCAAATGGGCCTCCACAGAAACACCTGCTTTCTCCTGGGAGCCTTGTATATCTTTATACTCAAACAATCATCCCTTGTCCTCTTGAATCACTCTAATCTCTCCAAACCCAGTAAAAATTAATTGACTCCTGTGGCATGACTTTTACTCACCTGCAAAAAAAAACTATCGGTGTCAGTTTTGAAATTTTAAGTGAGTTCTAAATTTCCACTGTCTTTAGTGTTTTCTGATATCATCCCTGAATAACCTAACTCGGTGTTTAATGTTGTACTCCCTTCCTCGACAGGACAGCCTAGAGCAGTTTACAGCTAACTAAGTGGCTTTGAAGTGTATTCAAAGGCAAAGTACAAAACAAGGTAACCAAAGAGCACACCAAGATCCCACCAACACGAATGTGATAAAGACCAGATAAGCAGTTCCTTTAAAGATCTTTTACATCCACTTCAGAGAACAGACAGGACCTTAGTTTAAGGGTTCATTCATCCTTGATAGTTGCACTCCCTCTGTACTTTCCAAATATTCATACCTTAATTCAAAGATAAGCAAATATTTCTTCCCAAGGACTGCTAAATATGATTGGAGACATCGAAACTAGAAGCAGGAGTGGGCCATTCAGCCCTTCAAGCCTGCCCTGCCATTCAATATGATCATGGCTGATCCTCTGTCTCAGTGTTGTATTCCTGCTTTCTTCCTATACGCCCTCCAACCAAAACCACAGGATGGAGATTAACTGGAATTTGATGACTAGGAGTCATAGTTTAAAAAAATAAAGCCAGTGCTTTCAGGAACATAATTATGAAGTACTTTATACACAAAGAAGTATTTTGGATCTCTCATCAGGAAATGTCAAACGTCATTAAATCCATTGCTGTTATTAAACCAGAGATTGATATGCTTTTGCAAAATCAATGGTGTTAAAGAATATGGGACAAAGTCAGAGAGGGCACAGATTGGAAAGCAAAACGGGCTCAAAGGCATAAATAAAAGCAAAATGCTGCAGATGCCAGAAATCTGATATAAAAAAACTGAAAACTAAAGAAGCTTAACAGATCTGGCTGCATCTGTAGCGAGAGAAACAGAATTAGCATTTTGATTTACTAGGATGTTGCCTGGTATGGAGGGAAGGTCTTACTAGGAAAGGCTGAGGGACTTGAGGCTGTTTTTATTAGAGAGAAGAAGGTTGAGAGGTGACTTCATTGAAACATATAAAATAATCAGAGGGTTAGGTAGGGTGGATAGGGAGAGCCTTTTTCCTAGGATGGTGACGGCAAGCACGAGGGGGCATAGCTTTAAATTGCGGGGTGAAAGGTATAGGACAGATGTCAGAGATAGTTTCTTTACTCAGAGAGTAGTAAGGGAATGGAACACTTTGCCTGCAACGGTAGTAGATTCGCCAACTTTAGGTACATTTAAGTCATCATTGGACAAGCATATGGACGTATATGGAATAGTGTAGGTTAGATGGGCTTGAGATCGGTATGACAGGTCGGCACAACATCGAGGGCCGAAGGGCCTGTACTGTGCTGTAATGTTCTATATGACTCTTCTTCAGAACATGGGCTAAGTGTCCTGCTTCTCTCATGTTCCAACTGACAATTTCATTATGAGCTCTTCTGCCTGCTGTTTGGCTGCTTCTTTAGTGAAAACAGAGAGCTATTGTACTGTGTAGTGATTCATGATTACCTGTGAATCGCTGTGAGATAACTCTCAGAGACGTGACAAGGCACAATATAAATCTCTCACTTCTTTCTTAACAGTCTTATTTATCCAATAATTTTAACAGAAATAACTTGTTGTGTGTGAAGTTATCCCTTCACAGCTGGAATTTGGAAAGGAGGCATGTATCAATGGGAGATTCCAAGTTACCCCAGGGACCAGGAAGTCCTACATGCATCTCATCACTGGCCATTTATTTGTGTGCAGTCAAAAGTTCATTTTGTTAAGAAATTGCCAGTGCTGAGAAGCTCTCTACAGACAGGAAGGGCTCTGTTTGCTGCTGTTGCTCCTCCACATATCCCGTCTGGGAAAATGCCTTGGGTAGCAGAATGCTATGAACACAGTTGGCTTGATCAGCAAGGGAAAATGTTTACGCATTGAGCTCAATACAAGCCACAGCGGCTGCTGCTCCCAAGAGAGTTCCCTCAAGAGAAAAGAAAATTCAGGAAAAACGTAATGGCCCATGTGCTTGAGGCAAAAAGAAAACGAATGACGGCACATGATCTAGATTTAAATGTTCAATGAATTTTGCATGGGAGTCATTCCAATTTCAGAATTTTTGGTTTGGGGGTGGTAGATCTCAGCTCTGCAATAAAGGCTTTCCGCAGAATTTAAACAGTCAACGCTAACATTTTTAACTGTAGCCTTGTGAAGAAGTAAGAGTGAATTTGAATTATCGTGGTTCTTTAGTGCATGGTTAAGTATAAACTGAACTTCCATTTGTTATCTGGCACTCACTAGGTTGTGATAGGGAACAATGCATTTCAATATTAAAACATAGCAGAGTAAAAGTCATGCTAGAAGAGTCAATTAATTTTTACTGGGTTTGGAGAGATTAGAGTGATTCAAGACGGCAACGGATGATTGTTTGGGTATAAAGATATGCAAGGCTCCCAGGAGAGAACAGCTGATTCTCTGGAGGCCCATTTGAGGAGCTGGTGTGGATTTGATGAGCTGAATGGCCTCCTTCTGCACCGTAACACTTCTGTCATTCTGTGACTTGGAGATGGGGAAAATAGGTTTCACTTCCCTAAAATGACAAAATTTTGACCTCAAGAGATAGTCAGAGCAGCACACTACAGCCAATGCTATGTGCAGCTTTGAAGTTTTGAAAACACAGACATATTCTCATTTTGATTTCTAATTTGTTTGATTTGGAAATATAACCATTTGCTTCAATACATCAAAAAGGAAAAAGAAAAACTTGCATTTCTGTAGCACCATTCACAACTTCAAGGCATTCCAAAGCACTTCATATGAAATTAAATGCTTCTAGAGCATTGTCACTCAGGAGATGCTGTGACCAATTTGTTCCACAAATATCAATGTAACAATAATTAGATTGCCCAGTTCTTAGATGTTGATTGAGGGATTAATGTTGGCCAGGATATCATGGAGAGTGCCCCTACTATTTTTTTACATAGTGCAATGTTATATTTTATGTCCACCTGAAAGAGCAGACAAGGTCTCAGTCTGATGTCTCATCTGTGAAAGAAATTAACTCTGACAATGTAACCCTTCCTCAGTACACAGTTGGAACATAAACATAATTACATTCTTGAATACCAGGAGTGGGAGATGATCCCACAACTATTTATCCTGAGGCGGAATGCCATCTTCTGAGCCTTGGCTGACACTGAAGACTGAATCTAATGATTTTTTGCCTAAGTATCAATTTTGATGAGTTTCTCCATGCAAGGCCTAGTAAGATATCTTGTTGTGCTGTCCCAAACCTGCCACATAACTTTGGGAAGATGAAGGCTTTGTGGTATTGTCACTCGAATATTAATCCAGAGACCCAGCTAATGTTTTGGGGATTCAGGTTCATGGCCAACCATGGCTGGTGGTAGAAGTTGAATTCAATAAAAATAATCTAGAATTAATAACCTAATGGTGACCACAAAACTGTTATCAATTGTCAGAAAAACCTATCTGGTTCATTAATACCCTTTAGGGAACGAAACTGGCATCCTTACCAGGTCTCCCTAAATATGAATCCAGACTCACTGCAATGTGGTTGACTCTTAGGGGCAATTAGGGATGGGCAAAAAACACTGACTGAATCAGCAACTGGCAAAGAAGTTGAGGAAGTAAAATCTGGGGATTAGAAGCAGTATGCTGGAACGCAAACTGGACAATAATCATGAATGGGGACAAATCAAAATGCATGGTGGAGAGACAATATGGTGTTAGCGAATATGGCTTACTACAAGAGGTGTCACAATACTCTGACTTTCATGGCCTTGAACTGTAACTATTCACTAACTATGACTAAAAGGTCCCATTCGTTCTTAATATTTCCTATGTAGGGTCATTGAAATTGTGAATCGATCCACAGCAGAGGTCATCATGGCTGCAGTACTATGAAGGCACAAAGGAATTGAGAGACAGATGTGTTAACAAGGCCAGGACTAGCAGCAATCTCCATAAGATGCAGATTAGCCACCAGAGAAGAGGTTACTACTGAAAGTCCCCTTAGGATATGTAGGAGGAACAGAGGACCAGAGTCTGTTGTCCTTAATATCATTCGCTGCTGATGAGGAGGTGCAGTGTTTCTACAGACTGAGGATATCCCAGGACACTATTACAGAATCTGCTGGATTGGCACCTGCAACCTAAAGGGGTAAGTGACCATCCTGTCCTGGTAGACGTCAAGATGACAACTGTGCCAAACATTAATACTTCCAAGGATCCACTAGGAACCTTCTTAGGATATCTTCATCCTGAACTAACAAAATGCATCATGGCTATTACTGACACAACTTGAGCCAGATCAGATGCTTCATCTTGTTTCTCCGTGATGATATCAGTGCTCCAGCTCAGGCAGAGGGCTTTACCAACATAGTTGGCATCCCCTGGATGCAGGTCACTCTAGACTCTACATGTTGTGTTGAGAGGTCCATTTTATAAGGCAGCTGACTTTGTCCATTGAAAGAAGTTCCATTCAATCAATGTACAACTCATCTGTGATCATCAGTATCACATCTTGGAAGTCTGAGCTGGTACCATGGCAGGTGCTTTAATATATATCCTTGAGAACGTGTTCCTGCTTCATTTCAAGGGCCACTTGCTTTTCAGTAATGGTTACTGAGGAACAAGGGCTATCATCTGCAACCAGGGCTGATGACTCCATTGCACAATGCCCTGACCAAGGCGTTAATACAATGCTGTCCATTTTTGAACTAGGACAGTGTGGAACAGATGATAGATCTGCTGAAGATGAGGTTCCAATGTTTGGATAGGTCTGGGGGCCCTCACAGTTCACCCTAGACAGAGTGTGCGGAATAATCCTAATGTGTTCTGCTCCGTACAACTGTTGCATGCAGGGAGGGAATAGGATAGGGTCTGAAGTCCTGGGGAATGGCAGCAAGGAGGATGAGGAGGACATTGAGCAGGAGGATGCCTGACAGAGCACAGCTGTATCGGGCACTGCCAGCCAAACTGGACTTCATTCTCACCTGATTTGAATTGATATGAGCTGGCGCAGTGAGCACTCAGTGACTTTAAGTTTATTATTAATCAAAAGCTGAGCAGTCCTTGCCTGTTCCCAGAAACAGCTGCAGCTTTTCTTTGTTCTTTTTTGTTGCTTCTGCTGTTGCTGAATCAAATGAGTATTTTCATTTTGACAGCTTTGAAACATACAATTTCCCCACATTCAATAATGAAGGACTTTAAACTTCACTGGGTGTTAAAGGAAGAGCAGCATACCCTTTCACAGAGTGCGAAGGTAAGATGATGCTAATGATGGGTAACCTGTGTAGCTTAGTTCTTATAACTGCTATTATAATGACCATCAGTCAGACAGGTGATGATGTAAAGTAGCAATACCTTTGTGAATTTACATTCGTATTTGTAAATAAGTGTTAGCTGTGCCACCTCTCTGCCTTCAGAAATACTTTATTATTGTAGTTCACAGAATCCCACAGTGTGAAAACAGGCCCTTTGGTTCAATAAGTCCACACCGACCCTCAGAGCATCCCACCTACACCCATCCCCATCCCCATATAACCCACATATCCTTGAACACTATGGGTAATTTAGCTTGGCCAAGCCAAATAGCCTGCACATTTTTGGACTGTGTCAAGAAACTGGAGCACCCAGAGGAAACCGATACAGACACAGGGAGAATGTGCAAACTCCACACAGACACTTGCACAAGGTTGGAATTGAACCCAGGTCCCTGGCACTGTGAGCAGCACCCTATCATTTCCCTTCTAGTTTGTGTGCTGTGAAGGGTGATTCCTAGCTGTCAGAAAAACTGGGCTTTAAAAATGAGTCTGCCACTCTGGATCTGGGATGGTCCTGGATGCAGCGAGTACACCTGCATTACTGAGTGGAAATCAGAGCAAGCTCTTGGCCCATATCCCTCCAAACATTTCCTATTCACATATCCATCCAAACGTGGTTTAAACATAGTTGTGCCCACATCCACCACTTCATCAGGAAATTCATCCACACACGAACCACCCTCTGTATAAAAGATTTGTGTCTTTTGTCTTTTTTTAAATCTCTCTACTCTTGTCTTAACATTGTGCTTTAGTCTTGAAATTTCCCATATTAGGGAAAGGACAACTGCCGTGAACACTATCTATACCTCTCATTATTTTATAAACTCCTATCAGGTAACTTCTCAACCTCCTACACTCCAGTGAAAAAGATTCCAGCTTATCCAGCCCTTCCTCATAACTCAAACCTTCCATACCCAGCAACATCCTGGTAAATCTCTTCTGAACCCTCTCCAGCTTGATAATATCCTTCCTGTAACTAGGCAATCAGAACTGGATACAATATTCCAGAAAAGGCCTCACCGAGGTCCTGTACAGCCTCAACATAATGTCCTAACTCCTCAAAGGTCTGAGCAATGAAGGCAAGCATGTTCAATTTGATACCTAATCTATCTGTCAAAGATACTAATTGTTCAACTGCTCGTTTTTTTGACATAATCCTATTTATTAAAAAATTGATCGTTAATGAAGACTGATGATAACTTCTCTAATATATTAAAGTTTTCTTTAATTTATTATTGTCACACACACCAGGATACATTGGAAAGTTTTGTGTGCTAACCAGTCAAAAATCACCTTTATATATTTAATTATTTTAATATGGAGAATTTATCCAGATGTAACTGACTTAAAATTAATAATATTCACAGGAAAATCTTTTACTATGTTGATTAGTACATTAAAGCTCCCTGCAGAGATTTTCTTAAGGGTAGGTAGTTGAAAAATTGCTCTGATCAAATCCAAAGCTGCAGGTGTCCTTGCATCTTGCTTGAATCAGGTCTCAACGTAAAATAGATAGAAAAGAAAATTGCTTCTGGGAGTCTAATACCTGGGTGAGCACTTGCTGGAAAGTTTAAATAGTTGTCAGTAATACTCAAATTGTTCATGACTGAGTGTTAAGCTGATTGTGTAATCTGCAGTCTGTGTTTTTTTTAAAGCTTTCTTCTTCCTTCCACCTTACAAGCTTCCAGATATTATTTCATCAATGCTCTATCATGAAATACTGTGTTTCTTCTCTAATGACAGGGGTGGGAAGTGTGGCTCAGTGGTTAGTACTGCTGCCTCTTGGCACCAGGACATGGCTTCAGTTCCAGCCTCAGGTGACTGTCTGTATGGAGTTCACTCATTCTCCTTGTGTCTGCACAGGTTTCCTACATGTGTTCTGGTTTCCTCCCAAAGTTGCACAGGTTAGACAGACTGTCCAGGCTAAACTGCCTCCTGTGACCAGAGATATGCAGGAGATGTGGATTAGCCATGGGAAATACAGGGTTACAGAGATGGGGTGGATCTGGGTGGGATGCTCTTTGGAGGGTCAGTGTGGACTTGATGAGCTGAACGATGTGTTTCCACCCTGTATGATTCTATGACAAATACATCTGCTTGAACAGCATGAAACTGTTTTGATGAATCTCACTTGCAAGGCAGGATCTACTTTTCATCCACCACAATGTCTCTGTTTTGTCAATACTTTTATGTCTATTGCTACTTCTCTCTTATTCCTTTTAAGGCCCAACTGCACTACCCTACAACCTGTTTCTTGATTTCCTTATTCATTTGTGGAACATCAGCATCATTAGCAAGGCCGGCATCTGTTGTTCAATTCCTAATTTTCCAGGAATTGAGTAGTTTGATAGACCATTTCAGAGAGTCATTAAGAGTAAACCACATTGCTGTGGATGTGAGATAATGGGAACTGCATGATGGGGACCCTCTGATGAAGGGTCTAGGCCCGAAACGTCAGCTTTTGTGCTCCTGAGATGCTGCTTGGCCTGCTGTGTTCATCCAGCTTCACACTTTGTTATCTTGCTGTGGATCTGGAGTCACATGAAGCTTAGACCAGGGTAAAGGTGGCAGATTTCTTTCCTTCAGAATCTTATGGAAGCAGATTGACTTTTACAGTAATAAACAGGACCATCACAGTTACTGTTACTGAGAAAATATTCCAATTCCAGATTTTACAAATTGAATTTAAATTCCACCACCTCCTCTAGCAGGATTTGAACCAGTGTTCTCGTTACCTAGGCTTCTGGATTACTTCCCCCGTAATATTACTACTGCCCTACAACCCCTTGGTTGCCCTGTCTCTTTCCCCTAAACACATTTCCATTGTAATTCTAACTGTTCCCACAATTCAAAGCTCTTGAACTTTTTAATTCTTTTTCTCCAACAATCTTCAGGCTTTTCAAGCTTACATTTTTGACAACGGGTCATTACTTCTGATTTAGTTTGCCTTCTCCTTTTGGCATCCAACACTGTGACTTCGGCATTCACTTTGGCTTCTCAATTTGAAAGAAGACAATTTGAGTTTTAGATTGAATCCTGCATTCATACATTGCACAAAGGTTTTGATTTGTAGTTAACCAGAAATTGCAAAAGACATTCATGACTGAAAGATTGCTATTAAAACCCAACATACATTGAAGGACTTATTTTTGAAAATGGAGTAAGTGGAGCATACTGATTTTGAGATGTAAGAAGTAAATATGAATTATTAAATGTTTCTTGTTGAATGCTACATTATGTACACCAATGACTTGCTACTTAATTCAGTGGAATTTACAGAATATATTTTCAGCTTGAGGGTTACACTGTAATCAGCCCTGTGAGTTTGCAGCTTTGTTAGTATAGAGGAGCCTCTGCTTTTCTGAGAAGTTGAAGGTTTCAAAACAAACCAACCAGCTTTGCTTACTCAAAATGTCTTCAGATACTATATCCTATTTTTCTATACCCTTGGTAACTGAATAATTCATCAAATATGCACACAGAAACCGGCTTTTGTCCCAAGTGACCCATGCTGTTTATGCTCCAGACAAGTCTTCTGCTATCTCTGCTTATCTAACCCATCTGTTCTTTTATCCCACTTTCTTAACTTGCTTCCCCAGTGCTATTCATAGACTCCCTACAGTGCAGAAAGAGGTCATTCAGCCCAAAGAGTCTGCATGAACCCAGAAAAGAGGTTCCTACCCAGACACACCCACATTTACCATCGCTAGTCCTGCATATCTTTGGACTGAGGGAGGAAACCAGGTCACTTGGAGGAAGCTTATGCAGACAGCTACACATGCAAACTCCACACAGTCAGTCACCCAAGGCTGGTGTGGAGCCCAGATCCCTGCATTGTAAGGCAGCAGTGCTAACCATTGTGCCACCACACTGCGTCTTTCATCTCACATACACTTTTCTGTGTAAGGAAGTTCCTCCTGAGTTCCTGGTGGGATTTATTTGTGATCATGTCCTCTAATTTTGGTCTCCATTTTCTCTATGTCTACCTTTAAGCCATTTCCTGATCATAAAGACCTCTGTAACTATAGCTGTGATGTTTCTGAAATGAATACTTCTCCCTTCTCCATCTTCTTTAAGTGGTCAGCACTGGAATTTATTGTTTATTCTTAAGTGCATTTGGAAATGTAGTGATGGGCCATCTTCTTGAACCTCAGCAGTCCCTATGAGGAAGGAACTTGGACATTAACTTTTGGTGGGGTATTCCTGGAGCTTGACCCAATGGCAATGAAGAATGGTCAGTGTGTATACTATTGCACATTGGAAACTTACCACTTGTACTTTGGAAACAAGTACTTGTAAAATTTGGCAGAAAGATTTTTCTATAACATTACCAGGTATTTTTTCACTGTATGTTGCAGTACTGCGCATACCTTATTGATAGTGTGTGTTTTCCCCATAGAAAGACAGTCATTGCCAACTGGACCAAGTTAACAATCTGCATAAAAAATAATAAGATCTCTCCATGTCTCAGACAGCATTCCATCCAACAATTAGCAATGATGTCGGTGCAACTCTCAAACAAGGGGAACCTAAAATAGCCAGTATCCGTTGGGATGGAGATATGAGATTTTCTTAATTAAAAGTTAAACTAAAGCTATATTTTAAAAATATAGATTGGGGTTGAACTCTGAACAAAGTTACTGATCTGGAGAAGGGTTTTGATAATGTTGGGTTGGATTCTGTCCCAATAACAAAAGGCCTCCCTCACTTCTTGGTAAACAACCAGGAACCCGGTACCTCTTTCAAGAATTGACTTGAAGTGCCTCATAATGGGCCTCGTTGCTTTCCTGCCATGGGCAGGTGAGATTCCAGGAACAGGTATTTATCATGTCCAGAAAACAACAGATTCTGCAGTCACAGTCGATCAAACAGCATCAATGGAGAGGCAGCAAGTCCAGATGACTCTTCATTAGAGCTAAAGGGATGTGTGGAGGGAGCAGCACATATGCTATAGTTTGAGATGAGGGTATTGGATTTGTGGGTTTAGCGGGCTGGTGGAGAAAAGATGTCGATGATTCAGATTGTAAGTGAAATGTGAGAACGGCAGAATAATGATGTTTCTAACTGCCAGACTTGAAAGAATAGTAACAGGGATGTTGATGGGGGGAGGTGGAAGGGAGGACAGGATAGCAAGCTAAAAGAAGGGGAAGAAATGGTTCACAATTAACAGGAGTTGAGCTCATTATGTAACCCCAGAAGTGCATAAAGTGCCTAGTCTGAAGATGAGATGTGATTCACTGGAGGACTGCAGTATGCCAAGGACAGACAAGTTGGCATGTGAGCAGGACGCTGTGCTAAAATGACCAACTATGGCAAGGTTGAGGTTATGTTTGCTCACAGACTGGAGATGTTCAGCAAAGTGGTTACCCAGCCCGCGATTCATTTCTCCAGTGTAGAGTAGGCCAGGTTGGGTGCAGTGAATACAATAGATTGGAGGCAGTATAGGTGAGAGCCAAAAGAAAGATACTAAAGATATCCATGTGGCTGTAGAGCCTCAGGTTGTGGATCTCGACATTAGACTTGTTTCAGTTCACCCTATAGGTTGAATACACTCCATCTGAGATATAAAGGGTAATGGTGTAATTTTATCACCAAGTCAACATTACATTAACTGTTCACCTGGAATGGCTTTTTAGGTCTTTGGATGGCGAGCAGGGAGGAGGGGAATGGGCAGGTGTTGCAACTTCTGCGGTTTCATGGGAATGTGCCATGGAGAGGGGTGTGGTGTTGGTGGTTGTGGAATGGACTAGGGTATCCCAGAGGGAACAATCCCTGTAAAATGCAGATGGGGAAGTGAGGGAAAGATGTATTTGGTCGTTCCGCCATTCTCACATTCTGATTACTTAATCTAAACTATTAACATCTTTTCTCCACCAGCACCTTACACCCACAACCCCAACACTCCATCCCCAAACTGTAACATAAATGTTGTCCCTTCTATGCTTCACTTCAGCTCTGAAGAAGTCATTTAGACTTGAAACATTGGCTTGTGTCTCTCCATGGAAGCTGTCTGACTCGCTGTGATCTTCAAGGTTTGTTGTTTTACAGTACAGACTCCAGCATCTGCAGCAATTTGTTCCTACTTCCCATGTCCAGCTTAACTGGGGACAATTGTTCTGATGCCCTGAATCTTATACGGTATCCCATACACTTCAGCCATCCCTCTCCTCTGCTGGTATGCCTTCTCTGGGTAGCTCCACTAAGTCTTACCCCTTGTTTCATCCAACAACCCATTTCAATCTAAAACAAAGTGCCTGAATTAAAAATATTGGAGACTGCAAGATGGAATTTTGCTGGTTCTAAATTTGGCAAATTGCCAAACCTCTCTGGATCTATAAGAAATTTGCATATTCAATAAATAAAATGCATGTATTGAACCAGATTAATTTAATGGAGAAAACAGTCTATTTCCACTTGATTAAAAAAAAGTAGCTCTGACAACGCATTCAGAATAATTTAATCGACTCAGTCACAATAGATATGATAATGGTCATGACCATAAAGTCTGTTCCTGATTCAAAGGGTATTATCTATAACCATGGTGTAGTAATAATGTTCAAACAGGCTTATTTAGAGTTCAGTGAATTTCTTTCCATTAAAATAATTGTTGGAATTGTATAGTGCAGTATGCCTTTTATCTCCATTATAAAAGTTCAGCTCTTACTTCACTTGGTTTAATTTTTCTTAAACATTTTTCATTATAATACAATTGAACGCAAAACGCTTGAGAGCCACAAGAAAGGTACTGAAGATATCCATGTGGCTGTAGAGCCTCAGGTTGTGGATCTCGACATTAGACTTGTTTCAGTTCACCTATTGGTTGAATACACTCTATTTGAGACATAAAGGGTAATGGTATAATTTTATCACCAAGTCAACAAGACATTAACTGTTCAGATAATATTTGCTTTAAGGTTTTAGTTTTGTGAATTTGCATACTCTAAATTGGGAGTTAATGCCTGTTCGGTCTCTGGACTCAGGTGGTGTAAGGCTTACTGAATCATAGGGCTGGACTATCAGGTCCCAGAGATGAACAATGAGGCCTGGAAATACTGGCATTGGCTAGCATGCCAGTCTCACAAAGCTGTTCCCATTTTAGCCATTTTACAAGAAGAGGGATATGACTAGAGGAGCTACTGACCCCCACTCAATGGATAACTGGTTAGGCTCATTATAAGTCTTGTAAAATCTACTTACAGTAGGGTGACTGGAATTTTTCAGTTAACCTTCAGCTTCCTGCAGCAGGGAAGGCCAGCTTGGTATCTGGAACATAACCACCAGGTGGCAGGGGTCAGGACCAGCACTCAAGCGAGGTACCTGCTGGGGTGTAAGACTAGCCTTGTAGAGGGTGCAACAGCTGCAAGAACCAAATTTTTTTAAAATTAAAGTTGGAAAATGTTAAGAGGGAGGTCACGTCTTCTTTTATCACTTTTCATCACAGGCACAGAGTGTTAGTGCAATAGGGGCACAGCATACCTCAGTAAAGGAACCAAGGCAGAAGGAGTTGGCTATGTTGAATTGCAAATGATTAAGGCAAGACTTATAAGCCTCTATGTTAATGCCAGGTATATTACAAGGGCCTAGTTTTATATGTGGAATTGTAATCACACAGTGGTCTTCACAGAGATGTGGTGGAGCGAAGAACATAGAACACAGGACATTACAGCACAGTACAGGCCCTTAGGCCCTCGATGGTTTCACAGGTTGATGCAACAATCTGAAGCCCATCTAACTTACATCATTCCATTATTATCGATATGTTTATCCAATGACCTTCTAAATGCCCTTAAAGTTGGCAAGTCTGCTACTGTTGCATTCCCCGCCCTTACTACTCTCTGAGTAAAGAACCTACTCCTGACATCTGTCCTACATCTATCACCCCTCAATTTAAAGCTATGTCCCCTCATGCTAGCCATCACCATCTGAGGAAAAAGGCTCTCACTGTCCACCCTCTCTAATCCTCTGATCATCTTGTATGTTTCTATTAAGTCTCCTCTTAACCTTCTTCTCTCTAACAAAAACAGCCTCAAGTCCCTCAGCCTTTCCTCATAAGACCTTCCCTCCATACCAGGCAACATCCTGGTAAATCTCCTCTGCACCCTTTCCAATGCTTCCACGTCCTTCCTATAATGCGGCGACCAGAACTGTACACAATACTCCAACTGTGGCCGCATCAGAGATTTTGTACAGCTGCAACATGACCACTTGGCTCCAAAACTCAATCCCTCCACCAATAAAACCTAACACACCGTACGCCTTCTTAACAACCCTATCAACCTGGGTGGCCACTTTGAGGGATCTATGCACATGGACACCGAGATCTCTCTGCTCCAAGAATCTTACTATAAGCCCAGTACTCTGTATTCCTGTTACTCCTTCTAAAGTGAATAACCTCACACTTTTCCACATTAAACTCTATTTGCCACCTGTCAGCACAGCTCTGCAGTTTATCTATGCCCCTTTGTAACCTGAAACATCCTTCTGCACTATCCATAACTCCACTGACTTTAGTGTCATCTGCAAATTCACTAACCCATCATTCTACGCCCTCATCTAGGTCATTTATAAAAATGACACCTAACTCTACATTCCAGGAGATGGGATCTTTTGGCAACACAGGCACAGTGTAAAGAAAAGGTTGTGTTGCATTATTAATTAAGGAGTCAGTTACTGCAGTAAGGAGGGACAGTATCCTGGAAGAGTATTCAAACGAGGCTTTGAGGGTAGAGTTTAGAAACAAAAAAGGGACAATCACATTGGGTGTCTGAAATACACTAACCCGGCAAACAGTCAACGGGCAATAGAGGAACAAATATGTAATCAATTCAATGAGGTATGTAAAAACAATAGTCGGGCAATTATATCAGGGGATTTCAAATTCTGCAGCATTAATTGAGATAGGCATTCTGTACAGGAGTTAGAGATGGCAGATTTTTAAAAAGGTCTTCTGGAGAGTTTTGTTATGTTGACATGTAGATGATCCAACTAAGAATGATGCAGAGCTGGACCTAATTCTGGGGAACAAAGCCAGACAGGTGTTCAAGGTGGCAATGGGAGAGTATTTTAGTGATAGTGACCCAATATGATATGTTTTAAATATTTAAAGGAAACAAAGGTCTACAAGAAAGGGTTTTGGATTGGAGGAAGGCAGATTTTATCAAAGTAAGGGAGGATCCAGCCAAAGTAGGCTGGCTAAATCTACAGCAGTTCAATGGTGGAGATGGGCTGACACATTCAAAATGGAATTGGCGACAGTATAGGCTGAACATTTCCCTTTAGGATGAAATGTAAGAGCAACAAGCCCAGAAAACCTTGGATGTCTACGAATATTCAGGACTGGATAGGAAGGAAGAGAGACTTTTGACAGGTACAAAGGGAGTACTTCAACTGAGGCCCCAGAGGAGTATTGAAAGTGAGAAGGGGGCTTAAGAAACCAATTAGGAGGGCAAACAAAGGCATGAGCAAATGCTGGCAGGCAAGATTGTAGAGAATGCCAAGATATTCTATAAGTATAACAACGGTAAAAAAGATGATCAGGAAAGAGTAGGAGCCAAGAGGGCAATCTGTGCATGCAGTCAGTGGACATCAGTAGAATGTTAAATGAATACTTCACATCTATCTTCTCTTCAGAGGAGGAAGGTACAGGTGCAGACTTCAGGAAGAGGGTCTGTGAAGTTCTTGAACAGATTGACAGAAAGTGTGAGGAAGTATTGAAGGTTTTTGCAAGCTTAAAAGTGGACAAATCCCCAGGTCCGAAGAGTTGTGTTCCCAGTCCCCTCTCAGCCTTCTCCTTTGTAATGTGTCAGTGTTGGACTGGGGTGAACCAAGTCAGAAGTCGCATGACACCAAATTATAGTCCAACAGGCTTATTTGAATTCCCAAGCTTTTGGAGCGCTACTCCTTCATCAGGTGAAGGAACAGCACTCTGAAACCTTGTTGCTTTAAATAAACCTGTCGGACTATAACTTTATGTCACGAGACTTCTAACTTTCTCTGCATTAAAAAAGCCCTGAAAAATTATCCAGCCTCTGGGTATATTTAAACTGCTCCATTCCAGGCAACATCCTGCTATGGGAGACAAGGGGCACTGACCCAAATTTTTAACTCCTCTCTGGCCACAGAGGAAGTGCCAGAGGATGGAGAACAGCTAACGTAGTTAACTTTTCAAGAAGGGTGGGGTAGGGATAATCCAAGGAATCACAGAGAGTGATTGGGAAACTGTAGGAGAAACTTCTTAAGGAGAGAATTGGTCTCCACTTGGAGAGGCAAAGTTTGATCAGGGACTGCCAGCGCAGTCAGAGGGACACACAAATGCTTCACAAATTTGATTGAATTTTTCAAGGGCATGACCAGATGTGGGGATGAAGGTAGTGCAGTTGATGTAGTTTATATGGATTTCAGCAAAGCACTAGCAGTACAATGGCTCAGCATTTCTGCCACACAGCGGCAGGGGTGCGGGTTCAATTCCGTCATTGGGTGTTTGTCTGTGCAGAGTTTGCACATTCTCACCGTGCCTGCATATGCTTTCCTCAGTCAAAGATGAGCAGGCTAGCGGATTAGCCATGGGAGGTGCTGGATTACAGGAATAGGATAGGGAGCTGGGTCTGAGTGGGGTGCTTCTTTGGAGTTTTGGTGTGGACTTGCGAGGCCAAAAGGCCTGTTTCCACAAAATAGAGATTCTATGATTTGACAAGGTCCCACATTGAGAGACTGATAAAGAAGGTAAAAACACACGGGATCCAGGTAACCTGGCAAGTGTGGATCCAAAATTGACTTAGTGGTAAGACACAGAGGTAAAAGACTATTTGTGTGACTGGAGGCCAGTGTCCAGCGATGTACCATAGGGATCACTGATGTGTCCCTTCTTGTTTGAATTGGATACAAATCCTATTGAAGTAAATGTGGAGGGAGATGATAAACAAATTTCCAGATGACAAGAAGATTGGATAGGTGGTTGATAGTAAGAACATAGAACATTACAGCACAGTACAGGCCCTTCGGCCCTCGATGTTGTGCCGACCTGTCATACCGAACTCAAGCCCATCTAACCTACACTATTCCATGTATGTCCATATGCTTGTCCAATGACGACTTGAATGTACCTAAAGTTGGCGAATCTACTACCATTGCAGGCAAAGCGTTCCATTCCCTTACTACTCTCTGAGTAAAGAAACTACCTCTGACATCTGTCCTATATCTTTCACCCCTCAATTTAAAGCTATGCTCCCTCCTGCTCGCCGTCACCATCCTAGGAAAAAGGCTCTCCCTATCCACCCTATCTAACCCTCTGATTATTTTATATGTTTCAATTAAGTCACCTCTCAACCTTCTTCTCTCTAATGAAAACAGCCTCAAGTCCCTCAGCCTTTCCTCGTAAGACCTTCCCTCCATACCAGGCAACATCCTAGTAAATCTCCTCTGCACCCTTTCCAAAGCTTCCACATCCTTCTTATAAAAGATGTGGAAGCTTTGGAAAGGGTGCAGAAGGAAGAAGGTCTTAAATTACAGGAGAATACCGATGAATTGGTCAGATGGGAAGATCAGTAAGAGATGGAACTTAACCCTGAAACTTGTGAGGTGATGAAGTCAGGAAGAAGTCCATTCCTGAAGGTAACATGAGGTACAGCGTGGATTTTGTGGCTGCTGCTGGGAGTGCAGGCTTGGTTAAAGATTTTTCATAGTTTTCTTTTTAAACAGTATTGCAGTCATTACATTTTACTCACAAGATTTTTATTCATTTTGTTTCATTAACATTCAAAGAAAAAGCTTTCTCTTTGAAACAAGCATTTAAAGGGATTTCAGTGAATGCCTGAGGTTTTCTATTCTAAACTCAGAAGTTATAAAAGTTTGTATGTGTTTTAGAGGGGTATTTTTCACATTGCAAAGTTTTTTTTTCAAATAAGGAGTTGTGTTTTCATCTCGGAGAGTCCTACACACGTCAGCTCTGGAGAAGATTTTTTTTCTTTGAGGAATTTATTGAAAGGAGTCATTTTTTAAAAATTCAGTCGATCAGCTAAGTAGCTGACTTGATTTAACTTATGTAAGCTTGATATATTTTATAAAAGTTTTTTCCATTTCACCATTATTTCCTGGAAGTAATGAAAGGTAGTTTATTTTATATGTAAGGTGTGACTGAAACTTTTTTTAGGCTTAATGTTATTAAGGCCATATATGAGGTACAGAGTGAGACGGCTAGTAGATTTAGAAAAGTTATTACCCAGCAGGATCAGTCAGATAGACGGGTAAAGGTTGGAAAATGTAAGAAGGTAGTTCAAAAGTCTCCAGTTGCCATTCCTCTGTCCAACAGCTATTGAGTTTTTGGAACTGTAGAAGGATTTAGTCTCTCTGAGGAAACTGGAAGGCCAGTCAGTTACTGGACACTTGGAATGATTCTTATTTTAGACAACATTTGACAAGGTTTAATAGAATTATTGTTATAGAGGAACTCTCCTGTCATGGGCCAGAGATAGGACATTCTGTGGCAGTGAGCATAAATTTAGGATGTTTTGTTGTTTTCCTGGTGCTAGGATAAGAACGTTTCTAAATGTTTCAAGCTTATTGTTAAAGGTGAGATTGAGAAGCCAGAAATTATTGTATACATTAGTAGAAATGACATTTTTAGGGAAAAGATTGAAGTAGCACAGAGTGAATTTAAGATTTTAGGTGGAATTTTAAAAACTAAAACCTAGAGATTGTAGACATGCTCACCGAGCCAGTGGGTTTGATTGCAAAAGTTTCGTCATCCTGCTAGGTAACATTGTCACTGACAGCTTTTCTGCACCTAACATGCTGCTTGGCCTGCTGTGTTCATCCAGCTCTACTCTTTGCTATCTCAGATTCTCCAGCGTCTGCAGTTCCTTTTATCTCTGAGAAAATGTTACTAGCTGGTTAATGAAACGTTTGCAACAAATCTGACCAGCTCAGTGAGCATTCCTACAACCTCATCCACAGGCCAAGCTGCAAATCTTCTCAAACTTTAAAAAGAGCCTCGAAAGTAGTGATTGATAGTTTACTTCCAATGCAAAACTTAAATAAAAGAAAGAACAAAAGGATATTGAAGATAAATCGATGGCCGAAGTGCTGGCGTATTGTTCAGGGATTCGGGTTTTTGGACAATTGGAATGCATTTTGAGATGGAAAAGACTTGTTCAAATAGGATGGGTCTAACCTGAACTGGGAAGGGACCAATATCTTAGCAGATTTGCTCATTCCATTAAAGGAGACTTTATTCTGGCACAGAGGGGGAGTGGAGGAATTCATTAGTAGCAGCATAAATGGAAGGTTTGATGGGGAAGGTTCTGAATGTGAGGACAGTATGTCAATTGACAAGAAAGACAAGAGAGTCAGAGTGTGTATTAACTCTGAAGTTACACTTATTTCAATGTAAGGGATCTTACAGGTAAGATGAAGGGTGTAGGCCTGAAACGCCAGCTTTTGTGCTCCCAAGATGCTGCTTGGTCTGCTGAGTTCATCCAGCTTCACACTTTGTTATCTTGGTGGCTATTGTTGTACCTTTGTTTAAGAAAGGTTGTAAGGAGAAACCAAGGAACTGTAGACCATGAGTCTGACTTTGGTTGTGGGTAAGTTGTTGGAGGTCAATATAAAAGATAAGATTTATGGACATTTAGAGATACAAAAATTGATTAGGGATAGTCAGTATGGTTTTGTGCGAGAAATCTCGTGTCTCTCAAACTTGCTTGAGATTTTGAGGATTACCAAAAAGATTGATGATGGCAGAACTGTAGATGTTGTTTATTTCGATTTTAGTAAAGGCTTTGACAAGGTTCCACCCAGTAGACTAATTAGTTAATTTGTTCACATGGGATTTAGGGTGAGCTTGCCGATTGGATACATAGTTGTCTTAATGGCAGGGGACAGAGAGTGAAAGCAGAGGGTTACTTTTTGGACTGGAGGCCTGTGGCCAGTGGTGGTTCCACAGGGATCAGTTCTGGGTGCACTTCTATTTGTCATTTACATGAATGATTTGGATGAGAATATAGAAGGCACGGTTAGTAAGTTTGTGGATAACTAAAATTGGTGGCATAGTAGATAATGAAGAAGGTTTTCTAAGATTACAGAGGGATCTTGATCAAATGGGTCAATGGGCTGAAAAATGGCAGATGGAGTTTGATCTGGATAAATGTGAGGTATTGCATTTTGATACAACAAGCAAGGATGGGGTTTATACAATTAAGGATAGGGCCTTCAGTAGTGTTGTAGAATAGACGAACCTGGGGGTGCAGATATATAATTCTTTGAAGTTTGCATCACATATTGACCGGGTGGTTAAAAAGATGCTTGGCATTCTTGCCCTTTCAGTCCTTTGAGCATAGGAGTTAGGAAGTCATTTTGAGGTCATGCAAGACATTGATGAGGCCTCTTCTGGAAGATTGTGACCAGTTCTGGTGGCCCAGTTATTAGGAATGATATTATTAAACTACAGAGGGCTCAGAAAAGATTTACCAGGATGTTGCCAGGTATGGAAGGTTTGAGTTATAAAGGAAAGGGTGAATAGGCTGGGACTTTTTAACTGGGGCATAGGAGGCGATCTGATAGAAGTTTATAAAATAATGAGAGATTTAAATAGAGTTTACGGTAGTTGTCTTTTCCGTAGGATGAAGTTTTCAAGGCTAAGGGTTACATTTGTAAAGAGGGAGGAGAAGTTTTAAATAGGAGGCAAAGTTTTACACAGAGGGTGGTTCGCAAGTGGAATGAGTTTCCTGAGGAAGTGGTGGGTATGGATACAATTACAACATATAAAACACATTTGGATAAGTACAGGAAATGTTTGGAGGGTTATGGGCCAGGAGCAGGTGGATGGGACTAGCTTAGTTAGGAATTATATTTGGTATGGACTGGTTGGGCCAAAGTGACTGTTTCCTTGCTGAATGACTCTAAAAGTCACAAGATGGGGGAGTATTCAATAGCCAGGACAGTAGGAAACGCAGGACAACAGAAGGATTTTGGAGTGCTTATCCACAGATCCCTGAAGGTGGCAGGACTAGAGTAGTTAAGAAGGCATACAGGATACTTGCTTTTACATCAGCAGTGGCATAGATTATAAGAGGAGAATTTTATATTTGGAGCTGTACAAAACTAAGGCCACAGCTGGAGTACTCTGTGCAGTT
Organism: Stegostoma tigrinum; assembly: GCF_030684315.1. NCBI lineage: Eukaryota > Metazoa > Chordata > Chondrichthyes > Orectolobiformes > Stegostomatidae > Stegostoma > Stegostoma tigrinum. Next base: position 27,022,605 of record NC_081377.1, on the reverse strand, counting down.
CTGGTCTCCACACTAGAAGAAGAATGTGTTTGTCCTGGAGGGGGTACAGAGGACATCCACCAGGATATTGCTTGGGATGGAGTAGGTTATCTATGAAGAGAGGCTGGATAGGTTTGGGTTATTTTCTTTAGAGGAGAAAGGCTGGGAGGGGACCTGATTGAGGTGTTTAACATTGAGGTGCATAGATGGGGTGGATAGAAAGCAGATTCCCACCTTGTTCGAGAATCATTTTCGAAGGGGTATAATACTAAAGTGAAAGGCAGGAGATATAGAAAGAATTTGAGAATTTTCTTTCACTCAGAGGGTGATGGGAATCTGGATTGCACTGATTATGAGAGTTGTAAAGTCAGGACCCACAACCCTTTAATAAAATACTTGGATGAGCACTTGAAATGTCATAGCATTCAAGGCTATGGTTCAAATGATGGAAAGCTGGACTGGTGTAGATTTAGAGCTGTTTTAGTCAGTGCAGATGCAATGAGAAAAATTCCTCTGTACTGTATGACTTTATTATTCAGTCTGCTGCAGCTTCCAAACTAGAGGAGCTTCTGGTTGACACCCCCCACTTTGACAACCCATCCAATGCCCTTAAATGGATAGTAAACCATCTCCATGCCATTCATGGGAGTGCCACCATGAAAGTCTCAGTAAGTGAGGGGTCTTCCCTCATGGCACATTCAGCACACGGAAAGAGCTCAAATTTCTGTTTCTCACTCCCACAGGAAATACTCAGACCTTATAAACTTAAAACACAAAATTAGGCCATTCAGCCTGTCGTACCATTGCCAGCTCTTTGGAAGAGCTGCTCACTCTAGTCCCCACTTTCTCCCCACAGCCCAGCAATTTAGTTTTCTTCAAAAACATTCCCAGGAATGGCATTCTGCATTGTTATACAAAGTAATGGTTAGGAAAAGGGTAATTTTGGAGACTGCATTAAGCCTCACTCAATTTGATGATATGATATAAATGTGGGTGGGGATAAAGCAGAACACTTTAGGATGCTGTGGAATAAAGACAAATATCCACGTGAGTTCCATTATCTTTAGCAACAATCTCGAACTTACTAATGATATCATGCAATAAACTACATATTGTCCATGATATGAGTCTCTTCTAATTGAGACTCACTAGGAGATTGCCACTGTCACTGTAAACGAAGTAGGCCCTTAGACCAAGTCAAGGAATGTGAATAGTGGCAGTTACTGCCCCGAACCAGAACTAGTGTTGGCTGCATCATTATACATGCAATATACACTGGGCATCATTGAGGAAGTAATAGTAGCACATTTGCAAAAACTATCAAATCAAGCAGGATCCACTTGTCTTCACCGAAGGGGTATTTTGTCTTCCTAATTATTAGAGTTTTTCAAGAATAACTAGATTGGAAGCAAGTCAACCTCAATCCTGGTGGGCTGCTTTAAAGGAAAGGGATGACATTTCAAAAGTTTTATCAGTCTTTTTCTCATCAGTTTTAAAGTGCTTTGAGATGTCTGGTGGTCATGTAATTAATACAAGCCTTTCTTTACTGTTTTATGAGGCAGAGAGAGAAATTTCCGCTCAAACCAATTAGATATTGACTGCATTAACACAGCAAGAAAACTCAACAATAATGAGGGTTGATTTGTAATAGGGATTTTGGACCAATTTATCCAAGATGCGGTGTCTTCGAAAGCTATATAGTTTTCCATTTTTCTACAACTTAGACTTTTCTTTGAGTTGTTAGCACAAGGTATCTGTTAACGGTTAACACAAGAACTGGTTGAAGTTTGCTGGAGATAATTTCAAGTAAAAAACCCCTGTAGATTTCTGATCGAAGAACTGTCCTTGTTTAAAAGTGGCAAGATGAATAAATTAATATAAAATGTGGTATTTAATGTCCAGATTAAAATTTTTTGAAAATGCAAAAATTATTTAATAGCTCCCCTTTCATTTTGTTACTTTCCAAAGACAGGCTGTCTTCTTTCTGACTGATGCATGGAAGATCTCATGAAATCCAGTTAAAAAATGTAGGGTTAGCATGATTCATTTACTTTCAATGATAGCATTGGCACATCAACACCTTGATGTGACCAGGTGAGAAGACCCAGAGCCAGAAAGTTACGGCATAAAGGATTAAGATACACTACACCTAATGTATGGAAGTGTTTGACCTGGGAAAAGACTTCCATTGTATCGCATTTACTAATCAAATGAATTTTAAGTTCCCTCTACAGAACTTACTCTGGTTTTAAATATCTATTGCAACTATAAGTTTCAACCCACTTGCTGCACTTGTTGGCCAGCATTTCTGCTGGGTTGTCTCCTTCCCTTGAAAGCCGATGATGTTCACAGAAAAATGTTGACCATTTATGTTGTAACTATTGCAAGTGCTGGTTGATTACTGTAAAACATAAAGACTTCCATGTAAAGCCACTGTACGGGTATGTAGGTTAATAGCAATGGATTAATTCAAAAAGACTAAAAGTGGCCAATCAAATGGGTGATTGCATTGTTCCCTCTTGAATCTGTCTTAAAATCACAACTCTACGATTAATCATTAATTAAAATGAGACTCTTGGGAGAGAAACAGAATGTGCCAGATGTTAGAGGTAAATCTGAACAAAAAGATCAAAATGTTAATTGTTGTCAATGGGTCCAACATCAAAAGCAGAAAATGCTGGAAGCACTCAGCAAGTTGCATAATATGTGTGGCAGGATATTTTCAAGAAAGATTGAACTAGCTCAAGTCCCTTACATTTAGGCTTAGAGAGTATGGGCGCTGGGAAGTTGTTTCCGTTAGGCAGGGAGACTAGGACCCATGGGCACAGCCTTAGAATTAGAGAGGGTAAATTTAAAACTGAAATGAGACGACAGTTCTTCAGCCAGAGAGTGATGAGCCTCTGGAATTCATTGCCACGGAGCGCAGCGGAGGCCAGGACGTTAAATGTCTTCAAGGCAGAGATCGATAAATTCTTGATCTCACAAGGAATCAAGGGCTATGGGGAGAGTGCAGGGAAGTGGAGTTGAAATGCCCATCAGCCATGATTATATGGTGGAGTGGACTCGATGGGCCGAGTGGCCTTATTTCCACTCCTATGTCTTATGGTCTTATTTAGGAAGACTGAGAGATTACCTGATAAAAGGTCTTTACAAGTGTAATGAGAAAAATTCCACTTGTTGGATAATCCAAAGCTATAGGTCATAAATGTATGATCTGTAACTCCAATTGCTCCGATAACAATTTAGAATAAATGTATTTAGCCAAAAAGTAGGTGAATTGTGGAACCATACGTTATGTTTGAGGTGAATGGCAGATACGCATTTAAAGGGAAGCTAGATGGGGGAAATGGAAATAGAATATTAAAATGTTTCAGAGATAGTAGGAACTGCAGATGCTGGAGAATCTGAGATAACAAGGAACAGGGCTGGAGGAACACAGCAGGCCAAGCATCAGGGGAGCAGGAAAGCTGACGTTTCGGGGCTAGACCCTTTTTCAGAAATGAAGGGTCTAGGCCCAAAATGTCAGCTTTCCTGCTCCTCTGATGCTGCTTGGCCTGCTGTGTTCATCGAGTTCAACACCCTGTTATAGCAGAATATGAAAATGACCAGGTTAGATGAAGTAGGATGGGAGAAGGCTTTTGCGGAGAAAGAGCAGCAACATGAAACAGTTGTACTGAATGACCTATTTCTGTACTGTAAATGCTACATGACTTTTAATTCAGTTATGCAAGTTTGACTGGTGAGAAGACTTTTGCATTGGAAGAGAAATCTATATACACTGTTCTTCTAATGCAAACCTGGAGGCCATGATTTGCACTCGAGTTGAATAATTGATGTCTGGCATCGTGAGAACTTCTGTTTTGGCTGTGATTCTTTCAAACAACAATAAATGTGACAAATAAAGATAACTTCTACCGTCATACTTGCATGGCAAAGGCCTGTGATATGGTTTAATTGACACGTCATTCATTAATAATTCACAAAATCACAGTGTCTCAGATTTTTGGCATTAGTTATGCAATATTTCACAATGAATTAATGAATAATTGATCGCAACTTCAACAAAGGCATTTCTTTCAATTATCTATTAGAAGATTAATAATTTATTTCCAACAGTAACAGAAAATAAATAAATTCTGGAAGATTGTCACTCATTAAAGATTTCTGTGGCAAATACATAAGGATGTTTGATGCTGTATTGAAGTGTACAGGTGTTTCCCAACACTATGGGAGCTTTGGTATAATGGGCTGCCATCAAACTAATTATCTGTACCAGTGATTGATAGTGACAGTTGGCCAAGGCTTGAAGATAACCTTAGCATGAATCCGTAGCTACCACTGAAGCTAAGGAGTCCACATAATATGAACACACTATCGAGGGCTCCTACCCTCTATTGAAAAAGATCATTCATTACCAATCAGGCCTCGTCATTTAAAAGGAATATCAAACACCTCTTTCTCATTATAGAAATGGAAATTTGGACTGCTAGCCTCCAAAGAGGTTGCTCACTCTGGAGTCATTTGAAACTTTCAAGATTGAGATAAATGTTTTACTATTAAATACATCAAATAGGGGGATACATTGTCACTGAGGCAAGATAGAAATAGAGAAATTGTGTAGGCTATCTGCACCCTTAGCTTGTTTCACCAATCAGGTCGTTCACAGCTGATTTAGATTATAATTCCATTTATATACCACTAAGGCCCAAACCAATGCCATTCAACTGCATTTTGAAATTTTCATTGACCTACCTGCATCTACAGTCTCCTTCAGGAAAGGGATCTCCTGATTTTGTCTACTCTTTTTTTATAACAATATTCTTCACAAGACAAAATGCTTCCTGACACCACCTTTGAATAGACTAACTACCTTAACTATGATAAGGAGGAATTTCTTCACTCAGAGAATGGTGATTCTTTGGTGTTCGCTATCCTAGGGTGTTTTGGAAGTTCAGTTATTGAGCAGGTTCAAGGCACAGATTTGTAGATTTCTGAGGACTAATAACATCAGGGGATATATAGATAGTGTGGGAAAGTTGCATTAGATGGTCAAGCATGATCTAATTGAACGGTAGAGCAGGCTTGATGGGGTGACAGGCCTTTTCCTTTTCCCATGTTCCCATGATGAGCATCTGTGTGTGTGTGTGGGCATGAAATTAGCATTTTTACAGTCAATTGCCTATAAAGAACTTTATCTGTGTGATAACTTGATTATGGTGCAAAGAAAGAAAGGCTAGTGTTTAAATAGGGGTTTTCAAATTCTCAGAATATCTCAAAGAACTTTATACCCAGTTTACACTTGAAGTCTAGTCACAACGTTCCAGTGCTGTTGTTTAAGGCTTAAGTATTATCCAGGATATAAAAAACATCCACATCTTCTTCACAAAATGCCAAGGGATCTTTTACAGCCACCCAAAGGGACAGACAAGGTGTTTGTTCAATATCTCGCTTGAAAGACAGTTCGTCCAACAATAGAACACCTCCTTAGTACTGAGATGTAAATTTAATTAGGTTGGATTATGAGTTGAAGTTCCTGGACTTAATCGAGGGATCAAAATATTTTCTTCTCCAATTTCCAATCCCCACTCCTGCTATCTGTTCAAGAACTCCGTGCAAGTTTTCTTGGGTTAATCTTTGATTTTTGGGGCTCCTTTTAGTTCTCATTGACTCTTACATGATGCAGTGGCATCTAACAATACCTTCTGCAAGTGTGTTGACTTTTTTTAGGCTTTTCTCCTTCAGATAGATAAGAGAACAATTACCAAAAATTGTATCCATACCTATACAGACTTAATATTTTAGTTTGGAATCTATAAATATGATGCTTCTGTTAATTTTCTCATATTCAATTTCCAAAACAAATATTCTGAATATTTGGCACAAAGTAATTTACTGAAAAAAGTTAGTTCAGGGCTAAGATCAGATATTAAACTACAGCTCAAAAGGAAGTTAAGATTTTTTTGTTGGCTTGGCTGTTGCTGGAAAAGCTATATGTAGTGTGATTATAGCCACATTCTGCATATTCAGTGCACAATCTTCCAGCTTGCCATGTTTACATTTCAAAAGTAGAAGACAAACTAAATAATGCATTCACTCAAGCTTAAATCTAGTACAATTTACCGACATTTGACCTATATCACTCTAAAACCTTCCTATTCATACACCCATCCAAATGCCTTTTAAATTTTGTAATCATGTCAGCCTCCAACTATTCCTCTGGCAGCTCATTCTATATGCACAACACCCTCTGGATGAAAAAGTTGCTCTTTATGTCCCTTTTATATCTTTACCCTCTCAACTTAAACCTATGCCATCCAATTTTGGACCACCTCCCCCAAACCAGGGAAAAGACTTGCCTATTTACCCTATCCAGGCCCCTTATCATTTTATAAACCTCCAGAAGGTCACCCCTCAGCCTCTGCTACTCCAGCAAAAATAGCCCCAGCTTTTTCATCCTCTCCTACCAGCTCAACTCCTACAACCCTGGCAACATCCTCAAGTCTTTTCTGAACCCTTTCAAGTTTTACAACATCCTTCTTATAGCAGGGAGACCAGAATTGTATGCAATATTCCAAAAGTGGCCTAACCAATGTCCTATGCAGCTCCCACATGACCTCCCAACTCCTATATTCAATGTACTGACCAATAAAGGCAAGCATGCCAAATGCCTTCTTCACTTTCCATTCTACCTGGAGCTATGAACCTGCACTCCAAGTGTCATGTTCGTTTTTGGAGACCCTCACGGACTTGATGCAATAACAAGACGCTGACATGTCTAGAAAAGCACAAATCCTTTTATTACAAACCAAGTACAAGCTGTGGAGAATCACTGTACTTAACCCAGCACAAAGTGCAGAGTCTCATAAGTAATTCTCCCCGAGCAGCAGACAGTCCCCGCTTTTTATACTTTACGAAGTGCATAATACATAAAACAATTTTACTTCTCACAATGACATGATACATGAAACAATTACTACAACAGACAAAGACAGGATACAAAACAATTATTACATCAAGAACATAAAAGACCAGGATATAGTATCCATTGTTTTGAGAAGTGACTGCTAATGGCAGGAGGCGATTTCAAGTTGTTAAGGTGACAGAATGTAGTTGCCGATGTGTCTGGCTTGAACAAAGTCAGTGCCCTGGCCCCGTTGTCAGAGACAGCAGTTACATACTTCAGAAGTCTCACACCTTTACAAATGCTCCTCACTTTACCTTATTTGAGACCGTTTCCACATACCCCCGTGCAGGAAGATAAAGATTTTCACAGCTTAACTCTATTTCTATTCAGACAGGAAGCTTAAGGCAGTGTCTGCATACCAATGTGTAGGAAAATAAGGAGTCATTAAGTTTTACATCTAATTTCTAGTTGGGCAGCAAGTTTTAAGGCAGTGTCTGCATACCTATGTGTAGGCAGATAAAGGACATTAATGAATAGAAGTATAGAAATCAATGGGATGTTATCCCAATAACATCTCACAAGGTCTCTTTGTTCAGCCACACTCCCCAGGACCTTACCATTAAGTATATAAGTCCTGGCCTGATTTGCCTTTCTGAAATGCAACACCTCACATTTATCTAAGTTAAACTCCATCTGCCACTCCTCGGCCCATTGGTTCATCTGATCAGGATCCCATTGTACTCTGAGATAATCTTCCTCACTGTCCAATATACCTGCTATTTTCTGTGTGATCGACCCTTGTTAACCAGTCTATCTTGAGGAACCTTGTCGAACTCCTTACTGAAGTCTGTATAGATCACATCTGTCCTCAGCGATCCGCTTCATTGCTTCCTCAAAAAGAGTTGGAATGGTGGCTTAGAGCCTCACAGCACCAGGGGCCTGGGTTCAATTCCACTCTTGGGTGACTGTCTGTGTTGAGTTTGCAATTTCTCCCCCTGTCTGTGCGGGCTTCATCCGGGTGCTCTGATTTTCTCCCACAGTCCAAAGATGCGAAGGCTAAGTGGATTGGCCATGCTAAATTCCCCGTAGTGTTCAGGGATGTGTAGATTAGGTGGATTATAGCAGGACGCATCTGGGTGGGATGCTCTGAGGGTCGGTGTGGACTTGTCGTGCCGAAGAGCCTGATTCTGCACAGTAGGGATTCTAAGATATCCTAAGAAAAGACTCAATCAAGTTAGCGAGAAATGATTTTCCATGTACAAAGTTATGTTGACTATCCCTAATTACTCCTTGTCTTTTCAAATACAAGTAAATCCTGCCCCTCAGGATTCCCTCCAATAACTTGCCCCCAACCGATGTCAGGCTCGCTGGTCTTTAGTTCCCTGGCTTTTCCTTCCCACCTTTCTTAAGTAGTGGCACAATGTTAGCCAAACTACAGTCTTCTGGCACCTCACCTGTGGCTGTCAATGATACAAATATCTTAGCAAGGAGCCCAGCAATAATTTCCTTAGCTTCCCACAGTGTTCTAGGGTACGGCTGATAGGGTCCCAGGTACTTATCCACCTCAATGCATTTTAAGACATTCAGCACCTCGCCCTCTGTAACATGGATATTTTTAAAGATGCCACTATTTATTTCCCCATGTTGTCTATCTTTTATATTCTTCTCCACAGTAAATACTGATGCAAAATACTCATTTACTATCGCCACATCTCCTGCTGTTCCACACATAGGTAGCCTTGCTGATTTTTAAGGGACCCTATTCTCTCCCAAGTTACCTTTTTGTCCACAATGTATTTGTTGAATCCCTTTGGATTGTCATTAACCCTATTTGACAAAGCTTTTTATGTCCACATTTTGCTGCCTTGCTTTCCCTCTTAGTACACTCCTACTGCCTTTATACTCTTCTAGGGATTCACTCATCCTCTGCTGCTATACCTGATAGATACTTCCTTCTTTTTCTTGATGAAAACCTCAATTTCTCTAATAATTCCTTGCCTTTCACCCTATCAGGAATACACTGTCTCTGGACTCTTGTTGTCTCATTCTTGAATGCGTCCTATTTTTCAGCCATTCCTTTACCAGCGAACATCCCCCTGCACCCCCTCAATCAACTTTTGAAAGTTCTTGCCTAATATCATAAAAACGGGCCTTCCTCCAATTTAGAACTTTAACTTTTAGATCCGGCCTATCCTTTTCCATCACTATTTTAAAACTAATAGAATTACGGTCACTGGCCTCAAAGTTGTCCCCCACTGACACGTCAGTCATCTGCCATGCTGTATTTCCCAGGAGTAGGTCAAGTTTTGTCCCCTATCTAGTAGGTCCATCCACATACTGAATCAAAATTTTCTTGTACAAACTTAAATTCCTCTCTGTCCAAGCCCCTAACACTGGGACAGCTCCAGTCTGTGTTTGGAAAGTTAAAATCCCCTACCATAACCACCCTATTGTTCTCACAGATCACTGAGACCTCCTTACAAATTTGGTTCTCAATTTCCCACAGACTATTAGGAAGTCGATAGTACAATCCAATAAGGTGATCATCGCTTTCTTATTTCTCTTGTTCCACTCGAATAACTTGTCTGGACGTAGTGCCAGGAATATCTTTCCTAAGTACAGCTGTAAAGTTATCCTTCCTCAAAAATGTTAGGTTCCCTCCTCTCTTGCTCCCCTCTCTATCCTTCCAATAGCATTCATACCCTGAAACATTAAGCTGCCAATTCTGTCCATCTCTGGCCATGTCTCTGAAATAACTGTGATATCGCAGTTCCACGTTCCCAACTATTCCCTGAGTTCATCTGCCTTACCTGTTAGGCCTCTTGCATTGAAATAAATATAGTTCAATTTATCAGTCCTACCTCGTTCACTGCTTTGTTCCTGCCTGCCCTGACTGTTTGACTTAGTCCTTTTCCAACTGTATCAGCCTCAGATTAATCTCCTTCCTCACCCTCTTCGTGGGTCTGACCACCAATCCTGTGCACGCCCCCATGCCCCCTGCCCCCCCCCCCCCCACCTTACTAGTTTAAACCCTCCCAAGCAACTCTAGCAAATCTCCCTGCCAGTATATTAGTTCCCTTCTAATTCGGTGCAATCCATCCTTCTTAAACAGGTCACTTTTACCCCGTAAGAGATTCCAATCCAAAATGTGAATCCTTCTCCCCTGCACCAGCAACTCAGCCACACATTCATCTGCTCTATCCTCTTATTCCTACCCACAAGGGACCAGGAATAATCCAGATATTACTACCCTCAAGGATCTCCTTTTTAAATTCCTGCCGAACTTCCTTTATTCTTTTTTTAGAATCTCATCTTTTTCTCTTCCTACGTTGTTAGTTCCAACATTTACAATAACCTCCTGCAGGTCCCGCTTCCCTTTGAGAATATTCTGCAACCTACTGCATGATATCTTTAGTCCTGGCACCAGGGAGGCCCACACACCATTCAGATTTCTCACTGTTGGCTGCAGAAATGTCTGTCGGTGCCTCTGACCAGTGAATCCCCAATCACTATTGATTGCTTCAAACCTTACGTCCCCCTCATTACATTAGAGCCAGATTTGGTATCAGAAACCTAGCTGTCCGTCTTACATTCCCGTGAGAGTCCATCACTCCTTCCATTTTCCAAAACAGCATACTTGTTTGAGATGGGGATAGCCACAGGAGGCTCCTGCATGGCCTGCCTCCCTCTCCTACCTTTCCTGGAGGTAACCCATCCACCTGACTGTATCTGTGATTTGTCTCCCTTCCTGCAACTTCCATCCATTGTACTCCCAGCTCCTATAAGTTCCTTCTTGTCTCGAACTGCTGCTCCAACTGACCCATACGATCCAATAGGATTCGCAACCAAGAACACTTCCTGCAGGTATAATCATCCGTTGTGTAACTGAGTGAGATCCACACAGAGTCTTATTTCTCTTGGTATTTCTGACAGTTTCTAGCCCTGACCACCATCAATTTGCTTCTGCCACTGGTAATTTGATCTTTTTTTCAATGATGCTGTCAAACAGAGCTAACTTTTCCCATTAAAGGATGTAACATTTTCCTGAGTGCAGACAGTAGATGGGTTTAACATCTTCCTGCAGAATAATATAACAGTCCTGCTTTAATTTGTCTAAACATTTGAATAGCCTTGGAAATACTTCATTCTGAAGTACTGTATCCACTCTCTAAGGAACATGGACAGCTACAAGCATTTCTGATTAATTATGAGGCATTCTAATCCTCAGTATACGTAATGCTTCCTATGTGTCTAAATTTTTTAATGTTTTTATCACATACCTGAAGATCTGTGCCTCCTGGACCTTGAAGTTTGATATTAGCTAGTCTGACTCAGACTTCAACAGCCAATTGTTTGCCAGTGTTGAAGCAACTGTTGCAGTATTAAGTTTAAAATCTGTTTCAAACCCTCATACCTTCAAGTTTTGACCTTAAGTAGGAATGTTGTCTTTTCCTTTTGTTCTGTATCTATAACTTCTTGAACTTTTACCTTGTTCATGCTTCCCAGTTTTCTCGAAAGGTTCCTCTTCGTTTCTGAGGTGATGAATGTTATGTTAATTTTCAATGTTTCCTAATGTGTCCAACACTGGCCACCTTTTATAACATTCTGCTGCTGGACATTTGCTTTGCTTGTGATTCATTTTGTGCAACCTTATATGGCCTATGATATTGGTCCCTGTACTTCTGGATTTTGGCAGGATTTCAGGAGGGTCTATCATGACAGAAAAATCGTAGTGTTTCCTTACAGAACTAACCAACATTGGACCCTGATTTTTGTTTGAGTAGTGAATTGAACTGCCTGTTCCAATCTTGTTTCACTCCTTCTCAACCCTCACACTGACTATTCTACAGTCTTTTATTAGTTCATCCTTCAAAGCTCTGTCCTCACAATATTCTGCCAGGCAATATAAATCTTTAAATGGGCGTCTGTTGGTACTTTCAAAGGCTGAGATTGCTGGTTAAATCTCACCTGTTCTATCACTACTTTGCTTTGAGGATAAAGGACAGTTTGAATGCTTTAATTAATACATTACACAACGTAGAATTTCTTCCATGTTTTACCTTACCAGAATATCATCAGCCAATGGGCCTAAAAAATATTGAAAAATGCTCACTTAATGACAGTGCCTCTTCGCGTGTGAGCCTGATGTCATTCTATGGCGTTGACATTGCCACTTCCAGATTCCCATTTCTGGCCTCTTTGTGGGCCTTCTCCATTGGTAAATGGTGGAAGTAATGGCGGGATTTCTACTGGAGCTCCTATCCCTGTGGTCTACTGCACCTGAATGACATGGTGAGTAAAAACCATTCTGAGGAAAGGTCACTCGACCCAAAGCAGTAACCCTGATTTCTCTCCACAGACACTGCCAGACCTGCTGAGCTTTTCCAAAAATTTCTGTTTTTGTTTGTGACCTAGAGTATACTTGGGTGTTTCCCCATTTTTGTTGAAGTGTTCTGATTATGTGTTTTCCTTCTCCAGTTCAAGGTTAGGCATTAACACTTTTTGAAGCTCTTTTTCCTGCTGGTCATAGTCTTCCTGCTCAATAACTCTGTAATAGAGGACTTCTGAAGAATTTTCCCTGCCGTCAGAGACATACAACATAGAACATAGAACTGTGCAGCGCAGGAAAGGACCCTTCGACCCATTATGTTGTGCCGGATCTGATGACAACTGAAACTAATTCCTTCTGTCTGCCGTTGGTCCACATCCTTCCTTTCCTTGCATATTCATATGCTTATCTAAAAGTTCCTTAAATGTCCCTGTTGTATCTGCCTCACCACCACCTCTGGCAGTGCATTTCAGACTCCTACCATTGTCTGTGTAAAAAACTTACCCCTAAAGTCTCCATTGGACTTTCCCCACCTCACCATAAATGCCCTGGTATTAGATATTTCAACTCTGGGAAATAGATTCTGACCATCAACCCTATCTATGCACCTGAATGACATGGTGAGTAAAAACCATTCTGAGGAAAGGTCACTCGACCCAAAGCAGTAACCCTGATTTCTCTTCACAGACACTGCCAGACCTGCTGAGCTTTTCCAAAAATTTCTGTTTTTGTTTGTGACCTAGAGTGTACTTGGGTGTTTCCCCATTTTTGTTGAAGTGTTCTGATTATGTGTTTTCCTTCTCCAGTTCAAGGTTAGGCATAGTTTATCTCAAGTCTCCCCTCAGCCTCTGCCGCTCAAGAGAAAACAACCTGAGCTTTTCTAGCCTCTCCTTGTAGCTCGTGCCACCTAATCCAGGCAGCATCCTGGTCGACATTCTGCACATCCTCCCTGTAACGTAGTGACAAACATTTAACACAGTATTCTAAGTATAGCCTCACCAAAGTCTTATAAAGCAGCGACATGACATTTTGACTTTTGTACTCAATTCCATGGCCAATAAAGGCAAGCATGCCATTCTCCTTCTTTACTGCCCTACTTACCTGTGTGGCCACTTTCAGGGAGATATGGACTTGAACTCCAAGCTCCTTCTGTACATCAATGCTGATCAGAGTCCTCGCTTTAACAGTTGATTTCCCAAAGTGCAGAACCTCATACTTGGCTGGATTAAACTCCATCTGCCATTTCTCTACGTATCAGCAACTGATGTATCCTTTGACAATCTTCTACACCATCCACAACTCCACCAATTTTTGTATCATCTGCAAACTTACTAACCCACCCATCTACATTTTCATCTAATATATCTCAAACACAGCAGAGGTCCCAGTATGGATGTTTGAGGAGCACCACTAGTCACAGACCTCCAGCCTGAAAAACAATACTCCACCACCACCTTCTGTCTTCGATGGACAAGCCAATTCTGAATCCATGTGGATAAGTCACTGTGGATCCCATGCATCTTAATCTTCTGGATGAGTCTACCATGAGGGACCTTGTCAAAAGCCTGACTAAAATTCATGTAAACACTATCCATTGCTCTACTCTCATCGATCACCTTCATCACCTCCTCAAAAAATTCAATCGGTTTAGTAAGATATGACCTGCCCTGTTCAAAGGCATGCTCCCTGTCCCTAATTAGGCAATGCTATTCCAGATGTGGATAAATCCTATCCCTAAGAATTCTCTCCAATGGTGACCCAACCACTGATCTGAGACTCACCGATCCATAGCTTTCCATATTATCCCCATTTCCCTTCTTGAATAGAGGAACAAAATTAGCTACTTGGCAGTCCTCCAGGACAACTCCAGTAGCTAACCAGATACAAAGGTCCTGGTCAAGGTCCCAGCAATCTCCTCTTTTGCCTGTCTCAATAACCTGGGGCAGATATCATCAGGGCCTGGGGACTTATCCACCTAAGTGCGCTTTAGAAGACCCAGCACCACTTCTTTCTTGATTGTTTTCCTTAGATTTTTTTCTTTTGCAATATCTTACTCAAAGTAACCTGCCTTTGGAGCCATTCCACTTTTACTCAGCTATACCTCTGAGGTGCTACCCTAATCTTGGAGTCTTTCTTTTACAGAGATAATGGGAACTGCAGATGCTAGAGAATCCAAAGCTTTTCTGTTGAAGGGTCTAGGCCCGAAACGTCAGCTTTTGTGCTCCTAAGATGCTGCTTGGTATGCTGTGTTCATCCAGCTCCACACTTTGTTATCTCAGTCTTTCTTTTACAGTTGTGTCTCTTGGTTTGTGTTCTAGCTTCAGATTTTGTCTCTGGAGGTTTCTCCCAAGCTGCCACCATGTGTTATGTTGAACTCTAATCAAATACTACGATCTGCACATTGAGATAGTTGTCTGGAGCATCTTGGGCTGTGAGTGCTTGTACAGACACTATCCTGAGGCTGCTTCCACTTTATCTGAAAGTAAGGTCTTCAACTCCTTATGTTCTGTAGCACCTCTTTATTTATATCTAAGTTATCAAATACAGCTCTCCAGTGTTGCGTCTAAGACCTCTCTCGTGACATTCTCTTTCTAGACTAGTATCTTTTCTCTGGAGTCATGTGATCAATGACATCTTCACGATTTACATGAATCTCATTAGACCACATTGACCTATTGACCCAGGGGTCAGAGTGCTCTCGCTGACTCAATTACATTGCATGAAATTTTACAAGCAGAAATAAACTTTTATTCCACACAAAGATACTTTTGTTTCAAAACCTCAAACAGAGCGTTGACAGACTAATTTAACCTTGGTGCCTTCAGAATTAAATCAGAATATGTCTTTACTATATGTCGACTATCATTTGTAGAGGTCAGGAATCAATTGTAACACTTCCCCCTTGTGTATGCTTCAGTCATACACTTTACTTAACCATCAGCAGCCATATCTGGAAAAAAGGGAACAAAACCACATAAAATAATGTCATTTTTAAATGATCTGTTACCCATGATACATCCAAGAGAATGTACACCTACTCATTTCTGTTGAAGAAATAAAATGACCAGGATTGAAGCTGAAGAAATAACTAATAGATTAACAGTGAGTGCGGAAATGATTGTATTATGGCTGGATTAGTACCTAAGGCTAGAGTCATCAATAATGATACAAGGTATTTTGTAAAACAATTTTTGCTGCTAATCTTGTTTCCTTGTTTGGAGACTAACTAATGATGCACCATGAAGCTATCACCTCAAACACATTTGAAAAAATGAGACAAAAGAAACAAAATAAAATAGAACCTCAAGAAGCAAAATTACATGTTTGAGGAGTACAGGTTGTTCAATTCCTGCATTGGGCTCTATTTGTTGCATACACTGAAAATGAAATGCTGCGGAATCATTTTGGGAGAAACTGGCAGACTCTATGATGCACAATCACTATCTCAGCATTTACCCTGCAAAGGTCAGTCTAATGCTGCACCAGAGTGCTGCACCATCTTTCTTGCTTCCATTTTGTTCTATGACCAATGTTGTAACATTAAGCTTGTGAACAGTGAGAACCAGGAACATTTTCTATTTCTTAACGGTAACTTTCTCCTTTGCTTCTGGATTTATCCCATCACACAATGATTTTGAGCAGAAAGTTAGGGAAAATTGTCAATGAGTGAAGTGAATGTCAACTGGTCACTCATTGTGTAGTATTAAGTTCAACAGAGTTTCTCTAACACAATAGGAGAACTCAAAATGAGGATCCACCTGGTTGAATGAATCAGGGACATACGTTTCTCAGAGATTTAGTTCAGATCCGAGTTTCCTCCAGTGCTCAGGAATTGAGTGCCCAAAGCAGCTTGGCTGCCTCATACATGAAAACGTCCCCTCTTATGTATTTTATAAGACTCCCATTAGGTTAGATTCCCTGCAGTGTGGAAACAGGCCCTTCAGCCCAACAAGCCCACACCGCCCCTTGCAGCATCACAACCAGGCCCATCCCCCTATAACCCACACACCCCTGAACTCTATGGGCAATTTAGCATGGCTGATCCACCTAGCCTGCACATCTTTGGTCTGTGGGAGGAAACCAGAGCAGCTGGAGGAAACCCACACAGACTCGGGGAGAATATGCAAACTCCGCACAGACAGTCACCCGAGGCTGGAATCGAACCCAGGTCCCTGGCACTGTGAGGCTGCAGTGCTAACCACTGAGCCACCGTGCTGCCCTTTGAGGTCAGTGTTTGAAACCATCAGTTAGCACAAAGCAATCTGTTTTGCCTGGTTTTGTTCCTGTGCAATACCAGGGCCAGTGCATGGATTTATCCAGCTTGGGCAGGACTGGCCTTACTCTTGCAGTTACTGTGGGGAGTGAGTGCCTTGCCATCGCGTAAGACTTAGACAGGAGTAATAGCTCATCAAATTGAACATTGGAGAGCACTGAACATAGAAAAGACACGAATCAGCAAATTGTTGAGGCCTTATTTATTCTAGGAGAAAAATGAGTCAAGAAAATTTGGGGAAAATAAAAATCAAAACTAAAAGTCCTTCCAGAAGTCAACTTTGCCCGCTCGGGAAATCACTTCCTAATTGAAGAGGATGGAGGGCAGTTGTAAGGGCTTGTGTTAACATTGGTAGAGGTAGCTTTTTGGTGCTAGGTGTGGATGCTAAGGAGGTTACATTTTGAGGGCAGGTTTCACAGACTGGCCTGGCATTCATGTAAATATAGACGATTAAGCTGTGACTCATTGAAGCATTTAAGAAGATTAAAGATTAGAATTGGACAGGTAGAAAGAAAAATTTCCTCATGTAGCAGAACCCAGAACAAGGGCACATGGCCTTAAAATCAGACGTAGGCCATTCAGAGTTGATCTAAGGAATTATGTTCTTCTCCAAAGGATTTCTTCATTGAAATGGTAGTGGAAATCTGGACCTTTCCTTCTCCTCAAAAAATTCTGACAGTATGGGGATCAATTGAAGCTTTCAAAGCACATTACTGATAAATTTTTGTTTGACAACGATTTTGATGATAATGAAAACAAGGTATGCAAAAGTGAAAAGATGATCAAACATGGTCGAACTGAAACACATTCTAGAGATTGTATTGTCTTTTCCAGTTTCTAAATCATGAGATAAATAACAGAACAGCCTTGACGGCAGGTTGGCTTTTTAAAAATCAGCCCTGGATTCTCATCTTCTTTTATCCTTTGGTTTTAATTCCCAGCCAATGCCATTATTATGGAAAGCCTTTAAGCAGCGAAGATAGTGAGGTTGAACCAGCATTAAATCGAAAGCAAATTATTCAGTATGAAATCAAATTGCTTTGTTCAGATTCATTACGGCCATGAGCTGCCAAGAGTTGTAGAATAATGCAGTGACAGTCACTATTTTTAGACCACCTTCATGCTAAGTCAATACCCTGACTTGATATGTCAGACTAACACATCGCGGTGTCATATATGAAATGACAGTAAGTGCTGCACACCAGGCACTTAGTGAGATGATTTCCCACCTACGCAGTGACCAAAAGACTGAAGTAGCTCACAAAAACTGAATCCTGATTACAGAAACACACTGAAATCTGGGAAGCTTGGCGTGAAAATGTGTGAAGTTTGTTCAATGATACCTGGGCTCAACAGGTACAATATGAGGACAAGTTTCATAGAGTACACTTGTGATATGCTGAGGATAGAAGATTCAGAGTTGATCAAATTGATGTGTTCCAAACAATTAAAGAATTTGAATGGGTTGATAGAAACTATTTAACAATCAAAAGAATTGTAGATGCTGTAAATCAGGAACAAAAACAAAGTTTCTGGAAAAGATCAGCAGGTCTGGCAGCATCTGTGGAGGAGAAAAGAAGAGTTAACGTTTCGGGTCCAGTGACCCTTCCTCAGAACAGATAGAAACTATTTCCTCTGATTGAGGTGGAGGGTGGAAGTGATGTTCAGAAGAAGAGGCATTACAAAATTCATATTTTCTAATCAACCTGTTGAGAGATGTAATGGCACACCTCTGGAGCAGGTGGGTTTTGAACCCAGGTCTAGCTGCTTCAGACATAGGTATATTACCACTACACCACCAGAGTCTGTAAGAAGTTTTGATATTTTCTAATCAACGTGCTCAAAGAGATGTTATTGTGCAACTTTGGAGCATGTGGGACTTAGACCTGAGATTCCTGGTTCACAGTAGGGACACTACCACTGTGCCTCAAGAACCCTATAATAAAATTAGAGTCTGAATATAAGATAGAGGCTATTTGTGATTTAATTTAATAGTAGAATAGGCTTCAGGGGTTACGTGGCTACCTTCTGTTCCCAACATCCTAAATAAATGGTGTTTCGGATCATGACAATGTGTGGCAATCAAGCCTGAGGGTCCTAAGCAGCTATTAATTGGGACAAGGATTTGTTTTCCCATCTGTGTGAATAATTCTTATAGCTAGCTTGCTTTACACACAGGCTGCATTATCGAACATCCTGCTAATTATGTGGAAATCTACAAATGCATCCATCTTCTCAAAGGCTGAATGTGATGCCAGCACTTCATTCGACTGTCAGTTTTTTCTGCTCTTGCCCCAAAAACATTATGAGCAATGCCAAACGTAGTTCACAGAGGTAATTTTTTTTTGGAAGATTACATGTTCTGTATTTTTCATGAACTGCAAAGTTTTAAAGAATGAAAAACAGTTTCCATTCATATAGTTCCTTACATAACTTCGGCACATCTTGAAACCTTTTACAGCTAATTAAATGCTTTTGAAGTGTTGTCAGGTTGCAATGTAAAAATTGTTGCAGCCAATTTTCATGTAGCAAAGTGCTACAATGAAATGGCCAGAAAGTTCATTTTAAGTGTTGAGTGAAGCCACGGTCGCCTGGATATTTGATATCCACCAAAGTGAGCTGTCCAAGCCTTGGTTTAACATCTCACCCAAAAGACAGTACCTCCAACAGGGCAGCTGTCCCACTGCACTGGGAATGCCAACATTGTCCCACACTGAGAGTTTAAAAAAATAGTGAGAATCCTTCGCCCAGGGACACAGGTGACACCAGTTGCTAGATTCATGGAAGTAAGAAAAACTGACAGTGACCAAAGGAGTGACACAGCCATCACATGTCCTAGAGGCCACCCATTTTTCCAGAAACATGGCACAACATTATACATATAGTCTGTGACCAGACCTGTCATTCAGTATCGCACCAGGAACAGTTCCCATCAGTGAAGAAGCCAGGCCTTATTTAGCCTGCCTCACTGAATCACAATATCAGTGAAACCATTATCTAGCCATCACAACATTGGTGGCTGTTGGGTTGCTGGGTGTGCAGTTTGACCACACATTTACTAAATCACAATTGTGTCTACAAAAAAGCATTTGATTGGCAGTCAAGCACTTTGTGATATTCTACGGTAATGAACAATGCTATACAAATGTGAGTCTTTCTTTTCCTTTTTGCACTGATGCCCTAAGCTGCTATCAGCATGACAACTACCTGAGAGAAGCACATTTTGGAAAAGCAAGTGTGAGACAGCAATTGGAGAAAAGCCAAATTTAATGAGAGGTAAAAATAGTAAATGATAATAATGACTGAACAGTTCCCATAGCAACAAAGCGGGTATGCCTGAAGCAGAATAGAGAAAAGTATCTTTGATGGAGATTAACAAAACTGTAAAGGGGGAAAAGGTGATTTTCTATCTGTCTTTACTACAGATCAAAATCTGTCAATGAAATGAGTCGTCCAGTGTGTGAAGGTGGGCAATGTTAAGACTGAGAACCTTCCAATAAATGTATTTCAACCATAATGTTAAAGGAAAAGGAAGTTGAAAATTAGTGCTAATTGCTGGTTTGGTATATATGGGAATATTTGTTTAATATTAAATAATGCAAAATGCCAGCTAGAAATCAAGCAGCATATTTAATACAACAAAAAATGTACTGAAGTGCTACAGAAAAGAAAAAGGGCAGGGAATGGAAAAGCAAGACTGGAAGAGGTCTGACTCAGTGTAAAGGAAATCATTCATAATATCTGATGATGGGAAGAGATAGGAGTGGGCAGAACAGTTTGGGGATGGAATTCATGAATGCATTCCCTGAAGCAGAGCAGTAGCAACTGGAAGATTTGAGATGGTTAAGCCATAAGTCACGTGGGACAAGCTGGCTGGTGACTCAAGTTCATGGATCTCAGATTTAAGGCTGACAAGGTGGGAGTTGTGCAATGAACAAAAATAGTAATACAATGAAGTGAATGATTTGGTGAGAATGAGGAACTTAAAGGGATCCATGCAGGAGCTGGGGAGTTGGGGCAAAGTGATAACAACATCAGACCAGAGATTCAAGCTAACGGTCTGGAGTCTGGGTTCAAAATCTACTACAGATTTTTGGGTTTTACATTCAATTAATAAATATTAGTCCCACTGTGGTGTTAAGAGCTATTGTTAAATGTTGTAAAAACCCATTTGGTTCACTCATGCCTTTTAGAGAAGGACCTGATGTGGCCTTCATGTGATTCCAGACACAGCTTTATGGAAATGGTGTAGCAAGCGGTGTACAAGCAATTCAGTTCAATTTCCAATTGGCAACAACACCGATATTGTCAGTGATGCTCTCTTTCCATACAAGAACAATGTAAAACAAAAACTGTTTAGAATAAGTGGAGAGCCAGGTGGGGGAGAATTGATCATGAGAGATAGATGAGAATGAGTTTGGGTTTCATTTCTTTTCCAATAAATAAGGGAACAAAGCATGGAGGTAAAAAGAAGACCCATTTATGCAGGATTTTTCTTAAACACTAGTTGTCTCAAAGTGTTTTACTGGTGAAGAAGTACTTTTGAAGAGTAGTCACTGTTGTGGTGTAGCAAAAACTGCAATGTACTCGCAACAAACTCTCACAAAGAGTCAATGTGATAATGATCAGGTCACATATCATTTTGTGATGTTGTGTGAAGCATAAATATTTTCCAAACACCAGCATTATCTGTCATGTCTTTATTTTTGAAATAGTATCATAAGATCATTCACATCCAACCAAGAAGTTGGAGACTTAGTATCTCATCTGGAAGACAGCATCAACACAGTACCCTAGCAGCTTGATTTTTTTTAATCCCAGAATTGGACTTGAACCTAGAAACTTGTATCTCAGAGGCAAGACCTTTGTGCCATCGATGATGCTCCAGTGGAGTGATATTGATAGGCAAAGAGATGTAAATACTGAGGGTGGAAGTAATCAGCGAAGGCATCAGTAATCAAAAATTCGGAGTCAGAAAAGCCTTAACCATTGGCAAAGGCAAACAACTGGCTGGAGATATGAAGGGGAAACCTAATTAACAGATTGAGATTAAGTGTGGTACAGACGTACACCAAAGAGATTTAGTTAACATCATACAAGTGTATCCTGACCAAGGATACAAATGAAGCCCTTTCACACTGCAGGCCATGACAGTATTCCTTTCAATTTTCTTTCCAGTTGCATGAATCTCCAAGGTAGCAGTGACTTATGGAACTAGAAGTCAATGCCACAATTAGTGTACTGACACTGATTGCTGGGCATGGAAACTTGGAGTTGGTGCTAGCACCACAAATCTACACAGTTTATCAAGGCCATTAATCACAACTCGAAAAGTAGATTTGAAAGTCACAAACTCCAAGGTAGCAATGGGCTCCAAACAGTGTTAGCAGTCCCAAGCTCCCTTTAAATCTTTGTATTTGTTTTTAATGGCAGACATGGTCCAATTGGCTGGTATTTGAAGGCTGATTCCTGCTCCAAAAATAAGGCAATGAAAATGTAGATTCTTAAAGAATGGCAAAGATTAAAACATTTACCTCTCCCCATGGCCTCACAGCTCTTTCCCACCTCAATCTTACAGATCCATCACCCATCCTGTTCCTGCATTTCCCAGTGTGAGATCATTGTAATTTTCGAGGCTTGAAGTGGACTGACAATGGAAGATGGTTTGGGAAACACTGAAGAATACAGAAGAGGAGCTGGTGAGGATGTTGCAGTGCAGTTGACTGGACCAGTCGACAAATGAAGATGTTATGAAGAGGGTGGAAAAAGTTGAGCTGCTTGAACAAGACAACAAAGGTGGAGGAATGAGAACACAACGAGGGACTGGTTTTCAGAAAGACATGGAAGTTCCCAACATAGGAAGAGTGATCTGAATGAACAGAGAAGAACAATCAGTGGGTCAAATTTGGGTGAGAAATCCATCCCAGTTAGAGCCCAAAAATAACACAATGTGCCCACAAATGAATCCATAGCATCTACACAAGAACAAATCCACAGCTGTGGATTTCCTGTATATGCAATGCAGATGTGTTCCTGAATGTGTGCCTTTCAACACAGAATGAAGAGAAACCGAATGTGAGGAAGGAGTCTACCCAAGAGTGATAAAAGGTGGTACTGTATCTTTCTTGCTGTTGCACAAGTTTCAGTTGGAGAACATTTACTTAGAAAAAGTTATTTGTTTTATTGTTTCTCTATGTATGATGTTAAAGTAACAAACATTTTTAAATTCAGTCCTCAGTAAGAGATATATTACAGTAAAAAACAAATGTAATGTGCTGTGCTTTCAGTATGTGGTATAATTTTGCAGTACAAAGTTACTCAGATAGTTCGAAATGACACAAGTTAATGTTACTGTTATCCCACTGGGCAGCCAGATATTTAACGTTGAATATGCATTGTTGTGTGAACATTGCCATGCTCAAATGTTGTTTCAGCAGTGCAGCTCACTTTCACTGTTGTGAACTGCCACTAGATTTTCCAGTTCAATGACTGGTTGATGAGGAAAGGCACCAATTGGTAAATTAAGAATTTTTGAAGGGTGGCTGGTAAAGCTTCAAGCTCCTGTAATCAGTGTTACAGTGTAATGGCACTCAGAATGTGGTAGAGTTGCTCAGAAAACATCTAATTGGCCAGCTTCAAACTAGATGTGGGGTACACAGCTGATGAATAGGTTGATCCCCATTCACCAGGAGTGGATTAGTTGTCAGTACATGCTTATTTGAGGCTAGAATAAATTCAGAGTTGGCGACACTACTGTCTGTGGGTGCCACCATTGGATCTATTTAAGGTCCAGTCTAGATGCAGGGATGCCAAGGTCCTAAAGCTACCTTTATAACTCTTTAGCTTTTAGCAAGATAAAGACAAGATATAAAGACATGGTGGGACTTTACCAATGGACTGTCCCTTTAAGAGCTAACTCTCTGCTTTGGCAGCATCATTGAATATTCCCAAAAGTAGAATTGTGTATGTCAGATTTCTTTGTAACTGACATCCCAGACTAACCACAAACATACCAGACACTTCAGTCTAGTCTGGATGCAACATCAAGTAGGATAAAATGAACCTGAATTAACATCAGGAGGCAATGTATTTTACTGCCAGATATTGTCAATGACCACATCTGGACTGTTGAAAATTACTTTTACCGCTGAACAGGAGTGGGTTATTGGTGCAAAATAAAACTAGTTTGATTCCCCTATCAGGAAATGTAATGTGTCAGTCTGAAATTCCCTCAAAAACACAGTGACAGGTAGAAAATGAATAGGTCAGGCTTTGGGTGGCTAATTTGCAGCTTTTCAGATTCACCTCATTATGATGCTTTCAATTAAATCTTAGAGTAAACAATGTTAATTGTGCATTAATTGTGTTTAATTGAAAGCAGGTGGTGGGCATTAAACTGGGATTCACTTGAGCCCCTACAAATAAACGAAATGAAAGTGTGGTTGTTCAACTAGGAGGTACATACTTGTGTGCATCACTGAAAATAAATTTAAAAGTGTGTAAAGATTGACTCTGATGCTATTCTGCACCAACTGACTTTACAGAATAAAACAGGCAGTGTCTCTGATTTTATGTTTACTGGATCTCAAAGCCTGCTTCAGGATTTAAAGACAAATGACAGTATTTTGAAGGTAAAGGTTCTTTTTCAGAGGGGAAGAAAAGGTTTGATTTAGCTTCTATAATCTGGAGATGAGAAGTTGGATTGACCACATGCCCCAAAGCTTTCATATTTGGTTTTCCAAATGTGCATAAAGTTATTCCATGGATACATTACTGGAAAAACTGAGACAGAAAATAACTACCCTTGGATCAAAAAAAAATCACATTAGGCTAATGTCACAAAATGTGCACACACACACACACACACACACACACACACACACACACACACACACACACACACACACACACACACACACACACACACACACATTGCTGTATGTATAAAAATATTTATTTTTTTTTACTATCAATAAAATTATCAAGTACATTATGGAGTTGGCATGATGAATTCAACCATCAGTACCTGCATCTCTTTCAATCACCTTCTTACAATGCACCCTCCCAATTCATCCTTCTAGTCTCACCCTAGCTGCATGCTCACTGTCAATACTTACACAACCACCAGAAACTGTCACTGAGTGCACTTTGTGTAATTGAAAGTTTGCATCTCATTTCATGGGACATATATAGCTGTGAATGTGTAATAGGTTAGAATAATCACATTATTTTAAATATTTCAATAGATTTTGAAGTAATTGTCCTGGTTTCTTGTTAGTATTTTTTAAGTCTCAACTTTATGCCTTACCTCAGAATCAAGAATCAAATCTTTATATTAATACAGTCTCTAAAAAAATAACATACATAATTATCATGGAATTACAAACCAAAACTATGACACTGATCCACAAAAGGGAATATGATGACCCAAAACTTGGCCTCAGAGGTATGTTTTAAGGAATCATAGGCAGCTGAAGGTACACCCACCAGTTTTGGAATATATTTAAAATTTGCAAAACTCCAGAAATCAGAATTGGAGGAGCAAAGATATCTTGACAATAGTGTAGCTGGGAGAGATCAGAGATGTCTTGGAGGGATTTGAAGACAAGGATGAGAATTTTCAGATGGAGTTGTTACTGGTTAGGCCCAAAGGCAGAGACCTTGACCTGCCCATTAAATGCAGTGAGACACAGGCATCAAACTGAAAATCTCATAACGAGAATCAGAGAAAATATAAGCAGGCATTGGCCATCTGGCCCAACAAGCCTGCTCCAGCATTCAATATGATCATGGCTGATCCTCTATCCCAACACACACATCTAAACTTTCCACAAACCCCTTGACACCTTTAGTGTCTAAAATTTTATTTATTGTATCTTATCCCAAAAACATGAACCAATTATCCAGAACAACCACCCCACAACCCCAGCTAGGACAAATATAATCCTGACAAACATCCAGACTCTCCAGCCCTGTCAGAATTTCAAATGCCGCAATGATATCCCCTCTCATTCTTCTAAACTCAAGTGGATACAGGCCAAGTTAATTTAACACACCTGCCATCCCAGGAATTAATCTAGTGAACCTTCACTGTATGCCCTCATTAGCAATTACATTTCCTCTTAGGCAGGGAGACCAAAGCTGCATATGATACTGCTGATTTGGTCTCACCAAAGTCATGTAAAGGTGCAGCAGGACACCTTTGTCCTATACTTAACTCACTAGCAAGGAAGGCCAGTTATTTGTGAAATAGCTCTACAGAGGTTGGTATTCCAGCACCCCAAGTCAATGTTTATTTATACACATGTAGCATCTTTGACATTGACCTAGCTCCGTTAGAGCCAGCAGTCAGAGTGACCAGAACCTTTAACACTTTTGTTTACATCAGTTAGCCAGGGCTCCCTGATTGGACCGGAATAACAGCCCCAAACAGGGGACTCATACTCGATGAGGTATACCTGGCTGACCTCGTTACAATCACTACAATTTATCTTTCTTGTTTTATATTTTTTCTCCTTTCATTTCGCTAATAGATCATATTACTGGTAATAAACCATGCCAATGCAAATAAACTTTTGCTATGAATAATAAACCTGATATTAACAAACTTTATTAACATTGATAGCCCTACTAATACAACATACACCTTTGTAAAAAGTTCAAGGTAAGTCTCCGCAATTGCTCCCTTGTTATTTGCTATTAATTGCTAATGCTATCAAGTTTAAAAAACGCACCATTTGTTCAGCCTTGGTGCCTAAGCAGCAATACTCATGAGCCAATCAACTCACAACTTTCCAATGGTGTTACTGCTTGATTTTTTGGTTTATTGAAGAGACAGCATTTTGTAAAATCTCTCTGGGGTAAATCCCACTGAGTAAAAAAAACGGATGTGTCACTGCTACTTCCTCATCTTCAGCAAATAAAAGATGTAATACTTTCAACATGGTGATGACTATAAATCTCTAGCTGCATTTGTTCAAAATTGTAGATAGATGAGCTGTAGTCAGTGTATTTAGTGAAATTATCAATTTTAATGATCTTGGAATAAAAATCCTGTGCTATTTCCAATGAAGGGAGTACAATCAGCATCACATTGTGTAGTGCCAAAGAGTTATTGATCATTCCCACTGATTGGATGCCCACTGATAGCCATTTTTGAATGAAGTTCTTTGAACAAGTTTAGTTTAAAACTTTCTGAAGCAGTTCCAGAAAAAAATTGGAATTAATACTTTCATTTCATATTACCACAACCATTCATAGGCTGAATGGTTTGGCAGCTTCAATGAGAAGCTCAAGGGTCACTTTCAATCTCTTTAAACACCTTAGAATTGAAAAAAAAATTAAGAAGACCAAAATTAGCAGTTATGGTTCTGGATAGAATAATGGTTCTGAGGTGCTGAACTTGGCAGATATGAACATATCAAACAGCCTCTCACTCCAGTGAACATACTATTAATTAAAATAACCAAGCTGACAGAAAAAAGAGTAGCAGGAGCTCATATTAGAGATAATGGGAACTGCGGATGCTGGAGAATCCGAGATAATAAAGTGTGGGGCTGGATGAACACAGCAGGCCAAGCAGCATCTTAGGAGCACAAAAGCTGACGTTTCGGGCCCAGATGCCCCCATCAGAAAAGGGGAATGGGGACAGGGTTCTGAAATAAATGGGGAGAGAGAGGGAGGCGGACTGAAGATGGATAGAGGAGGATATAGGTGCAGAAGAGGGTCTGGGTGTGGACGTAGGGAGGGGATAGGTCAGTCCGGGGAGGACGGACAGGTCAAGGGGGCGGGATGAGTTTAGTAGGTACGAAATGGCGATGTGACTTGAGGTGGGAGGAGGGGATAGGTGAGAGGAAGAACAGGTTAGGCAGGCGGGGACGAGCTGGGCTGGTGTTGGGATGCAGTGGGGGGAGGGGAGATTTTGAAGCTGGTGAAATCCACATTGATACCATTGGGCTGCAGGGTTCCCAAGTGGAATATGAGTTGCTGTTCCTGTAATGTACAGGTGGCATCATTATGGCACTGCAGGAGGCCCAGAATGGACATTTTGTCTAAGGAATGGGAGAGGGAGTTGAAATGGTTCGCAACTGGGAGGTGAGGTTGTTTACTGCAAACCGAGCGTAGGTGTTCTGCAAAGCGGTCCCCAAGCCTCCGCTTGGTTTCCCCAATGTAGAGGAAGCCACACCTTGTACAGCGCATATTAACCTGAAACATGATTGGAAAGGAAGTATCTCATGGCACAATGTTTATTTTCTGTCATAGCATCTGAAGGCTTTACAGAAATGAAGAATAGATATCAGCTTCAAACACAACTGCCTCATGTTTTACAGTCTTACCCCATCCTCTGTCACAGATAGCCAAACTTCGCACCATTCAACACATCATCAAGCCAGAAATAGTAGGAACTGCAGATGCTGGAGAATCTGAGATAACAAGACGTAAAGCTGGATGAACACAGCAGGCCAGGCAGCATCAGAGGAGCAGGAAGGCTGACGTTTCAGGCCTAGACCCTTCTTCAGAAATGGGGCAGGGGAAGGGGGTTCTGAAATAAGTAGAGAGAAAGGAGGAGGCGGACAGAATTCGGATAGAGGAGAAGATAGGTGGAGAGGAGACAGACCGGTCAAAGAGGCAGGGATGGAGCCAGTAAAGGTGAAAGTAGGTAGGGAGATAGGGAGGGGATAGGTCAGTCCAGGGAGGACAGACAGGTCAAGGGGGCGGGATGAAGTTAATAGGTAGGAGATGGGGGTGGGGCTTGAGGTAGGAGGAGGGAATAGGTGGGAGGAAGGACAGGTTGGGGAGGCAAGGACGAGCTGGCCTGGCTTAGGGGGAAGGGAGATATTGAAGCTTGTGAAGTCCACATTGATACCATTGGGCTGCAGGGTTCCCAAGTGGACATGTCATCTGAGGAATGGGAGGGGGAATTGAAATGGTTCGCGGCTGGGAGGTGCAGTTGTTTATTGCGTAACGAGCGTAGGTGTTCTGCAAAGCGGCCCCCAAGCCTCCGCTTGGTTTCCCTGATATAGACGAGGCCACAACGGGTACAGTAGATGCAGTATACCACATTAGCAGATGTGCAGGTGAACATCTGCTTGATGTGGAAAGTCTTCTTGAGGCGTGGGTGGGGGTAAGGGAGCAGGTGTAGAGGCATGTGAGGTTGGGCTTGAGGGGAGTGTGCAGTGGACAAGAGAGTCATGGAGAGAGTGGCCCCTCCGGAAAGCAGATAAGGGTGGGGAGGGAAAAATGTGGTGGGAAAAAAGGTAGTGGGTTCGGATTGCAGATGGCAGAAGTGTCAGAGGATGATGCGTTGGATCGGAGGTTGGTGGGGTGGTGTGTGAGGGCTAAGGGGATTCTGTTTTGGTTGTTACTGTGGTTGTGAGGGCTGAGTTTTGGGAAATGCGGGAGACACGGTCAAGGGCGTTCTCTTCCACTGAGGTGGGCGGTGTTGCGGTCCTTGAAAAACAAGGACATCTGAGAAGTACGGGAGTGGAATGCCTCATCCTGGGAGCAGATGCGGCGGAGGCGGAGGAATTGGAAACATGGGATGGAATTTTTGCAGGAGGGTGGGTGGGAGGAGGTGTATTCTAGGTAGCTGTGGGAGCCGGTGGGCCTGAAATGGATATCGGTTTCCAGGTGGTTGCCTGAGATGGAGACAGAGAGGCCCAGGAAGGAGAGAGAGTTATCCCAGATGGTCCAGGTGAACTTAAGGTTGGGGTAGAAGGTGTTGGTGGAGTGGATGAACTGTTCGATCTCCTCAAGGGAGCACGAGGCAATGCCGATACAGTTATCTATGTAAGAGGTAGTGTTTAGAGCCAGTGTAGGTATGGAAGAGGGATTGTTCCACGTAATCTACAAAGAGTCAGGCATAACTTGGGCCCATGTGGGTACCCATGGTCACCCCCTTTGTCTGTAGGAAGTGAGAGGAATTGAAAGAGAAGCTGTTGAGGGTGAGAAAGAGTTCAGCTAAGTGGATGAAGGTGTCAGTGGAGGGGGACTGGTGGGGCTAGCAGGACAGGAAGAAGCCGGGGGCCTTTAGGCCATCTGTATGGGGAATGCAGGTGTTGAGGGACTGGAAGTCCATAGTAAAGATGAGGTGTTGGGGACTGGGGAATTGGAGGTTCTGGAGGAGGTGGAGGTCATGGGTGGTGTCATGGACGTGAATAGGGAGTTCCTGGACCAAGGGGGAGAAGATAGAGTCCAGATAGGTAGAGAGCAGATCGGTGGGGCAGGAGCAGGCAGAGACAATGGGTCGACCAGGACAGTCAGGTTTGTGGATTTTGGGAAGGAGCTAGAAGCGGCACAAGCTTCAAAATCTCCCCTCCACCTACCGCATCCCAAAAGCAGCCCAGCTCGTCCCTGCCTCCCTAACCTGTCCTTCCTCCCACCTATTCCCTCCTCCCACCTCAAGCTCCACCCCCATCTCCTACCTATTAACCTCATCCCACCCCCTTGACCTGTCCATCCTCCCTGGACTGACCTATCCCCTCCCTACCTCCCCACCCACTCGCACCTTTACTGGCTCCATCCCTGCCTCTTTGACCTGTCTCCTCTCCACCTATCTTCTCCTCCATCCATCTTCTATCCACCTCCCCCTCTCTCCCTATTTATTTCAGAACCACCTTCCCCTCGTCCATTTCTGAAGCAGGGTCTAGGCCTGAAACGTCAGCCTTCCTGCTCCTCTGATGCTGCTTGACCTGCTGTGTTCATCCAGTTCTACACCTTGTTATCACGTCATCAAACCAGTTCTGAACGAAGCCTGTGAGAATGCCAATACTCATTGCATTAGTCTCAGAGAGCCTTTGGGGAATTGCTGTGCATCTCATTCGGCAGAAAATGCCAAGTTTATTTTTAGGTATTTGTGTCAGCCATGAACTCATTTGGTCACACTGTCACCACTGAATCACTAGCTAGGCTCTGGGTTCAAGTCCCACTGTAGCACTTGAGCACAAAACAAAGGCTGATACTTAAGTGCTATACTGAATTGCAATTGCAGAATTCAGGCCTATGTATTTATACCGAAGAATCTTAGCTGCATTTTCATAACTTGTGAATTTCTCACATCGATACACAGACTGTGATGAATTATTGGATCACAGCGTTGGACCACAACAATCAGCTTCATTAGCTACAAAGTGCTTTGAGATGTCCAGTGGTCACCAAGGACACAACATGAGTGCAAGGTTATTTTTCTTTGTTTGCATGCTGCTCTGGGAACAAGAAAGGCAACAGCTAGTATCTCTGATAAAGGGTCTAGGCCTGAAACGTCAGCTTTTGTGCTCCTAGGATGCTGCTTGGCCTGCAGTGTTCATCCAGCTCCACATTTTGTTATCTCAGATTCTCCAGCATCTGCAGTTC
The DNA here is from genome assembly GCF_030684315.1 of Stegostoma tigrinum. Lineage (NCBI taxonomy): Eukaryota > Metazoa > Chordata > Chondrichthyes > Orectolobiformes > Stegostomatidae > Stegostoma > Stegostoma tigrinum. Next base: position 26,991,768 of record NC_081377.1, on the reverse strand, counting down.
CAAATTTATCTAACTAGTGTCTCTGTTTCTGATCAGTTATTGTGCAATTCCTATAATGCGAGCATGTGTGCCTGTGTCTCTGTCTGTGTCTGAGTCTGTATCTAGGGAATGCTGGATGGTCAGATGAGCAATCATTCGGACAACACATTAAACCAAGCCCAATCTACCTGCTCTGCTGCATGTAAGAAATCCAACGGCACTATTTCAAAGAAGAAGAGGGGAGTTATGCCTGATCTTCTGACTAATATTTATACCTCCAACTCTATCTGTTATTTTCCTAGTGCTATTGAAGGAGTTTGCTGCTCAAAGTAGACTGGCACACTTACTACATTGCATCAGTGACTACACTTCAATAAAACACGCCGATAACTGCAAAGAGCTTTGAGATGTGCAGTGGTCACGAAAGTCACGACCTGAATGCAAGGTTATTTTACTTTGCTTGGTTGCATGCTACTTGAATGTTGCATGTCTGCTATTAGGTAGCTACGTATAGAAGTACAAGTTAACTCTATGCTGTGGGTTTGGAATCAAATGCAGGCCAACAAAGTAGATGTAACAGGACCCTGTTAATTCTGAAGGACATTAGCAAGAAGGTTACTGATAGTCTGGCAGTTTGCTGTGATAGGGTGTGAATTCAATCTCTGGGTAGTTTGGTCTGGATCTATAGCTATTACGCTACTTAACTGTGATGAAACCAACCGATGTTATTACTGTACAAGTCAGATCCTAGATTAAAATTTCCTGTTTTGTTTCATTGTTGTTTAACAAGGCAGTCTTTCGCTTAATTACAAAGACTCATTGCAGCAGGTTTGGATTTAACAGTAAAATGGATGTTTATAATATAAAAGAAAGGAAGATAAAATATAATAAACCAAATTTTTCACATATAACACAATTTGAAAGATTTTGAAACATATGCTAAAATACAACCCCATTTGTCCCAACATCATCTCACAATGGTGGCACGGTGGCTCATTGGTTAGCACTGGTGCCTCACAGCACCTGGCACCCAGGTTCAATTTGAGTCTTGGCTGACTGTCTGTGTGGAGTTTGCACATTCTCCCCATGTCTGCATGGCTTTCCTTTGGGTGATATAGTTTCCTCCTACAGTCTAAAGATATACAGGCTAGGTGGATTGGCCATGCTAAATTGCCCATTGTGTTCAGGGATGTGTAGTTTAGGTTGATTAGAGGGGAATGCATCTGGGTGGGATGTCCTGCATGTCAGCGTGGACTTGTTGGGCTAAAGGGGCTGTTTCCACACTGTAGGGATTCTGTGATCTACAAACAGGGCTCAAACACCAGAAAGAATTACCTTTTCTATTACATCTATTGTTTTGATTTTACTGCTTCTTTCAATTCCTGTCTTGACAGTTTAACTGCGTTTTTCTTGATTGGTCACATAACTGAGTTTAAACTTTCTAAGCTTCAAATAATCCCATTCAGCGTTCTACTCCTAATCTGGATCTTTCCATTAAAACCCTAATACCGATGTAACCTGTTTCCCTAATCTCAATCTGAACTGTCTCCTTCCTCTACGTCTAATTTCAATCAGGACTTCTATGAACTGAAACCAAAACCTTTACTGATCTTTTCCTAAGTAAAATAAAAGTGATTTCCAATTTTTCTGACTGAAAGAAAGTTGATGCTCTTCAGTGTTTACTCTAACTACTGATAAAACTTGGCCAAAGCAAACAATTCCTCATTATTACCCTCGGGAATCTCAATCTCATACTGATTTTTATAAAAATTCATGAGTTCAGAAACACTGGCAGGTTAATTATTAAACCTCGTCATACACAGAGACTAAGATCTACATGCCAGTAGTTCAAAATCCAAACCCTGAAATAAATTATATATGATATAATCTCACACACCTTAGATCACAGAACCCACAGCTCATTGCTTCTAATATGGTTCACTATTATCCAGACAAGTAACAACTCAGGTACATCCATTCTGGGAAAGTTAGAAGATAATGTACAGAGCACAGCTACAGACTACAGCCATACAAAAAGACAGCATCTTTCCCACTTTCAAACGTTGAACATATTAATCCCAACAGCCATCAGTTACTCATGAACTATCTGGCCATAAATCATCGCTAATTACTGGAGTGACCACCAAACCATCCACAATTAAGGAGTGTAAGTACAGGGGACTCAATTATCTGCACCCGGGCAGTGATTAAGGGTGGACTCATGGCACATGAGAATTTCCAGGGTATCTCCATCTCAAAAATATAAATAGCCAAATTTGATACTCACATGGGCTGCTGAAGGCTTTGAGCTAGAAAGCGGAATTGGCTACCTATGCTTGTTGGGCTGGTTTAGAAACCAGATGGAGAATACCATGAGACACAGGCATGCATGAAATTGGGTGCTGATAGATGATGTTGTTTCTCATGATGCCAGCTCAGATGCCAACTAATTCCTATCACAGCACATTTAGCAGAAGGCAAACTGTTCATAAGAACATAGGAATCGGAGTAGGTTACTTAGCCCCTAAAGCTTGTTGCAGCGTTCAATGAGATGATGGCTATAATATGACATAACTCCATATACCCACATTGTAACATAGTCCTTATAGGTTGTTACATAGTTTTTTTGTGAACCTATCAATCTCAGATTTAAAATGGACGCTCAAACTCATTCAAATGTCATTTGAGGGTTCCAAACTTCTTCCAATCTTTTTGTAGAAATATTTCCTAGCTTCGGTTGTGAAAGAACTGATTCTAACTTTAAACAACGTCCCCAAATACTGGCCTTTTGAATGAGTCAAAAACAATTTCTCTTTACCTCCCTTAATGTTTTGAAAATATTATCCCAGCGTCTGCTTGGGTTTCCTCCAGATGCTTCGGTTTCCACCCACAGTACAAAGATGTGTAGGTTAGGTAATTAGCCATGCTTAACTTGTCCATAGTGTCCAGGGATGGATGGATTAGTAATGGGAAAAGCAGGGTTACAGGGCTAGGCTAGCGGGGTGAGTCTGGGTGAGATGCCTTTCAGGATGCCTGGACTTGTTGAACCAAAGGCCTGTTTCCACACTGTAGGGATTCCAAGTTAAGGAAAGGTAATTTCTCTGACACCCAATCTCCCCCAAGGCCTGTAATCTCCCAGACCCTTCATATCTTGATCATTTTGTTTTTGTTATTTTTACCATTGACAACATTCAAATGGTACATACATTCTCTAACAATTCTCTCACGGTTTTCTCATTACCTCATGCCTATACTAAAAAGGGACCAAAAAAACAAAATTGCAATGCCTTGCACCACCTAAAGGTAGAAATGTTCTCAGCAGCTGGCAGTATCTGCACTCAAACTGGGGTAGAAGCAGAGGCCAGCACAGATCAGACATCATCATACTCCAATTTGGGGTGGTGTGAATACGCAGCTTGCCATGTCTTTTACATTAGTACAGGACAAAAGGAAACCAGACTAAGAGTCAGGGAAGATTAACTGCATGAGACAGAAGTTGTTTAGAAAAAAGGTCTTTGCAGCAGCTGTGGAAAAGAAATCTTCCAGTAAAATTCTTCTAATGGCCTTTTATCACTTTGCTAGTCATTCTGAACTGACAGTCACTGCATGTGGAGGTAATTCTTTGTAAAAGGTATATAGATAGTTTCATATGAGAAGGTACTGTTCCAGGTGAACGTCTTTTTTAAATAGGATAAATCACCTGGGAATAGGGTAAATCAGCCAGGAATAGGGTAAATAGACGGGACTAGGGTAAATCAGATGGTAATGGGAGAAATTCACCTGGGAATAGGGTAAACCAGCCGGGAATAGGGGAAATTCACCTGAGAATATGGCAAATCACCTGGGAATGGAGTAAATCAGCTGGGAATAGAGTGCTCTGCCTCATCTAAACTAATCACCGATTTCAAGAGAAATTCTTTACGCTTTCAAACAAATACGTAACCTACACTGTCATTACTTTGTAAAATGTGTACTATTGATCATAAATTCCATCAACTGACTCAATACCAAGGAGCTACATATACTGAAATGTTTTATTTTATAAAGGAGCCAAAACCAGTGATTTTAAAATGTTCACAGGCATAAACACCTTTTCTGATGAAGGTTCTAGACCTGAAACGTCAGCTTTTGTGCTCTTAAAATGCTGCTTGACCTGCTGTGTTCATCTAGCGTCACACTTTGTTACCACACCCGTACAGGTTGGTGAGATTTTATGAAGGTTTCACTGATTTGAGCCTGAGTGAAATGAACATTTTCCCACAGAGCAATGAAGCCAACCAGCAATTCCCCATGGGAGCCATGAAAACATCTTCATCTCCTATTTAATGCATACCAATATGAGACTCTTCATATGCTGGAGATGATACATCACCTATAATTATCAAACCCAAGCACAACGATTTTAGTAGAAGGTACAAAGCAATAACGTGATATTTTGTGTGGTTTTTTGATGGAGGCGAGGAGATGGATTTTTGGCTGTGGAACTGAACAAAGAATTGAGAAGGCTCCTCCTCTCATTTCTGCCCTTCAAGGAGAAAAAGCACCCAGGAGGCAACACTAACTGGAAAGAAACATCAGAAGACTTACAACATAAAAGGGTAATTGCATAATCACTACCTCTGTCAGTTCAAGAAACTAACTATTTCATCATAGTCTCAGGTCAAAACCTTACTTCTTCAGTGCATCCAAGGACTCTAAACTTTCTATTCTTTTAGAGAATGTGTTTTTGTGCGTCTGTGTGTGTGCATATGCATGCATGTGTGAATGGGTTCAAGTGACTACATGAAGGCTGTATGAAAGATGTTATGTCTATTATTTCCCTTGGGGTCAGCAGGTAATAAAGTTGTTTCTTCTTCACTGGGAGAGAAGTGCAACTGTGTGAAAAATAGATCTCAAACTTTTGATATGACTGACTAAGGCAGTCATCAAGAAGGGAGCCAATTCACCTCTTCTCACCTGATTGTTACAATGCAAAATGTTTGATAACCCCTAGCGGCAACATCACTGTCTTCCTAGTTCAGTATTATGCCACAATTCCCCTGGGTTAGGAGTCATTCCTGGCACCCTCAAGCAATCAGGACGTTCTTCCGCAACTCCCACATAGAGCCTGAGATATATAACACAAGTCAGAGGAAGTCGTAATATAAGAAATTCACCACATGTACTGTCACTGCACTGAATCAAAATGCTGCACATTTGATATAATCAGTGTGTACCTGGAACCCAAGGTCGGTGGCCTCTCTGCATTGGCACACACTGGCATTCGAGGCATGTGCAAATGTATTTGCATTTGATACTCCAGTCATCGTTACAGAAGGTGATACAATGTCACATGATCTTCCTCATTCTTGCAGCCTCATGGCAAATCAATGCCACAGTAAGATTTTTCTTAAATAAAGTGAATGCTGCTTTCCTTATCTCTGCAGACACTACCAGTGGTACAATGAGACCAAGAATATTACAGAGTACAAAATTGATAATTGACAAATTTCAGTAAAGTTTCTAAAAGATAAAGCTCACCAGCACCCAACAAAACTCTCATTTTATTCCAAGCTCTGGTAATTTCACAAGTGTAGTAGCAGTTATACAAAAAAGAAATAAGCATGCATTTCATGAGAACACAAAGCATTTTATAACCATTGAATATCTTTTGAAATGTAGACATTGCTGCTGGAAACCTAATTAGTCACTGCAAGATTTGGAAACATCAGTATGGTTAATGTCTGGAAAACTAGTTTGTGTGCTCTTAATGTAAGGATAAATTTTGCCTGGACACTGAGAAAGATTCTCCTGCTCTTCTTCATAGCATTATCATAGGATCTTTACATCCATTCACAAGGACAGGCAGTTTAATGCGTGATTGGTCAGGTGCTCATTTTCTCCAAAGCAGTGTTAAGATCAGTCTTCCCTCAGCCTTAAGGAAGTCCATGCTCTTAACATTCTTATGACAAACCCCTGGGTGCAACTGAACAGGAGTCCAAGACCTGCTAAGGTTGAAATGAGCCCTGATGAAAGAAAGGTTTGACATTACACTTTATTGAGAAGATTTGTAGCTCAGGTTGAGGTTCTGGATGTGAGTTTGCTCGCTGAGCTGGAAGGTTTGTTTTCAGACATTTTGTCATCACACTAGGTAACATCAGCAGTGAGCCTCCGACAAAGCGCTGGTGTTATGTCCCGCTTTCTATTTATCTGGTTAGGTTTCCTTGGGTTGGTGATGTCATTTCCTGTGTTGGTGATATCATTTCCTGTTCTTTTTCTCAGGGGATGGTAGATTGGCTCCAAATCAATGTGTTTGTTGATGGAGTTCCGGTTGGAATGCCATTCTTCTAGGAATTCTCGTGCGTGTCTCTGTTTGGCTTGTCCTAGGATGGATGTGTTGTCCCAATCAAAGTGGTGTCCTTCCTCATCTGTATGTAAGGATACGAGTGATAGTGGGTCATGTCATTTTGTGGCTAATTGATGCTCATGTATCCTGGTGGCTAGCTTTCAGAAAGAATGGCATTCCAACCGGAACTCCATCAACAAACACATTGATTTGGAGCCAATCTACCATCCCCTGAGAAAAAGAACAGGAAATGATATCACCAACACAGGAAATGATATCACCAACCCAAGGAAACCTAACCAGATAAATAGAAAGCGGGACATAACACCAGCGCTTTGTCGGAGGCTCACTGCTGATGTTACCTAGTATGGTGACGAAACGTCTGAAAACAAACCTTCCAGCTCAGCGAGCAAACTCACATCCATTACACTTTATCCCAAAGCAAACCAGACCCTCTGCCCGGACTTTCCTTAGGCAGCCATTATTGCCTAATAAAAGGTGATGGGAACCACCACCGCCCCCAAACTTGGCCATCCTTTTTCCCATTCTTGGGCCCACTGGAAGATACTGGGAATCTAATCAATAGTATCCCACTCTTACCAAGTTAAATATCAAAAGCAGCAGGACGACAGAGGAGCTGGTAGCAAGCTCACTCCTCAAAGGAAGAGCAGCCTCCTGAAGGTCATTTCTCCTCTGTTCAGTGCCTCTTTCTCTAACTTGGATTCCCTTAATCACAGTCTGCCCTTTGAGCCTTTCAACCATGTTTATAGAGTCTTAGAGCCGTACAGCACAGAAACAGACTCTTTAGTCCAACCAGACCATGCCAACCTTAATCGCACACTAAATTAGTCCTATCTGCCTGCACTTGACCCATATCCCTCCAAACATTTCTTATCAATGTACTTATCCAAATGTCTTTTAAACATTGTAACTGTACTCACACCCACCACTTCCCCTGGCAGTCCATTGCATACAGGAGCCGCTGTCTGTATAAAAAGGTTGTCCCTCGTGTCTTTTTAAATCTTTCACCCCTCATCTTGAAGTCCCCCACTCTAGGGAGAAGACACCTGACATTCACCTAATCTATACCCCTTATGACTTTATAAACCTTGCTTGACCTGAAAACTATATTTGGCCTTGGCACCTGATGTGCAAGAAATCAACTGATTTTTTAAAAATTTCCTCGTGGAATATGGGTGTCGCTGCCTATGCCAGTATTCATCATCCATCTTCTTATTGCCCTGGAGCATATTTTGGTGAGCCTGCTTCTTGAACTGCTGCAGTCCTTGTGCTGTTGGGACACCCACAGGCTGTTAGAAAGGGAGTTCCAGGATTTGACACAGTGACAGTGAAGGAATGGTGATATATTTCCAGATCAGGATGGTGTGTGATTTGGACGGACACATGCAGGTGGTGATGAACCTATTTATCTGCTGCCCTGTGCTTCGACAATAAGTTGATATTAATTATTTATCAGTTGTCAAGGAAACTCAGAGACACACTGGTGCTACATATTTTGTTGATAATGGACATGGATCCACTCCAAATTAATTAGACTCTGATCCAGATATGATATTCCGAATCACATTCCATTCACTGTCTTTAAAAATATCCTTGATTTTCATATAATCAAATCCAGAACTCTTGCAACTGATATGATTTTCTAACTTCAACACATTTGGCAAAATAGTTACTTGGCATTGCTGAAGCTCATTGCAACACAGCAGCATATTTTAGGAACTTAAATATTTCCATGTTGCCATTAAAATTGAAATGTACTTTTTTGTTATTTTTGCTCTGAGTGAGTTGTCGATTGAACTAATTAATGAATGAGCTATGGTATGAGGATTTGTCAGCCTTTTTTATTTCCAATTTGCAGATGGCTAAATCTAAACATAATACCTCATGGCAAAGCAGTGAGATGTGTGTCAGGTTTTGAACTATACATCAACAGGGCAATCTCTTGAGTTTGAGACAGAAAAGCATGGATAGCTCAGTGGAGGAAAAGGACCGTTGAATTTAAACATCACCAGACTGCATTCAAGACTTCAACTGTCTTAGTGCTACCACATGCTAGTAGTGGGAGAGAGAGAGAGATCAATGCAGAGATTTGCCTTAATTAGGCATGGACCGATAGAGTCTTTCAAATTATGGAGCTGCTTGCCAAATTCTTACAGGATGAATATTTTCACTTCCGTAGAAGACTAAAACTAAAGAACATAAGTAAAAAATAATCACTAGTAAACTGATTAATGAATTCAGGAGAAAAGTTTTTCTTCCCTAGGGAATGGTTGGAATGTTAAATCTGCTACTGCATGGGATGGCTGCAGGGAGTAGCATATTTTCATCTAAAGGTAAGTTGGATGCTATGTTGATGAGGTGAGAAAAGGATGGATGAGAGCACGATCATATGGAACATAAACAGCAGGATTGCCCATTTGGTCAAAATGGCCTTTTCTTTTGTGTAAAATTCTATGAAAGCCGGAAAACTTTGGATTTCCGATTCTCTGTAATCTTAAGCACCTGGATAAAACTCCAAATCGTTTTGGTGTCTTCACCAGCAGCAGCTGAATGGAAACCTTATGTGAATTGAACCTTGCATTGTCTCAATTAAACTCCTAATGGAGAAAAAATTTGACACGGAGTTTCCACAAATGGAAAGTGTTCCAATCACCAGCACAAACACTTCTTATTTTAATCAGTGTAAAATTTACCGAAATAAAGCAGTAAGCCAGAAGCAAATTAGAATGAAAGTCTTTTTGTTTTCCACATTAAGACTGAGTAATTTTAGCAGGAAGTTGTATTTGATGAACGTGGAAGGAGCTCAAATTTCACGAAGGTTTCTATAACCCGCAGCATCAGTTCCTGCCCTCTGTGCAGCCTGTTTTAATTACTTTATAGGTTGCTACTGCCTCCTGATTATTCTCCCTTGGGTTACCACCCCCACTTACCTCACCACTATTCACTTCCCTTGAGAAAGGTTTCTGCCGTGTTTATTTTCATTGTGAGTTCATATTCTGAGAATTGTCAGTGTTAGAGAAACCCTCTTTCAAGTGCTTCCAGATGGAATGTATAGATGAACGGGAACTATACATTACATCATTGCTTCAGCAAAACCACCAAAAGAAAACCCACTCAAGAAAGGACAAGAGCCTTGAATTTTCAGTTTCTATTCACTTTGAGACATTCCTTTTGACATCAATGATTGTGTTCATTCATAACTCAATACTGGGTACAAACAAACGCATACATTGCAAGCGCCTTTAACATAGCAGTTAAAATTATTTGTGATTTACATTGTTTGGATACACTGTAACCCAATACTCATTACAACATTATCCTTGGGTACATTGTGAACATTTACACAGCATCAAATGTTAAGTATGAATATCATGGCAGCTAAGTTCCAGCAACTCACTTAAAAGCACTTTGACAAGTAAGAGGGCATATAACTGTTACTAAATGTCAAGCAATACAATGTTTCAATGGAAAATGTCCTATTTTTTATCTATCACTCTAGGTTAGATGGTCAAGAAAGTTGAAAGAGATGTTACACTTCCTCAAGATTTACTTTGAGACTCAGTGATGCCAATGGTTTTGTCATTCACCTTTAGCAAGAATTCCAACCCTAACACATGGTATGAAAGTAGATACAGTCATATAGATGCAGAGGGATCTAGGTATCTGAGTGCATGAAATGTAATTGGATAGTATGCAGGTACATCAAATAATTAAGAAAGCGAATAGAATATCATCACTTATTGTGTGGTGATTTGAATACAAAAGTAAGGAGCTTATGCTTCAGTTACACACTGAGATCACTGTTGAGATTACATCAGAAATACGGTGTACAGTATTAGTCTTAAAGTATTAAACGGAAGAATGCAAATACATCACAGATATCCAAAGAAGGTTTATTGGACTAATATTTGGAATAGGTGGGCGTCTCATGATGTAATAACAGATGAGCTAGGCTTGTGTGCATGAGAGCTTAGAAAAGTAAGCAGTGACTCAATTGAAATATGCAAGATGCTGAGGGACCTTGACAGACTGGGTGTAAAATTCATGCTTCTTCCGATGGGAGAATCTAATGTGGGAGTCACTTTCTAAAAATTAGTGGTCACCCGTTTAAGACGGAGGTAAGGGGCATCATTTTATTATATAATGTCCTGATGTTTTGAAACTCATTTTCTCAAAAGGTAGTGGAGACAGAATCTTTGAATATTTTTAAGACAGTTGTGGATAGATTCTTGAGAAGCAAAGGAGTGAAAGGCTACCTGGGTGTTATGTCTTATAGTTTTGTATGTTGTGTTGGCACAGTGTCTCTTTAAGATACTACTCCCTTGACACACATCAGCCAGGGCTCCAGGGCTTGTTCACACTTATCTTGAGTTTTTACAGAGTACACAGCTGCAAAATAAAATTTGCCTGTTGGGTCACACACCACAATGACTTTGCGCATTTTTTAGTTCTGTTGGGAGTCTAAAAACCACCCAACTCAGAATAGAGGTAGGCAAGAATGTAGAATTGAAAATTTAAAATCAGGTTGTTATTACACAGGTTCAAAGTACCAAGAGACCTACTTTTGCTCCTAATTCATATACAAACTGATTTACGTCAAAATTAATGGTTTGGTGATGCTGCTTGGGTCTATCTGCAGTCAAATCTTCTCACTGAGATTTCCCCCTCCACAGCGATAGCATGGCAGCCATGGTGTCTCATGTTAATCGTTTTTTGAGGTCTTCATAGAGTGTCTCCAAGTTCTCATGTTCTCCTACCTACACTGGCAGCTCCCAGAAGGAGCAACTGATCTCACCTGACCTTGGGCATTCTGAATGGACCACTCAGTTGTGCATTTTGGTCATCATCTCTAATTCGACTGGGGTCCCGGAAAGTAGCCTGTTAATTGACCATCTCCAAGAAGATTGCATACACAGGCAGAACATGATGCCTTTTTGTTCTGAATTGGCATATGGTCTCAACACCCAAAAAGCTTCTAAATAGTTAAAATTTCTCTTTTTCACTGCACTTCCATGAGCATGTGCTAAAAATATGATAAACCCAAAAGTGTGATCGAGATAATGGGAACTGCAGATGCTGGAGAATCCAAGATGACAAAATGTGAAGCTGGATGAACACAGCAGGCCAAGCAGCATCTCAGGAGCACAAAAGCTGACATTTCGGGCCTAGACCCTCTCCCCATCACCCTCTCTGATGAAAGGTCAAGGCCCGAAACGTCAGTTTTTGTGCTCCTGAGATGCTGCTTGGCTTGCTGTGTTCATCCAGCTTCACACTTTGTCATAAACCCAAAAGTTTCAGCTTAAGTCTTCAAGAAAACAAGAGTGTATTTAAAATAAAATAAAAGACAAGCCAAATTTTTTTTTGCTTCACAACATTCCTAAAATGACTTTAATTAATGCTAGGTCTGTTAATCATTTGTGGAAACATGCAGTGCTCCTGAGATGCTGCTGGGCCTGCTGTGTTCATCCAGCCTCACATTTTATTATCTTGGATTCTCCAGCATCTGCAGTTCCCATTATCACCAATTCATAAGCTGCCTGTTTGTTCATTTTCAGCAACGCACCAGTAAGTCTATTGTTTTATGTGACGTGCTTTGAAACATTTCTAAGAGATGAAAATAACAAGTTGTTTAATTCCTATCATAACTATTACAACTAATGAATGCCTTTACAGCATCACTCAAAATATAAACCAGGAAAAGAAGCAGGCCATTCAGCCCTCAAGTCTGCTCTGCCATTATGGTCATGGCTGATCCTCCATCTCAATGCTACATTTTTGATTTATGCCCATACTGCTTGTTATCATTAAAAACTTTCCAATGTACTTATCTCTTTCTTGAATGTATTCAGTGACTCGGCCTCTGCAGGTTTCAGTGGTAGAGAATTTCACAGGTTCACTACCCCTTCAATGAAGAAAGTTTTTCTTTTTCCAGTCCTACATGAGCTTCCCTGTAACCTGAGACTCTGGTTCTAGGCTCCCTAACCACAGAAAACATCCTCCCCGCTTCTCATCTGTTCAGCCCTGTAAGAATTTCATATACTTCAATTGGATCTCCTTTCAAAACATTCTGATCTATAATGAATACAGGTCCAGTCCAACCAACTGCTACTCAAATAGCAGTCCTGCCAATTCCAGTATCAGCTTAGTGAACCTCCAAGGTACTCCCTTAATAGCAAGTACTTTCCTAAATGGACAGACTAAAATTTCATGCAATACTCTCACTAAGGTCCTATATAAATGCAGAAAGATATCCCTACATGTGAACTCAAATTTTCTAGCAATGAAGGGCAATTTAACACGTCCCTAATGAATTGCTTGCTGCACCTGCCTGTTCTCTGATTGAATATTTATATGCCATGGGCTTTGATTTGTTTATTCTCTGTCAGGTTGCTCAAGTGAGTGAGTTTTACTTGTAAGTGTGAGGCATTAAAATGAAGCCACATACAAAATGAGCTTTGCAGCTCTCCCAGCATTTCCAATCAACATGCAGAGGAAAATGCCATACGGACCTTACAGATCCCAGGTTCCAGAATATGAACTCTACCTGCAACCACTTCCTGAATAAATTTGACTACTTAGAACCTCAACAATAATAAGAATTGCGGGCCCAGTGGCTTACTCTTGCACTTTTTTCTACCAAATGAGCCACAGATTGCTCAGACTGTGTTTAATACGTTCAAACCGATGCTGTGAAGTATTGGATCTTAGTCACATATCTGTTGACAAGTAGTAATCAGAAGTCAGGCTCTTCCCTGCAGAGTGCTAGGCAGACATCCTGGGCTGTGCTCATGCATTAAGTAGCCATCTGTCTAATTTCACACCAACCTCCAGAATGGACTGTAACTAAGTTTATAAAATACAAACCTTACATTTAAAGTTGGTTATCTTCAATGGCTTACTGATTTTAACAATGCTGTTTATAATATGGGGACTTTCCTTGTTTATGAGAATAAGATTTTCAATTAAATTTTGTGCTTTGTTATGGTCTAAGTCCCCTTTCCTGTGTGGCTTTGGCAAAGTTGGCAACTCCATCCAAGCATCAACCAGCAGATGGTTTCTGGTGACTGGAATAGACTTGGAAGTAGATTATTCACAAACCTCTTGATTGGAAAAATAATGTTGAGAGTGCTCAAGTCTGTTTGCTGCAAACTTATGGCAGGTAAACCTAAACTTTTTCAAAATTTTACTGCAAATTCTGTCGACACTGCTGTGGTGTGAGTAAAAAGAAAAACAAATAATGCCCCCTTTTATGATCCCCTCTCCCCAAAATGGTCACTTTACAAACAATTTCCAGGTTTTTAAATTTTTGAAACTTTGTCTTTTTCTTTCCTATCAATTGCAGATATCACATGCTCATGTCCCCTCAATTCTAGTTGTCCCACACACTTGTAGGAAAGAAAATGCGGCCAATGGAAAGGATATGACAACAGTATGAGAGAAGTTCAAAGTTTGTTTTTTCACAATAAAAAAAAAACCTCCTTTTAATTTTTTGAAGAAATGCAATTGTATTTTTGCTGAAACAAGATCAGGCAACAAGCTTCGTTGATCCACTTGAGGTCATTCTTCGAAAGTACAAGAAAATATGTAAAGGCACTTTCTCAAAGGCAACCAGGAATGGAAAATAATTGTTGGCAGTACCAGCAATGCCAAAATACTGGGAATGAATACATTTTAAAAAGAGAGCAGTTTGAGAAGGTGGCATCCCAACCCCCATCCTAACCTTCTCATGGGTGAGATCAGTTGTGCAATGAATGCAGGCCTTGCCAGCAAACCTACATGCCAGGAGTGAACGAAACAAACAGATGAAGTTGGAGAACTACACTCAGGAACATTATATTCATGAGCTCTTTCAAGCCTCACTGAAAAATAAGTGTTGGAGTGGAAATAATTGATGGAATGAACTTTCAGATATTTACCTTTCATTCTCTTCATTTGACACAAAATGTAAAAATGTCCAAGTAGCATTTAGTAATC